>NC_080200.1:69094257-69395963 GCF_030028045.1 Hippopotamus amphibius kiboko | reverse complement strand
CAGCACGGAGCCCACGATGGTCAGGCCCTTGCCGGCCTTGAGCTGCGCAGTGAAGGACAGCAGGCGGGGGTGCTCCACGCGCTGCTCCGCGTCCAGGTTGAGCATCACCAGCACCTGGGGCCTGCGGGGTGGGGGCTGCCGTCACCGTGGCAGCACGCCACCCCTCTCACCACGGGAGCCGGGCAGGACCCCTCCCCAGCCACAGGCCACGTGCCCCAAGCTCTTCGCCGGGAAGCACCCCCAGGTCCGCGTGGGGCGGAGGCCGAGGGGCTTCCAGGGCAGAGAAAACTTGGGTTCCTCAGGGGCAGCGTCCCCGCGCGAGGCGAGAAGACCAGCAGACGCCCTCCGTCCACAGCCGGCCCCCCGCTGGGCCAGCACACCCACGCCTCGCCACTGGGCGATCGGGCCCCAGCGGACCAGCCCGGGCCGGCGCACGGGGACGACGGCGCGCCGTGTTCCCCGAGACAACCGTCTGCTCAGCGGGGAGGGGCCGGGGTACCAGCTTCTCTCCGCAAAGCCCGATTTCGGGGACCGGGCCGCGCGGGTCGGAGGCGGGAGGGGCTCACCTCCAGTTCTTGGTGTGGGGGGGGCCGTGCTCCACGTGCAGCAGGGCGTAGCGGGCGGCGTTCAGCGACAGCCCCCGGATGCCGTCGCCCCACTCCTTCTCGGCCCTGCGCGGGCGGGGAGCAGGGCGTCGCGGTGAGACCCCACCCCCGGCACGCCCCGGCGGGACCCGCGGGCGGCCTCCCCAGGAAGCCACCCAGCCTCTCTCAGCGCTTCTGTGACAGAGGAGGGGGCTTCCCAGACCGAGTGGGGAACAGGAAGGCGCAGGACACAGAGAGGCGGCACCTGGGTGGCACGGGGAGGGCGGAGGCAGCGCTGGCACCCGAAGGAGAGGGCACGGGGAGGGGGCAGCCAGCAGGCGGGGTCGTGACCTCCTGACCCTCCTTCCAAGCCACCCCGGAGCGCTGGGAGGCGACTTGAGGCAGCGTCCCCCGTGGCCCTCCCGCCACCCCTCGTGCCCACCCCCCCCCCGTACCCTGAGACGCTCCCCCCAGGTGCCACCTTCCCAGGGCCGCGCCCTCTGGAGGGGGCCGGGGCGTCCAGGGGAACTGCCCCAGGCAGGGACCAGGAGCTCTGAGCTGCACGTGATCTGCCCACAGCTTCGGTTTCCTGCAGGGCACCGTTCACACGTGCTGGACCCACCGCACACCGCTGTGGCGGTTCAGCGGATCTCAGTTCACAAACGGCACGGCTAAAACACTACCCTTTCTACACTGGGACGCAGATAAACCTACTGACACGCTGTGACAAACGTGGAGTCAATTAAACACAGCAAGCGTGGCTCTCCACCCGGACGCGTGGCCTGTGACCGCGTCGGCCGGAGGTCCCCGCGCGCCCGCCCAGGGAGGGCCCCGCGGCTCAGGCGCACGCCGGCACAGCTCACCCGCGGTACTCGATGTACTTGTAGATGCAGCCGGCGATGAGCATGGCGCACAGGGCGTAGTACCAGGAGCAGACGAACATCAGGGCGAAGCAGAGGCTCATGCCCAGGAAGGAGAGGGTCCTGGGGGGGCAGGCGGCTCAGGGGGCCCGCCCCTCACCCCCGGACCGGCCCCGGAGCAGCTGCCTTGGGAGCGCCCCTCGACCCCCAGTGGAAACCCTTGTTTCAGTCTCATCCAGGGAATGGCAAGGGTGCTGGAGGCCGGCTCCTCCGCCGGGACCAGCCCCGTGGCTGAAGCGGCCCCGAGGCGCCTGCAGGAGACCCGGCTGCTTCCATGAAGGACAGCCAGGGACCCCGGTGGCAGCTGGCCCCGAGACGCACGCGCGCCCCAGAGAACGGGAGGGCCGGCCGCCCGCGGCCACTCACCAGTGGTAGTACCGGAAGCGTGGGCGCCAGCTGGGGGCGTGCAGCAGGGTCTGCAGAGCGCAGGCCAAGTTCACGAACATGTAGCACATGAGGAAGCACCTGCGGGGCCACGGGGCGGGACCACGTCCGGGGGGGCCGCCACGCGCCCCAGCCGCCGCCCCCCCCCCCCGGAGCCCCTCATCCCCCTCCCCGCCCCCGGAGCCCCCCCGCCCACGGCACCATCCCCTCGCGCGGGGCCTGCCCGCCCCCGGCCGGTCCCCCACGGCCTGGACCCGGCTCCGCCCCACGCCCACCCGCCTGCCGTCCCCCGAGCAGGGGGCCTCACGCCCCCCAGGCTGGCGGCCGGCGGCCACTCACATGGAGAGGATGGGGGCCACGCTGTCCAGGGAGGCAATGAGGATGCCCGTCTCGCAGATGAGGGCCGTGAGCAGCAGGGCCCACGTGGGCTCCCCGTTGGCCTTCCCGTGGCCAAACACCTGCCAGGAGAAGCGCAGGTGGGCTGGGGTTGAGGGGTGGGGGGGCCACAGGGAAAACGCACGTCTTCAGGCAAGAAGCCGAACTGGTCGCGTCCAACCCACGAGAGGCCTCAGGGTTGCACCAGAAGCAGAAATACGGCTCACAACACGACCCAGACCTCGCCCAGCCGTGTCCGGGAAGAACACCTGACGCCCAGAAGGCCAATGGCGGCCCAGGTACCACGAGACCCCAGGACCCTCGTCGCGTGCCAGCCAGGGGCGCGCGCCGCACGGGGCTCTCCCTGCGGCAGGCCCGCCGTGAGGACCCTGCTGAGGCCCTGGGCCTCGCCCGCCACCACATACTCCCGGGAGGAGGCTTCTCCCCCAGCACGGTGGTCCTAGGAAGGGAGACTCAGGGCACGTAGCAGAGACATGCAGACCTGGGGTGGGCGCTGCCGGCGCAGGTGGGCCGTGGCTCACGCCCTGGGGCAGACCCTCGGGCCCTCCTGGATGGGCACCGTCCCGGGGTCCCCGCTCTCGGGAGGGGCTCACCTGGAGGAAAGGGATGATTGCATCCCGGGCGATGGCCTGCAGCAGGCGCGGGGCTCCCGTGAGGCTCTGCAGGCCGGCCCCGCAGGTGGAGAAGAAGGAGCCGATGACGATGACCCAGGGGGACGGCCAGGCCAGCACGCCGATGACGAGGTTTCCCCGCAGGGCCTCCCCGAACCTGGGGGCGGTGAGCTCTCAGACGCCAGCTGAGGCAGCCCTCCGCCCCAGCGCGCCGGGCTCCGAGGTCACCGTGTGGCCCCCAGTTCCAGGCGTGAGGGGGGAGGCAGGTCAGACCCCAGCAGCCAGGCCGCGGGGCCACCCGCTACACGCGTCGCCGGAGATGCTGGGGTTCTCGACCCAAAGCCACAGCCGTCACCGCGAACACCAGCCCTGGCCCCAGGAGTCCCCAAAGGCGTAAACGAAACTTACTTATCTCGCAAGATCACGCCTTCGATGCAGGCCCCAAAAAGCACGATGCACGAGAGGTCTGGGCTTGGGTCAAGGACGCGGTGGGCGCGATGCAGCGGCCATGGGCGGGCTGGACCGAGCCCACACCCCGTGCACCCCGCCCTGGGCCCCAGGCCGCGCCCTCGCTCTGCCGGGACCTCAGGTCCGTCAGGAGGGGCCTGGCCCACGGGGTGACCGCCATGGGGACCGGGCAGGAGCCCTCGCCAGCTGGGAGGGGATGAGCTCGGGGAGAAAGGCCTCCCTGGCACCTCAACGCCAGGGAGCCCACCTGACAGAACCGGGACGCGGGCGCACAGGGGCTACACGGCAGCGACAGCCACACGTGACAGCGTGGTCACGACATGCGGCTCTCAGACAAAACCACGTTCTTCACCCCCGGCTGGCGTCCGGGAGTCTGTGTTCACTCTCCCGAGTCTGGCCGCCGCCAGCCCGGCCCCCTCTGCGGTCGGTCGGGTGTGTGGCCAGGACTGCCCGAGGCAGGGAGGCCGGCCTGGAAGGCCCAGCAGCCGCGGGGAGGGCGCAGAGCCGTCCCGCCCCCAGCACCTGCGCCCCTCCCTCGAGCCCCGAAGGATACAAATGAAAGACGTGGTCACGATGGCCAGGATGGTCCCGGTGGGGATGGACTTCTGGGCGTCCCTGAGGTCCCCGGACCGGTTGGAGCCTGCCATGATGCCTGCGGAGGCGCAGGAGGAGCGGGGCGTCACGGCGCCCCCGAGAGACGCCGCCTGCCGTGCCCCTGCCCAGGCCGTCTGGGGCGGCGTCCAGAGAACGGGGCCAGGACTTCCCCACCACACACAGGGGAGACCCCGGCCTTCCCGTCGGGCCTCGGAGAGCAGGACCAGACCTCCCCGCAGACCTCGCGTCGGCTGCCCGTCGGCTGCCGCGGGGCACGTGGGCAGGCGCCCAAACGTCCCCCACGCCCTCCAGGGGAACAGCTGCCCCCACCGTGAACTAAGTCACGGTGGAGACCAGAGCACGGCTCCGCCCAGACACGCACCGCGGACGCCCAAACCAGACGCAGCCTCCGTGCGCATCCGGCTGCCACCTCATCCCCCGTGACCTTGGTTAATCCCTGTGGCCGAGTTAGAAACTCCCCGGAGGGTGAGGCCAAATGCTGACTCACGCCGGGGCCAGGTCTGGGTCAGAGCGGAGCTCAGCCTCCGCACGGACTCCACGGTGGCCTCAACCCTCCTCCTCCCCACGTGGTGACCGGCCTCCGCCTCCGCCGCCCCCTCCCCCCAACCCCATCACTCTGTTCGGCTCATAAAGCGTAAGTGATTCCAACTGGGATCAAAGAGAATGCAGGCGGCGGCGGGTTTGTTCGGCACCTGTGATGCTACCCCAGGCGTGGCCTCACGCGCCAGCACAGAGCTCGTGGACACGACGCCACGGGCACGGAAGGACGGCCGTCCACAGAGGCTTCCCCGCCCTCATCACGGACAGACGGTGAAGGACAGGAGCACAGGAGAAAGACCCCTGAAGCCCGTCCGCGTGACACCGTGACCCCACCTCCGCGGGGAGGCCGAGGAGACGCGCGCGCTCAGGCCTCTCCACCTGCCCCAGCTCCGGGCCTCGGGGAGGGCGGAGGTCACGTTCAGAGTAGCCCCTGGCAGGCCAGCCTCCCGGGGACGGGGGCAGGCGCGAGCAGGGACGGGGGCAGAACGGACGGACGCGTGGAAGGCTCCGGGCCTCCTGGTGGGCCAGCGGCGGCCGGCGGGGGCGGGGGGCCGGGCTGTGCCGGGCCGGGCAGAGGGGTGTCCGGGAGCAGGTACGGGTGCACGGGTGGACCCGTGTGTGCGTGTGCACGCGTGCCGGGGGTCACTGGTGTGCACCGGGGCCCTCCGGGAAGGTCAGCAGCCTCTCTCGTAAACACAAGGACGCTGCAGCCCCTGACCTCGGACGACCCTCACGTCCACTGCTAACCGCCAAGGTCGCAGAGCCACTCCCAACGGTCTGGGCCCCGCACGAGAACATGGCCAAGGCGCCTCGATGCCACACGCCTTCCCGAGCCGTCCCCTCAGGACCGATGGGGAACAGAGACTGTTAGGCTCGTCTCTGAGCCGAAAGGGAACGCAAGATGGGGCAGGGGACGCACGGGGTGTGCGTCAGAGCCGAGGGGGCCTGACCCGCCAGGAACAGAGGCCTCACCGGTTACGGACGGGAAGTAGATGCCGACCAGCACGGTGAAGGAGGTCATGACGTCGGCAAGCACGTAGGGCAGCCCGCCGGCTCTGCTCTCCTCGGGTACCGCCACCGAGGGCACGCCCCTCTTCTCCACAAACGCCCCCCTGTCCGCGTACGCGCTCCACAGGTTATCTGCGGGGGGACGGCCGGGTCACGGGGATCCAGGGCTCCGCTGTCGGGTGACCTGTCCCCGCCCCGGACTCCAACCTTACACCAGGACGAGGACAGTGACCCGGAGAAACTGACCTCCGAGAACACCGTTCTCTCCTCACCTCCGGACGAAATATTTCGATCCTCAGGTCAAGTCTGATGACGGAAACACGTACCCTGTGCGACGGTCGTGCCCCGACCAGCTGCCTGAGGGACTCCACCCGCTGTTTCCCGTATTAACACCGTAAACCCCTACAGGATCAACTCTGCAGCCCGACCTGCGGTCTCCACGGCTCGCCTGGTGTCTACGACCCGGGGGAGAATCGGCCCGGGGCCCCCCTGGGCCAGTAGCCGGGGATAGGGTGACGCGGCCACAGGCTGGGCGGGACGGGACCCAAGGGACGGAGCTGGGACGGCCCGGCCCCAGCAGGGACTGCCGGACACTCACCCAGCAGGACGCCGCTGGCCACGCCAGGGATGCCCTGGATCTCGGTGACGTTATTCTGGACGAAGTACGGGTCGCAGGAAGTGCTGGCTGCGGATCCGTTGCAAAAGAGGCCCCAGAGCGCGCTGGCCGTCACGTTGTTGGCGGTGTGGGCTTTGGCACAGACGTCGAAGCTGCGTCGGGACAGCGTGCGGTTCCCCAGCAGACAGACCCTGGCGGGAGCGGGTGGAGACGTGCCTCACCCACCGCTCTTCCCCGTAACCCAGGGAAGATCGCGGGTCCCTCGTGAGGGGCTCCGACAGCCTCCGCTTAGGATGACAGAAGCACTTGTGTGGGGGACCGGGCCCTGGTCTGTCCCGCCACCCTCTGTTCTGGGGCGTCTGACGTGAACGGTCCGTGGCGCGTCCACACGGACGCAGTGAAGCCGGGGGGTGGGGCTGGGGTGCCTGGGACCAGCAGCTGCCCCCACAGGCTCCTCCTGGACCGGCCCTGTGAGGGATACACGGGGGCTCGCCCGCCTGCTCTCTGACCCAGCGCCGCCTCCTTTGACGCGGGGTCCTCACCCGAAAGGGGACCAGAAAAGACCCCGCTCAGGGGCTTCCGCGGGGACAGGGCCACAGCCGGAGGAGCTCGGTGCTGCCGGACCAGCCTGTCCCATCCCTGCAGACGGCACGGCTACGGGAGCCCCGTGACCTGCTCACCCTTGACCTGGCCAGAGTGGGGATGGTGGCGGACACGCGGCCCCCCCCCCAGCCCAGCCAGTGTGGCCCGCGGTCGAGGCCCGAGCCACAGACGAGGCGAGGAAGCGGGACCGGACGGGGGGCTCACGGGATGTCGGGCGGGTCAAAGGCGGTCTTGATGACGCCGGCGTAGATGGCGAGGATGGACAGCACGACGCAGGCCAGGAACACCAGCGCCAGCTTGTTCACGTACTTGACGCCCACGAAGACCACCGTGGCCATGAGGACCAGCGTGCAGGTCCCGTACACGCGCATGTTGTGCAGCATGGCTGTGGCCTCGCCACCCGCCCCCTCGGCGTGCACGATGGCCGCGCCGGGCGAGATGTAGGTCTGTGGGGCGGAGCGAGGTCAAGAAGGGCCACTGCCCCTCCCGAGAGGACCACGGGGGGAGGGACCGGGCGCTCCCCTCCCCGGGGGGGCTCGGCACCGGGCGCCCCCTGCCCCGCAGCCCCCACGTCAGCAGACGCGCGGGTCCCAGGACGGGGCGGGGCGCGCCCCCGCGCGGGGACCAGGGAACCCGCCTGGCACACAGCACTTACCAGAAAAATCTCAATGGTGCCCAAAATGTACATGGCCCCCGCGAACGTGGTGCCCAGGTAGAAGCAGAGGCCCACGGCGCCCCCGAACTCCGGCCCCAGAGACCGTGATATCATGTAGTAAGAGCCGCCCGCTGCAAAACACGCCGCACAGAAACACTGGTTACGGGCTCCTCCGCGAGGACACAGACCTCCCGGGGCAGACGGGCTCGGCCACGGCCACGAGGGTGGCAGGCAGGGGGCACGCGTGGCGTCCACAGGCACCCTCCCCCTGCTCGCGGCCGTCTTGAGGAGCTGCGACCAAACGAGATCGAGCCACAAGCAGGAGCATGAACCCTGAGGGCCGCGCCTGCAGAAAGTCTGCAGCTGAGGTCACACCCAGCGTCTTGATTCTGTTCACTTCCGCCCAAGAAGGTTTACGAAACCGAGGGCTGCTCAGTCATCCTCTCTGTGTCACACCCGCAGGCACGGTGACACCCACGGCTTTGCCGACCCGTCCCTGGTCATCCTGTCGCTCGGCGGAGACCCCGCTCAGATACCGAACAGGGACCACACGGGACACGGGACACCCGGAGGACGTCTCAGGGCACACCCCCTCCTGAAGAGCAAGCAGCGGGCAGCGTGACTGGGACGAGAAAACCCTCGGGGGCGTTTCCGTAGGTTCCCTCTGAGCAGAAGCCCCGCTTCGCGTGCCGGGCAGGCCCTGGGGGACAAGCCGCAGACCCCACCCCGGCCTCAGAGAAGCCCCGCCGTGCGCTCGGCGGGGGGGACGCGGGGGGCGCACCGTGTGCGGGGGCGGGGCCGGGAGTCACGTGAGCTTCGCTGCCCAAGGGCAGGGTCACCGCTGACGGGGCCTCCAGCGCGGAGAGGCCCGTCCACGCCGCGGGGGACACGCCCTCTGCCGCCCGAGGCCGCCCGGGCTGAAGGGCTGGCCTCACACCAAGTGGCACGCGCGCCCCGTCCGCCGCAGCGCCCGCCCGGCCACTCCCCGCGGCGCCCTTACCCGGGACCACGCCGTTGGTGGCGATCGCACTCATGGAGATGGCAGTGAGCATCGTCTGCGGAAAGACGGGGCCGCTGGGGAGAGAGAACGCTTCCGAGAGCCGCTGCGCAACGCAGACGGCACCAGGCCTGCGGCAGCGCCCCCCCTGCTGCCCCCCCCCCGGCTCCGCGCCTCGGGGGGCTGCCGCGTCCCCGGGCGCAGGACGCGGCCCGCAGCCCTGCCCCGCCCCGCCCCGCTCGACCCCCAGGCCGCGCTCCCGCGGGCCCCCCGGGAAACAGCCGACCCGGGACCCCCTCCTGCGCTGAAGGGCTGGCTTCCGCCGGGTGCCCAGGTCCCTGTGGGACGTGGGGGATCCCCACGTAGGCCCCCCGCCTCCCGCGACACGCACGGGACCCCCGCCCCGTGGAGCCAGGGGACCGCCAGAGCCCATCCAGGGCAGGCCGCCTCCAGCTCTCACCACCTGCTCGGGAAAGCGGCCACACCTGTAGGTCGGGAGCAATGGCTTTACAACCCAGGACCGGAAGAAACAGCCCTGGAGGAACGTGCAGCCCCGGTGACCCCCTGACCGGCCCCTGCCAGGCACGCGTCCAGCTCAACGAGGCCCTGCTCTGTGTCCTGCTCTTCGTGGGTTTTTTTTTGGGTGGGGGAGGGTGTGGACTACTGCAAAGATGCTTCCAGGCTCACTAAGTGCAAGCAGCACACGCACAACGGCAAGACCCCTGAGGCCCTGACGCCACAGCCCCGGGAAGGCCGCAGACCCCGGGGAGGCCCAGGGCGCCGGCGGGGCAGCCGAGGGGGGCCGAGGACGCTGGGTCGCCTGCGCTGTTTGCTTCTTTCAGGCCGCTGGCATCTGGGGTCAGAGCGGCTAGATCACCGCCCTCGTCACAGAATGGGGAGGAAGGAGGCGGGGGACAGATGCTGAGGGCCACGTAGGGGCTGAGCCAGCCTCGAGACGCTGTCCAGAGGCTTCTGTGCCGTGGAGGCAGACAGGGACGCGGACGCAGAGCCCACGGGCAGGGCCCGGTGAGCCGGGGTCCGGGCCCGACCGCGTCACCGGCGGGCGGGGGACCCGGTCGGACGTGCAGGACGGGACGGCCGGGAGGGGTGGCCGCCGGGGGACGCGCGCCCTGGCTGCTGCGGAGACAGCCCCGCGCGCCTCCCTCGGGCCCGGCAGCAGCCAGCGCTGACGGGGCTCACGCCGCGCGGGGGAGGGTGCCCTTGGGGCCGGGGGGCCGGGACTCACGCAGGTGCAGCACACGGACACGATGAGGAAGGACTGCAGCACGCCGGCCACGCCCACCATCCAGGTGAGCCGCAGGAAGAGGATGACGCCCAGGATGTTCTGCAGGCAGGGCAGGTAGACGCCGATGAAGGTGCCCATGCGGGGGCTCTGGAAGAGAGCGGCGGTTCCAGGGCCGGCAGCGGCCCCCCAGCCCCGCCCCACCCCGAGCCGAGCCCACGCCGCGCGCCCCGGAGACCCAAGAGGTCGGGGGACGGGAAGACGGGCCACCCGCTTCCGTCACGTGGAAAACGGCTGCAGCCAGGCCGGGCTCGGAGAGAACCTGGAGCAGGACCCCCTGAGAGCGTGCTCCCGCCCCTGCGTCCTTATCTTTTGAGATAAAATGCTGACTCGAGGGTTCGTGACCGGGAAACGTGAAGATGCGGAAACAAAGAGTAGCTGTCGGGGGCTTCCCTGGAGGGCCCGCGGTTAGGACTCTGGGCTTCCACTGCAGGGGCACAGGCTCGCTCCCTGGTCGGGGAACTAAGATCCCAAAACACAGACGCCTCGCAGGGCGGCCACAGAATAAATAAAATAGAACGTTCAAAAAAAAACAGCCGTTGTACTGGGTACCTGGAAACAGCTTAGGCTATGATTCTGCCACATCCCAGAATCACCAAACCCCCGGTTCCCTGAAAGGTACAGGTGAGGCCTGACACACGTCCCTAAGTAGTTTCCGCAGCAAGCAGACCCCCTCCAGACGGAAACGGCTGCCCACGAGCACACGGAGCCCAGACGGGTGGGAACTGGGAAGCACATGATGGCTTGACACGTCACCCCGGTGCCAGCCAAGCCCAGACTCGCCCGTGAGCTGACCACGCCCAGCTCCCTGAACACGACGGCCTCCTCTCCACCCCCTCGGTGGGGGGGTGTCACACAGCCTGGAGGGCGTCAGCCCACCGCGGCCCCCTCTGCCTGGCAAAGCGACAACAGCCACTCTCTTCTGCGTCACCCAAAACGGTCTCACATTTCCATCCGGCACCTGCGTACAGAGGCCAAGATGTCGGCGACCCCGTCGCCGCCCAGGGTGGGGGGGCTGGGGCAAAACCAGGTCACACGCCCGGGAGCAGAGAGGGGAGGCACGGGCCCGGCCCCTCCCCCACCCGGGGCGCGGCGGGACGGCGGGGCCGTCGGAGGAGCGACGGGGAGCGAGCCGCCCCAGGCCCCGTCCCGCGCGACAGGAGCCCACGACGCGAGGGGCACGAGGCCGGAGGACGACCGGGGACCGGCCCCACTCCCTGCACGACAAAGGGCACAGCAGCACCAGGCTCAGACGGACGTCGGCAGGGCCCTGAGCCACGTGCAGGAGGTGACCAGCGCGGGGGCTGGGCGGGACCCAGTGCGTTCAGAGGACGCGCGGCCTGTGAGTCTCCCCGTCCTCAGGCCCCGCCACCACACGGGGGACCAGACGCGGCTGGCGGAGGGGCCGCCCGCCGGGGGGACCTGACGGATCACCTCCCGGAACCCGGGACGGCCGGCCGGGCAGAGCAGCCCGGGGGACGGCTCGGGCGCGGGGCGGGGCCGGCCAGCGTGACACCCGCGCCGGGCGGGACGTGGGGACCCCGGCTCGAGAGACCAGAGGACGCTTAACGCGTGAAACCGCCTCGACGGCAGCAGACAGGACGCGGGGCGGGGGGGCGCACCTTGGCCTGGCGCCGCCGGCTGTCCTCGGCCTCCTCGTGCTCCACCACGCCCTGGCTCAGGTTGGTGTAGGTGGCCAGCTTGTTGAGCAGCGAGGACACCATGGGGTTGCTGTCCATCTCCTCCTGTCCGGGGCCAAGACGCGGCGTCCGTGACCCCACCCCCGCCGCGCCGCCCAGACCGACCAAGCCCGCCACCCGGCGGGGTCCCCGCCCCGCCTGCCCCGAGGCCGACAGGTCCGAAGGGGGGGCCCCGGACACGTGCCCCGTGGGTCTAGGGGCAGGGGCTCCAGGCCACGAGGCGCAGGGCCACCACGAGGGCGGCGGGGCTCCCCACAGCCCGGTCCAGCCCCTCCGAGGGGCTCCCGGCGGCCTCTGCCCAGACCCTCGGTGAGGCCGGGGTCTCAGGCCGCGGTCGCCGCCTCCTGCTCCGAAGGGGCATGGCGCATACCTCGAAGAGCGCCATGTTCTTCCTCTCCGAGAGGCTCTCGGTGTCCACGTCCACGCTGCCGATGAACGGGCTGTTCTCCCTGGGCTGTCCATCTCCTGCGGGAAGGGGCTCGGTCAGCTGTGGGAGGGGTTCACGGGGCAACCAGGGCCCCGGGGGAGGGGCGCCGCCCGGCGCGTCCCCACGGGCGTCCGACGTTCCTACGTCATCTGTCGGGGGGCGAGGGGACCAGGCAGAGAGGAGGCCGGGCGCAACGAGGGGTCCAGGAGCGTCGAGCCCCGGCCCTGCCTCTCGGGTCCCGCAGGCCAAACACCCGGAGACCAGCACCTCCCGACGGCCGGCCCGTGACCAGGCGGGCGCCTGCACGGCGCGGCACAGAGCGGCGCCGCCCTGTCCCGACAGGCCCGGGTCTCTACGCCCCCAACCCCGGGGGCTTTCGGCGGCCTCACCGGGGACCCCGTCCGTTCCGTGGGGAGCATCCCAGAGCCCGTCGCGGCCCTGCCGTCTTCACGGCTGTATCTGTCACGGAGGCCCGACCTGCCGTCCTCAGCTCAAGGACACTGAGGCCCTCGGCACGGCCAGGCCACCGAGGAACAAACGGTCAGCACCGAGTCAGCCTGGGAGCTCCTCCCAGATCCTCAATCGCGGGCCTGGCCACATGTTCCAAACTCAAGGCGCAGAGAAAACCCTGGCGGCTTGGCGCTGACGTGCAGCCCCGCCCCACCCACCGGGTCAGCTGGGTCGCGGGGTGACCAGACACCTGCACCCCAGCCGGGCCGCCCGCACGGCCACACCGCCCGCAGGCGCTCCGCACGAGAGCTGACCCCGCGGCAGAACCCCCGGGGGAGCACCCTCCCAGCCCCCGGGGCCCCGCGCCCACCCGAGCGCGACCTCGGCGGGGAAGGGCCCGCTCACCACGTCCTGTCGGGGTGGTGCCCCGCCTCCCGACGGAGTCCCCCGAACCCCCTGAAGGAAACCAAAGCCCAGGCGCACGGGCAGGGGGCGCCCACGTCCGTCCTCGCCTCTCACGACGGACGCAAATCTGGGCGCCACCAGGGCCCAGGCGTCGCCCCTCGGACCCCGCTCAACTGACCAGTCCCCCGAAACCCAGGGCCCGCTCGGCTCCACGCTCACCCAGCAAGGCCTCCCAGCCCCGCTCCAGAAGGTCCCCAGGGACCAGCCCACGGAGGCCACATGGCAGGCAGAGTCCCGCCCGCCGGCTGGACAGACGCCGCACCCCTCGTTGCCGAGCCCCAGGGACCACCGCGGGGGCAGCAGAAGGCCCTCGGGACGCAGCGGCCGGGGTGCCTGCTTGGGGCGGGAACCGCCCGCAGACGCCGGGAGCAGGGGTCAGAGCCACCGCGGGGCGGGGCGGCGCCTGGAGGAGCTGACCACCCACCGCGCCAAGGGTCAAGGTGAGCACGGGCGTCGCGGGCCCACTGACACCCAGGAGGGGACGCGACTGCCGGGGTCCCCGGGTCCCAGCGCGGCGAGCTTGAGACAGACCCACGGAGGGACCGGCCCTCCTCAGAGGCCGTGCAGGACGCAGGCTGGGGGCGGTGTCAGGTTCTCCTCCGCCCGACCTTGGACAAAGTCGCGGCTCTCGGGTCTCGTATTTCTCGTCTGCGACAGGCGGCCACCGTGGGCAGGGCCTCCACTCAGCTCCGGCCCAGCTGCCCGGGTGCCCCTGCCAGGAAAGCACAGAGGGGGATGGGGGGCATCTGGAGGGTCCGTCTGCATGCCCGCCGGGCACGGGGCACAAGAGCACGGGCAACCGCGTTCAATCCGCAGAAACATCTTTCCCTGAGCATCTGATGCTCCCAGTGGCTGGGAGAGCGCGATCGTGACCTCGAGCAGGAGCTGAGACAGCCGGCCCGTCTCCCACGACGGAGGAAGTTCCCGGAACAGAGCACACGATGTGCCCGGGCGAGGGGGACCAGAGAGACCACCACCGGGAACAACAGATTCGAGTCAGGCGGACGTTACCACCTTACTTGCACACAGGACGACAGGGAGGCCTGGGAAACAGCGTCACAAATGCCCCACCAAGGCCAGGACAGCCCGTGAGCCCCGTGGGGACACATGTGCCAGGCCCGTGTGCACAGGACGCCCAGCGCCCGGGGCGGCCAGGGCTGGCCTGCCAGGCTGTGAGCCTCCGGTTTTGCATCTTGCTGCTTATAAGCAGCATCACGGGTACAACGCACAGAAAACGGGGGAACGCACCCAACGTGCACACGAGGAGCCGCAACACCCCACCCCCACCCCGGCATCTCCGCACCCCCCGCCCCGCCGACTGGGGCGGCACCCACCGCACCAGAGGTGGCGGCCAGCGGTGACTCTCGTTATCCACAGTAAGCCAGCCTTCATCACTAATCCTCTCAAGAGAACACGTTTCCCTTCATTTCTCGAGAAGGCAGCCCTCAGGTGTGCTTTCCAAACGGCTGGGGGACCCGGAGGAAAGGACACCGACTTGGGAGACCGCGGCCGGCCGCCACAGGCAGCAACCTACTCCTCAAGCTGCCGCAGCAGAGACGTGATTCAAAACCGAACGCTTCCACCTGAGGGCCTCACCTGTGATCCCACAGACCAGAAGCACCCGTCACAGGCCACCTGGGTGAGCCCTGAGGTTCCCTGAATGGCTTTCATGCTGGAGAATACACAAATCTCAGGTTTTATTTTTCAAGGGAGAGATGGGCTACAATTAAAATCTGCACAAAGGGAGTCTCGGTACAGAAACGCCCAGGGCCAGAGCCTTTCCTACGTGGGGAGAGGGGGCTCTGAAGACCCCAGGCGCTGGATGGAAACCCTTCCCGCCACCCCACCCCCCCACCTGACTCTGACGGCAGCAGGCACGTCCGTGCCAGGCCCGGGTGCGGCCCTGAGACGCAGGGGTCCTCCTCGGGCGAGACCCTCCCCCGCGTTTCGGGGAGACCACTCACCTGGGCTTGGACCCCCCGCGTCCCTCTGCTTTTTCATGACGACGAGGACCAGGGACACGCCCGAGCAGAGGAGACCCTGGGGGCACAGGTGCTGGAGGGCAGCCCGGCCTCGCCACGCGCCCGTCCTCCCGGGGCGGGTCCCCCGTGGTGCCCCTGCCGGGCACACAGCCCCCACGTCACTGGGCGCCCACGCTGCGCGGCGCTGGCGGCTGGGCCGGGTGGGAGGGGGGCCCCCCACCGGCAGATCAGGGTCCTGGGCCAGGCTGGCCGGGGGGGCAGGACCCACACCTGCTGCCTCCGGGCAGGGGAGCGCGCGGCGGGCAACCCGTCTCGTTCCTCTGCTCTAACGGACGGGCAGGCTCGGCCCTCAGATGTTTAATCCCAGGAACGGCCCGGAGGCCACAGGAGTAACCCCACCCCACCCCCAGCAGAACCTGGCCCCCCGTTCCGGACTCGCACCTCACGTCCACACACGGGGCTTCCGACCTGCGCGTTTCAGGGGCCACCGCCGGGGCCCACCGTGCAGAAATGACAGCCCGACACGGTCGAGGGTCGCAGCCTCCGCGCGCCCGGGACCCCTGGACCCCTGACGTCCGGCCGGGCGGGCGCGGGGGGGTGGGGAGGCCCTGCCAGGCCAGGAGGTCCCTCAGAGCCCGGCCGCCTCGCCCATGACTCACGCCTCTCATCGCCGAGGAAGGAGGCTGACTTGGTTTTAAGATAAGGATCCTGCAGCCAATAAACCCACGTGGAACAAACAAGGCTCGGAAGCTCATCGCGGTCGTCACCGCGGGCCCGGCCAGGACCCCTCCAGCCGGCGCGGGTGCCTGCGGGCCGGGGGGCCCAGGAACGGCCGCACCGTGGGTGCAGCACCAGGAGGGAAGGGGCGGAGGGGACAGAGGCGGGGGCGACGCGCGGAAACAGGTCAGGAACCCACGGGACGCGCCCGCGGAGCCACCCCCACGCAGGCATCGGGACGGGTGCCGTGCGCGGTGCTGCCCGGCAGGGGCCACAGGGCCTGTAACAGTCCCCCCCGGCTCCCACGTGGTGAATTCAAACACCCCAGGAGCGTCCCACGCCCCGGACGCCAGCCGCGCTTTACGGGCCCTGGGACTCCGGCCACACAGCTGGCCCTGGACTTGCGACGTCCACGCACACCCGGGTTTAGCTTTCCGGGGACACGGCAGCCAGAGGCTGTCCTCAACCGCTTCCGTGCCGTTGAAATGCACGTTCACTGGCCCCCCCGCGGCGCAGGCACGCCACGCTGGGCAGGCGGAGCAGGAGGACAGAGTGGTACCTGGGCACCCGCTGAAGAGGAAACACCCACAAAGCCAGGATGGGGGTGCTGCCCCGATGCCTCGCTTCCCACGGATGAAGCACGGGAAGGGGGAAGGGGGGCCTCACGGCAGAACCTGACGGACGCCCCCGTGCCGAGCCCTGGCGAGGGCCGCGCCGCGTGTGCTGGTGAGAACTCACGTTCCCTCCGGGGCGCTCCCGGAAAACCCGCACCCCGTCTAATCCCGCGGAAGACGTCAGACAAACCCCAGCTGAGGACGCCGCGACGCACCTGGCCGGCAGCCCCTCGGACTGCCCAGGTCACGGACACTGCGAGGCCTGAGGCGCGGTCACAGCCCCAGAGTGGCCCGCGTAAAGCCCCTTCCCCGCTCCTGGCGCCCCCGCGCCCCCCAGGCCCCAGAGGCCCGAGGAAGCCAGGGCTCCAGGGGTCACTGCTCCGTGTGGCCTGGCCAGGCCTCAGTGGCCGCCCACCTGCCGGCGTCCCTCCAGGTTCTAAAGACGGTTCCAACAGCACGGCTGCCAGAGGCACCTTCTGAACACGACACACCAAGCCCGCCTGCCCCGGGGGCCGTGGCTCGGGACAGGAGAGCAGCCGGGGAGGACGCCTGCCCAGCAAGGCTGGGCCGGACCAGGCCCGGGACAGAGAGCCACAGCCGAGCCTCGGCCCCGGACCACCAAGGGGCTCTCCCGGAAACGGGCTGGTGCCCGGCAGCGCGAGCCCGAGCCCCGGGGAGCCACCGTGGGCCGGAAGGGGCTGGGTATCGGCCCCGAACAGCACGCCTCCTCCTTCCCGTGAAGGCGGCGGCGCGCTCCGCACACGGCGCGTCCTCTCTCATCGCAGGCAGCCTGAGACGCCCCCGCGCCCACCAGCACCGGCCGCGCATCCCCGCAGAGCCTCCCCGTCCAGGGGGCCTGACACGGCCCCGAGCACCGCGGCCCCCAGCGCCCGTGTGCCCGACCCCACCCCCACGGCGGCCTCTGTCCTCTCCCTCTGACTCTGATCCGTCTTCCCACATCTGTTTTCAGGCCCAGTTTCTGGCTCCAAGGAATGCAAACTTAACCCCAACCTGAGTAAACGTGAGAGGTGACCAGGGACCGCACAGGCCCCGTGCCCTGGACTCAGGGTGGAACGGGAAACGCAGCGACAAGAGCGTGAGTCCTGGCCTTCTGCGGGGCAGGAGGGGACGGGCTGGCCTAGGCGGGGCGGGGGCGCCAGCCCAGGGGCACGGCGGAGCCCAGCGGACCCCGCCTGGCAGCCTGCTGTGGACACGGGGTCAGGGTCCCACCGCCACCGAGGGCCCCGAGGGCCGCATCCTCCCCGTCTCCGGCCGCAGCCTCTGCAGCCCCCACCTTCACGCACCCCGGCCTCCCCCCACCCCCACCCCGGCCACTCTGGGCGAGGCTGCCAGGGGAGGAGCAGAGAGTGACCCCTGAGGCTCAGAGCCAGAGGCGTCCCCGAGGATAAGCTGGGCCAGGCCAACGGCCGCAGCTGTGGCCCCTTCCGGCCACCAAGCGCGGGGGGTCGGCCCGGGTCACCGGCGCGGGTCGGTGGGCCGGCACCGAGGTGCAGGCACCGGGGGGCACGCCGTCCTCCCCCGGGGGCCGCAGGGGCACCTCCAGCGGAACAGCCCCACCTGCCCACCTCACGGTGCCTCCGGCCGGCCCCCGGGCACCCCCAGGGCCCCCGCCCCGGCGGCGGGCCTCCCTCCCAAGTGGTTCAGCGCTGGCATGGCGTTCTAGGTTCCACAACCCTCAGGGTCAACGAAGGCCCTCTGGCCCCTGCCCCTGCCCTCCGCGCTTCGCGGCCAGGATCCATGCTGGATCTGAAACCCAGGAGCCCGGCCGCCTGGGCCGGCGGACTCCCCGAGGGGCACAGGCTGAGAAGAAGCAGGTCTGCGTTCAGGCCGGAAGACGCAGAAATGCTCGAGGCCGAGCGCTCCCACGCTTTCACAGCAAGTCTCTGGCTGAGACAGAAACCCGTTCTGCGGCAAACACAGAAGAGACAGTGACAGGACGGGAAGCCCCGCAGCCCCCGCAGCCGGACGCGGCCCCTGGCCCGGGCGTCTCCCCCAGCGTCCTCTCCCGCAGGGCTGGCGGCCCCCCGGCCCGGGCCTCGGCCACGCGAGGCGCCTGCCCACGAGGCAAAAGCCGAGAGGGCGGAGGTGGACGCGCTCCTGTCCCTGGGGCCTGGTCTCCCAGGGCCCCCGAGGGTCCCTGCCTGAACCTTGAGCGCGGCCTGCGGGCTCACCGTGCCGTCTCAGGGAGGCCCAAACGCTCCGACGCGTCTTCCCAAGGGCCCTGCGGAGCGACCCTCGGGTTGGCAAATCTGTATCTTCCCTGTGCACCCGGCCCCCGGCCACCCCCACCACGAACAAACCCCACTGCCTAGGGCTAAAACAGGCCCATGGACCACGGGTGCAGGGGTGGTGGCAGGACGGGCCCCTCCCCCCACCCGAGAGCGCCGTGCACGTGCGCCTGGCACCCGGCCGGCCACCCGGAGCCCAGCGCCCGGCGGGGGCGGGAGCCCCGCCTGGAGAGACGGGCAGGGCCGGCTCACAGCACCTCTGCGAGGCCTTCCTGAAAGGACACGGCTCTCGCTTCTGGAAGCACCCTGCCACCAACACGCCCGTGACACCAGGTACGCACCCCTACCAGCAGCGGGCAGTGCAGCCGCGGAGTAAAGGCCCCCCTGGCCCAGGTGCGTCCCCTCCCCCCACGGACCCGCCGCCACCTCCCACACCGCCTGCGGCCGCGGGGTGACGGTTCCCCCGGGCAGCACCGAGGACCGGGGCACGCCGAGAAGGCCAAGAAGGCTCCAGGCGCTGCAGGGACGCCGCTGCCCTTCAGCCAGGACCGAGGCCACAGCCCCCTCGGCGCTGCTGCCCCAACAGTCGGGCCGAGGACACCCCCTCTGGCACGTCCTCCACAAATCTGACACTTGCACAGTCAAGACAGTGAGGAAAGTCCTGGGATTCTCCGCTACTGAGAGGAGCCAGCCAAACACACAAGCGCGCACACACGACACACACACGTTGACACACGTGTGCAGGCCCACGAGACACAGCTCTGCGAGCTGCTTCTCCAGAAAAGCGCGTGTCTCGGAGACTTTCTGTCCAACGGACCAGCCTTCCAGGCCGGACGTCTCCCTCCTGGACAGCGTGGGCCTCTGGGGGACACGGGCTCCCCGCCACCGCCCAGTCACGGGACTGCCCGCTCACCGCCGGCCCGGCCTCTCCCTCCTCGGGGACCGGCAGCTGGGACCCCGGCCTGGGGGTGGGGTGCAGGGCTCAGGACGGCGGGGCCGGCCCAGCCGGGGGTGAAGGCGGAGGCCGGCAGCCAGGAGCCCCGCCAGCCTCGCGGGGCGGCTCCTGTTACCAACTCAGGCTCCCGTCTGGCTACGGTCAGGACCCTCCGTCAGAGGGAAGAGGAAACCCAAGAACCACCTGGCGCGTCTCTCCTCTGATTTTGGCTCCACACGATCCCTCCCCGGTGACCGTCCCGAGAGCCTCCCTGAGAACCCAGGCCTGACCCGTGGGCGCCGTGGCCAGATGGGGCCCAGGACGCAGCCGCCTCTGGAACAGGCCAGCTCCGGGGGGGGGAGACAGGCACGGGGTCTGCACGGGCCCTCACCACCCCGGGGGGCATCCCGCTCACGTGGACATGTGGGGCGCCCCCACCACGCCGACGGCGCCAGACCACAGCCACGTGCCGACCGCGCAGACACCCGGACGGGCTCGGCCGCAGAGCAGCCACAGGCCGGGCAGACGGACAGCGGTTCTGGCTGCGAGAGGTAACGCGGGCCCGGGGCCCGGCACCTGCAGAGACCCCGGGGCCACGGGCACATGGGGGGACTCTGCCCCAGGGCAGCCCGGAACGTGGGAAGCACACGACGGGTCACAGGTCCCACCCAGGCCGCGCAAGCTCAGAAACGGGACCTCCGCCTCCTCCCCTACTCTGTTCTCAAAAAGAAACCGCCCGAGAAAAGAAAGAGGAAACAAACCCAGGCCAGGGCCCCGGCGGCACCAGGACCCTGCTCTGAGCCTGGCCGGGGGCTTGGGCAGCGGCCCCGTGCAGACCCCCGAGACCCCAGGCGAGACCCAGCGCAACAGCTCACACCCGTCCTGCGGCCCCGCGCCCCCCGCCACAGGGGCCCCTGGACGGGGCCGCTCACCGCGGCTCCTGGCAGGAGGCTCCGGGACCGACGCAGCACCGGCGACCGCGGGTGCGGGGTCAGCCATGGACGGGGAAGCCAGGGTGTCTCATTCTTTGCTGGTCCTGCTGAAGCTGCGGGCTTATCTGCACAGACCAGACCTCTGCTCCGAAGAGGGAGTTCCCTCTTCCTCATAGAAAAAAGGTGTTAACCCTTTGCCCTCTCCCTGGGCGGCCCTGCCCAGGGTCCCCCAGAAGGGAGACCACAGCAGCCACCGGCCGGAGCCCCCACGGCCGCAGGCCCGGCTTCCATTCCGGAGTGCCGTCCACGCCCGTCGGGCACCAGACCGCCACGCCGGCCTCGGCCTCGCAGGGCCCCAGGGCGGAGGGCGGCTTCCCTCTCGGGCCCCCGGCCGGCCGCACACTCCCACAGCGGCTCCCCGACGCGGCCTCGCTGCAAAGCGGCCGCGGGAGGGACGCCCCAGAAGCACCGGCTGCAGGCGCAGCAGTTAACACGTAACAGCAAACGTCGGCCCCTGCCCCCCAGCCTCACGCGCCCCGCAGCCAGGCGCAGGCTGTCACGGGCGGCCGGCTGGCGGCACCACCTTCCCGTCGGGCCTCTGATTTCCGCCCCGAGCCCAACCATGGTCCCACGGCTGCGCCCCGAGGACAGCGGCCCTGGAAAGGCCCCCCCCCGGCCCGCAGCCGCCCATCCCCCAGGGCGGGAGCCCAGGCTAGCCCGGGCGTCACGCAGGCAGGGGCCAGAACCTGCTGGGGTCGGCTCCAGACCGTGACCGCAGGCCTGCCGGGCAAAGGCCCCTCCGCCGCCGGGTTCTCCAGGGGGCAGTGTGGTGAGAACGGCCCCCTCGCCCACGGGGTCCGGCCTGGCAGACATCTCTGGCCACCCCGGCGGCCCCCTGCACGGGCTGTGACGCCCTGAGCCGCAGTAAATCAAGACCCCGGGGGACCTCGGCCTTGACCGCTGCAGGTCCATGTGAGGCCCCGCCCCCGCTCCCGGCGGCCCCCTCCAGCGGCCCTGTGAGAATCCCGGCCCCCCCGGGCAGAGAGCACGCCCGCTGCCCAGCACCCAGCGGGGGCGGTGGGGGGCAGTCACGTGAAGGAAGGACCCTGAAAACCTGTCGGGCCTCGTCCACGGAGGGAAGCGTGGGCAGTGCCACGTGGCTCCCAGTCTCCCCAGGTCCCAGGACGAGCAGGGGCCCCCATCCGCCAACCACACACCAGGCGTCACGACCAGTGGCCCCACCAAGCGCTGGAGCCGCAGGGACTCCCAGCCGCCCCCCAGAGGTGCCGGGCAGACAGGGGACCGTGCCCAGGCCTCGGCACAGCGGCCCCTCCACGCGCAGGGCCCCTGGCCCGCGGGGCCCCTCCTGCCCTAACAGAGAGCCCAGCTGAGCGCGCGGCTCCACGCTGCCAGGGGCCACCAGGACCCACAGAGCAGGCAGCCCTCCTGCCGCCGCCCAGACACACACACACCCTCGACAGGACAGCCCCGCCCCAGCCGGCTCCAGGCCGCCCTTCTGGGATCTCCCTGGGCCAGCCCGGCGCCCCGAAGATTCAGACCCAGACTCACGGCCCTGAGGTGCCGGTCTCAGGCCAGGCTCGCCCTACCCCGTCGCGCGGGCTGCAGTAAAGCTGAACCCTGGAGGGCAGACGGCTGGTCCTCCTTTCCGTCGGACACTCTGACTCCCTCTGGTCCACCTGTGTGGCCAGGCCCGGCACAGAGACAGCCGCAGGCCCGAGGGCCCATGCCACCAAAGGTGGCCACACGAGCACAGCGTCCGTCCCCAGGGACAGCCGCTCCCAACTCAAGGCCACAGCCACCTTAGGAAGAGAGATGGGTGGTGGGTTCACCTGGACGAAGCAGTTCTTGGGGGGGAGGGGGGCCCGCACAGGAAACATGCAGCTCAGAGGCCCCCCTGGCTGGACGGTCACATGGCTGGGGCACCAGGACCAGCAGCCCTGAGCCCACGGCCTCCGCGTGGGCGGGGCTGAGGCTCACGTCTGATGGCCACCACCTCTCGGGCAGCTCTCCCTGCGGGCACCACCGTCCCTAGCGCCCACACCCTGCACGAGCGTCCCCTTCTGAGAGGCCACCCTGATGCCCAGCTGCTCACAGACCCCCAGCTTCCCCTTAACACCATAAATCACGTGCTGGTTCCTGCAGCCGCCGGGCCCCCAGGAGGGGGGCAGACACCTACTCAGTGCCCCCCAGGACCACAAGGGACCAGCCGTGCACGCTCCGTCATCTTCACCGAACAAACCGCAGCTGCTAGAAACCCCCGCCCAGCGGCCCTGGAGCCCGCCGGCCCCTTGGGGGGCTGCCGTCAGAGCCAGGCCCTCGGAGACATGCCTCACACCCTAACGCGTGGCGGCCACCGCTGGTGTCCACGGCTCAGAGGCCCACCCAGCCCAGCATCGAGACCAGAAGGTCGGGGACCTCCCGGAAGAGAAGACCACAGAGTGCGTTCTAAGGGGCGCACCACGCTGGTCACAGGGCACACGAGCTGCGAACACGTCCCAGGTGAGGGCACAGGCGTCCGCAGGGCCCACACGGCCCGCGGTGGGGGGCCGGGCACCCCCAGGAGGCAGCGCCTCCAGCCATTGGACCCGCCAGGGTCTGAGAGGAAAGACCAGGGGCCCTGACGTCCCAGCACCACGTGACCCGACACTGGTGACCACAAAGCCACGCTGCACCCACCACAGCACACGTGCGAGCATGGGCACACACGCCAGCATGACAGGAACGGCCACGTGCACACGCGCCAGGTAGACAGACCTGCAACCTCGGCAGGAGCGCTCAGACACCTCTCCCTCCGTTTCTAAGACGAGAACCTGGGGCCGGGAGGCAGCCCCAGGGGTGCACTGGGCTCTAAAGGGGGCAGGACGCAGCCTGTGTCCAACGGGGGTGCCACGCTCGCTGCGTGCGTCCAACCCCTTTGCTGCCCTTTGTCTTTAAGAGGGGAATCTGGCTCCCTGCCCCTCGCCTGGTGTCACGCGTCTCCCTGAATGACGTGCAGAGCCTGGCCCGCCCGCAGAGATTCCCACGGAGACGGTGCCGGAGGGCGACCGGGGTCCGCCCTTCAGGCCAGCCGGCGCCTCCTGGCCTTCCTGCTCAGACGTCCCCACGCGGGGGGGACGCAGCCCTTCCTTCCTGGAGCCCAGGGACAGAGGCCCGACAGCGCAGAACCGCGAGGCTTTGTCCCGGGCCCGCTCTTCAGCTGCGCTCACGTCCCAACGCCCAGAGCCTCGGCTTTGTCTTCCGGCCACCCCGGCGGCGGCTGCCCCTCGAGGGCAGTGGCCAGCACACAGCCCGCTCCCTGTGACCCCTGAGCCCCGCAGGGCAAAGGTGACGCTCCCAGGGCTGCCTGGGTGGGCAGGTGGGGGATGCGGGACCTCACAGGGGGCGAGAGGAGACCCCCGGGCACCCCCAGGACCTGAGCGCACAATCACAGGCAAGGAATCAAAAAAGAGGAAGAGCGCAGAAGGAAGGAAGGGGAAGGAGGATGCGTCTAGCCGGCGGGAGGCGGGCGGGGACAGGCGCCCTCCAGGGTCCAGCCCGCGGCCCGGCTGTGGGGGACGGGCCCGGGCAGGGCCGCCCCTCCTACGGGGTGCACGGAGCCTCTTCCAGACACGTGAGCCTCTCACCTCACCGCCCACAGGCCACTTTCCCGGCTCTAAAGCACCAACCGTAGGTCTGCTGATGGGACAAAGAGCCAAGGTCAAAATAGCAGGGGCAGTTCAAGGTCAAGAGCTGGTGTCGGCCACCACACCCTCACGCAGGCCCAGGGCCTCCAACTGCCAGGAAGTGGGCCCCGGCTTCACAGGCTGACAACAGGGCTCCCAGGCAGGCCGGGCCTGGACACAGAGGGGCAGACGCAGCCCGGGCAGCCCCCACGTGCCACGGGCTCACCAACCAGGCCCTCGGCTTCAGGACTGGCGGACCCAAGGCTGCTCCCACCAAGCTCTGGGTCCGCCAGGTGGGCCTGCAGAGGGGAGCACCGCCCCCTCCTCACCTCCCTCCCCCGCTTGCCCTGGGGTCCCACACCTCCTAGTCCCACGACAGCCCAAGCGCAACTCAGAAAGGTCTCCCCAAACATGCTTTACTACCACTCCTGGGAGGCCCACCCAGAAAGCCGGGTGCCTCCCCGGGGCTTCGAGGGCCGGCCACAGGGTCAGGAAGGAACTTCAGCGACCCTGCGGCGCACAGGCATAGCCACGGCCGGGCCACGGGGCAAGGGCCCCACGCTCGGGCCTTCAGAGGGGCTCCAGCCCGCCGTCCCGGCCCCCGTGGGGCGGTCCCACCAACGAGCAGAGCGGGAGCTGCCCCCGGGGCCGGCCCTCATCACGCCGGCCACGCAGTGCCCGTCCGTCTCTCTGGGCACCGACAGGTCTGACCGCCGGCATTACAACTCAGTGCCCAGCCAAGACACCCCGAAAGGCAACAGCCCAGCCGTGACCCCACAGGGGGTTCCACCAAGGCCCCCTGCTGCTGTCTCTCTAAGGGAACAGGACACGTGAAGAACACAGACACCCCAGGCTCAAGTGCTGCACCCGCGCAGCCACGTGTCACAGGTACAGCTCAGACCCTGAAGACTTGGTTGAAAAGCGTGCAGAATGCCCACACGGGGCGTTTGCCGGCGCTCCCGCCTCTGAGAGCAGGTCCTAGACGAGCCGGGAGCAGGAAGGAAGGGGGACAGCCGGGCACAAAGGGCGGGCTGGGGGCCCAAGGTCAGCCAGGCAGCAGCCCCGCGGCCCTCCAGGCAGCCCTGCGCGAAGGCCCGGGGACACGGAGCTTACGGAGAGCCCCCAGGCCCGCCTGAGAAGGGGCCAGCAGGCTGGGAGTCAACACCCGGAAGGCACCACGGATCCCAGAGAACATGACAGCTCCTGGCGGCCGGGGAGACCAGGCTCACCCCGAAAGGGCCACACCAGGACGCGCTCATCGGAGCCTCGGACAGAGAAAGGCTGGGCTTACAGACTCTGCCTTCAAGTCCGCCCTGGTTTCCGCCTCCAACCTGGCCACAGCCGTGCCCAGACCCACACCCACACCCACACGCGGAGGAAAGCGGGCGGAAGCCCGAGGGAGGGGGCAGGACCCTGCTGACCCGCCGCTGCCCACCAGGACTGCGGCCCGGAAGGATCGGAGGCCCGGGGACCCGTCACCTCCACGGACCTCGCCCTCTTTCCCGCCTGGGTCAGGGCACCTCCTCCCCCGCGCTGCAGAGTGACCCCCAGTTTCTAGAGGGGCGCTGAGCCCGGAGATGAAGCAGTGCCCTTAGGGTGACCCGCTGCAGAGCAGAGGCGCCCCGAGCCCGGGGGATGGGGACCCGAGCCCGCAGGTGCCCCCCCCCACCCCAAGGGAAAGTGAAAGCGCCAGAGACCCGAGCGCACAGGCCGAGCGAGCGGGGCGGACCCTGCGCCCGCCCAGCCCCGCCCCCGCCCGGCGAGGACCTTCCTGCTCGCGACCCCACAGGGCGCGCGCCCGGCCCCGGCCAGCCCGGCCGCTCCGCCCGGCGGCCCTGTGCCCCGGCGCGCGGAGCCGAGCCGCGCAGCGGCGGCCAGGGAGGCAGCAGGCCAGGCGCTGCAGCCCCGGGGAGCCCCGCGCGGGCCCGGAGCGCTGGGCACGCGCCCCAGGGAGAGCCGCGCCCGCGTCTGCACGGCGCCCGGGGCGTCTCACAGCCCCCGCACCTCCCCACGGCCCCGCCCCGAGTGGGGGAAAGGTGCCTCCTGGGCGCCGGGGGGGCGGGCCACCGGGGCGCGGCGGGGGAGCGCCCACCGTCCCGGGGCTCGGGGGGGGGGACCTCGAGAGCTGGCAGAGGGGCGGCTCGGGAGGAGCCCGCGGGGCCCCGGGTCGGGTGCAGGGCGGAGAGCAGCCCCGCGCGCCTTCTCCCGGCGGCGCCCCCCCTCCCGGCCTCTCCCGGGCCGCCCCCCCCCCCCCGCTTTCAGGGCCGCCCGCGCCTCCCCGCGCCCCCGGGCCGCCCCCACCCGCCGCCGGCGCTGCGCGGCCCGGCCTCCGCCTTTGTCCCGCGGGCAGGTGCGGCCGCGCTCACCCGGGCTCGGGCGCTCGTGCTCGGCGCCCTCGGGGGGGCCCGGCGCCCCGGCCTGCTCGGCCCCCTCATCCCGGCCGCCGTCGGCCCGCGCCTCCACGGGCACCACGGTGAAGTTGGTGGGCATGGCGCGTCCCGCTCGGCCGCCCGCGCCCGCCGCAGCTCCGCCCGCTCCCGCCGACGCGGCCGGGCCCGGGCGCAGGGGCGGGGTCCGCGCCGCCCGCCCCCGGCCCGCCCCGGCCCGCCCCGGCGCACGTGACCGCACCTGCCGGCCCCTCCGGCCCCGGAGAAGTTTGCGCGCCGCGGGCCCGGGCGGGGCGCCGTCCGCCGCGGGCTGGCCCCCGGCGCCCCCGCGGCCCCGCGCCCGACTTTCGGTTCCCGCCGCGCCCCCCGCCGCCGCGCGCAGCCCGCCCCGGCCCCCTCCCGCCGCCCCCCGCCCGCGGCTGCGCCCGCCTCCGCCCTCCCTGCCGCTCGCCCCGGCCGCGGGACTGCCCGCCCCGGCCGAGGTGCGGTCTCCCCTGGCCTCCCCCGGGCTCGGCGGAGGCTGCCCGGGCGCCCGGCCGGGGAAGCGCTGCCGGGCGCTCCCTGCACGACGGCCGTAACCCCAGGGACGCGGGCCACCGGGGCTCCGCGACAGGACCCCGGCCACCGGGGACCCCAGGCCCACCCCTGCCGGCCCCCCCCCCCCGCCGGTCCCGTCTGCGGAGGCCCCGGGAGGGCAGCAAGGTGGGGCTCCAGACCCCAGCCCGGCGCCGCCACCGGGATGCCACCGGCCTTGTCACCGGCCGGCCACCTCGCAGTTTCTTAAAGGCACAGGGAACCTGGACGCAAACAATGGCCATCAAAGACAAATGAGTCCAAAAAGTTGTGGCATCCAGGGGCAACGAGTCACCCCAACACTGCCTTACAAAAAGAAGGTGGACGTATGGGTGGTGTGGGGAAGAGTGGTCACGGCATACTGTAGCGGGGACATCAGAGCTCACCCTCACCCCCACCCCCGCCCTGCTGGAGAACGGGGGTGAGTGTCTGTGGGCCTGAGGGCAGGGGAGTCTCCCCGGGCTGGGATCACAGGGAGACGCATTCCCCCCACTGTGTGCTTGTCAACACCCAAACCACACAAAGCCAAACGCAGAGAGGCCACCTCCAGTGGGAGACAAGAGACGCAGTCAGGGAGGCCCAGGCCCCCACCTCCGGCCCTGGCTCCTGGCAGAAGGGCCGCCGGGCCAGCTGGGACCGCTCCCCTGTGACCCGCCCCCACCAGCACCAGCCCCCGGCCTCCTGAGGCGAGGGTGCAGCTGGCCTGGGCCACGCCTCGCTGCCCGCCTGTGCAAGGGGCAGAGCGTGAGCTGGCACGGCTCAGGGCTGCCGATGGCGCTGGGTGGCTGTCAGCGCCTCTTCGGGCCAGCGGCGTGGAAGGTGGGGAGAGGGCCACCCCCAAAGGACGGGAGGGTTTCCAGATGTCCTTCTGGAGAGAGACCGGCGCCGTGGGAAAGATGTGAGCCTCCCTCTGCGACACCACGGACGTGGGGCTGAAGGTGGTGGGGGAAGTACAGATTCTCTCCCGTCCCCCACGAGCGCCCCGCGTCTGCCCCCCATGTGGCGGCTCAGAGAGGTGCTGCGGCCTCTTCCCTGGACCCAGGACCCTCCGTACACGCGCCCCGGGCCCCGTGCATCCTCCCGGACAGCAAGTTCTGAGGCCGGAAAGATGAGGCCACAGCTGAACCTTGGGTGGCAAAGTTGGAGGACCAAGTGCAGCCTCTGAACAGGAAAGGACACGCCCTCCCAGCCCCCTGCAAACGATCCTTAACCTCTGGCATCCGTTTCCTCATCTGGAAAACGAAGGGCTGCTTTGGAGAAATGACTATTTAGGTCTTCCTCCCACTTGTGGATTGGCTTATTTACTTTTTTAGTATTAAGCTGTGTGAGCTGCTTGTATATTTCGGAGATTAATCCTTTGTCAGACATTTCTCCACAGAAGACATGCAGATGGTTAACAAACACATGAAAAGATGCGCAACAACACTAATCATTAGAGACATGCAAGTTGAAGCCACAATGATGTTTCACCTCAGGCGGTCAGAATGGCCATCATCAAAACATCTAGAAGAAATAAATGTTAGAGAGGGTGTGGAGAAAAGGGAACTGTCCTGCACTGTTGGTGGGAATGTAAGCTGGTACAGCCACTATGGAGAACAGTTTGGAGGTTCCTTAAAAAACTAAAAATAGAACTACCATATGACCCAGCAATCCCACTGCTGGGCATATACTCAGAGAAAACCATAATCCAAAAAGATACATGTACCCCAATGTTCACTGCAGCACTATTTACAATAGCCAGGACATGGAAGCAACCTAGATGCCCATCAGCAGATGAATGGATAAAGAAGGTGTGGCACATATACACAATACAATATTGCTCAGCCATAAAGAGGAATGAGATGGAGCTATATGTAATGAGGTGGACAGACCTAGAGTCTGTCACACAGAGTGAAGTAAGTCAGGACGGAAACAAATACCGTATGCTAACTCAGATATACAGAATCTAAAAAAAATGGTACTGATAAACCCAGTGGCAGGGCAAGAATAAGGATGCAGATGCAGAGAATGGACTGGAGGACGCGGGTTCGAGGGGGCGGGGGAGCGAAGGAGAAGCTGGGACGAAGTGAGAGAGCAGCATAGACATATTTACACTACAAGCCGTAAAACAGATAGCTAGTGGGACGTTGCTGCGTAACACAGGGAGATCAACTCGATGATGGGTGATGCCTTAGAGGGCTGGGATAGGGAGGGCGGAAGGGAGTCGCCGGAGGGAGGGGATGTGGGGATATATGTATAAATACAGCTGACTCACCTTGGCAGAAACTGGCACAACAGTGTAAAGCAATTATATTCCAATAAAGAGCTTAAAAAATAAACCCAAGTAAACATATTAAAAAAAAAAGTGAAGGGCGAGCTCCTGCGGTCACTCACACAGCTGGACGGAGCTGAGACCGCCAGGTCTGTGAGGAGGCTGGCAGCCCCCCGCCCTCCCCTGCCGCCCCGCAGGCGGCAGCAACTTGGGGTGGCAGTCAGTGCTGAGCGTGCAGAAGCCTCAGTCAGTGACCCTGCATCCAGCCCCCCGCTGCGGCCCCGCCCCCGAGCCCGCGCACCCTGAAGCCCTGCGGTCCCCCAGCCAGGCCGCCCGCCCAGGACCCAAGAGACTCCAGGTTCGGCAGAACAATGGCCAGGCTCCTGAATCACGCCACTGTCCCCTGAGAAGCGGGCAGCACCCAGCCCGCGCCGGGTGAGAGGGCCGAAGGGGCGGGCGCGGGGAGGTCCGCCGTCAAGGACATCGGGGATGGGGCGCACACCGGCCCTCACTGCGCTACTCCTGCACGTCTCTGCAGGTTTGGAATTTTTCAAAATAAAATCATTTTATAAATCTAGGTAAATAAAGTTCCTTGTTTCACTGTATATAAAAGAGATAAACAACGAGGATCTCCTGTAAACCACGGAGACGTACACGCAATACCTTGTCATAAACTTTAATGGAAAAGAATCTGAAAAACAAGATGTGTAACAGAATCACTCTGTTGTACACCCGAAACGCACATAAGTTCGTAAGTCAACCGGACTTCAATTAAAACAACAAAACAAACAGAAGTTCCTTGTTCCCAGGTGACACGCGGCCTGCACGCCCTCCTGCCGCCAGCTGGCCCCCGCTCCGCCTGTCCCCAGCGCAGGACGCCGTGTGCCTGGTGGCCAGGTGGCCCGCTGCTGGTGCCAGGATGTCTCGGGCTCAGCCACCCTGCCCCTCCGCCTCCGGATCGGGGTGCACCCGCAGGACCGGGCAGCACCTCCCCGAAGAGTCCCTGTCGGGTGGTATCTGAAGACCTGCGGGCGGGACCCCCACCCGCAGGCCCCCGGAGACCTTGCTGGGCGCAGGACAGGACAGGAAGTGACGTTAAGAGAACACACGTGTTGGAAAACACAGGGCCTGAGCGCCAGAGGGCAGGGATCCGGCCGCGGGGCAGACCCTCTGCGCGACCCCACGGGCTGTCTGGGGCGTCTCTCCTGCCGTCTGAGGCTCGGGGGCCCACACGCCGGCATGCAGCTCCCCCCCCCAGGTGCTGCCCCCGCGCCATCTTCCGGCCTCACTCTCAGGACGCTCTGAGTCAGGACAAATCAACCGAGGGCTTCCGACCTCCTTTAGAGTCCAAGATGCCCCGACACCATCCTGCCCTCCAGCTCCACAAGTAACCGCTTTTCAAAGGAACCTTGAACAAATGGTTGCATCCAGCTCAGGGAAAACTGCACACCAGCGTCCAGACTGCCCAGACTGGGGGCTCAAAAGCCAGCTCCAGAGTCACGGGGCGACCTGGGACGGACTCAGGGGCCCCAGAGCTGTCCCATCCCCTTTGAGACACTGGCAGCCTTGGCTAGGGCTTGGAGGTGGGGCGGGCTGGGGTGGGGGAGGGGGAGGGGCACAGCCTTGGCTGGGGGGTGGGGGAGGGGGAGGCCGCAGCCTTGGGAAGCCAGGTCCCGCCAGAGTCCCTCCAGGAGGACCCAGAGCCCCTGACGAGAGAGAGAGAAGCCCCCACCCTGAGAAAGCTTTCCCTGTAATCTGAGCACTCTGCAGAGAGCTCTCCAAAGGCTGCAGGGAAGGAAAGCGGGCCGCCCACCGGCCGGACGCAGCGGGACTCTCGGGACTCTCCGCGGTCACCCCACGGACGTGCCACAACCGGACAACCTCAGTCACCAGCCGGGCCAAAGGAGGCTGCCCTGGGCGGGACGGCCTCGGGGAGTCTCCCGCCAGGAAGGTGACGACGGGTCGGGGAGGAGGTGGGATGTGGCCCAGGCCAGGCCAGAGAGGGCCTGGGCGAGTGCCCGGCTACAGCCTTGACCCCCGACAACCGCACTCAGAGTGAACTGAGCTGAAACCCCGAAGACGCCGACCTCTCTGGGGAGCCTCGGCCCAGCGGACGGGAAGACAGTCAGGGTCCGGACCAGCCGCGGGAGGGGCAGGGAGAGAGGCGCGCCCCACTCCCGGAGCCCCACAGCCTCGGTGATCAGAGCCCCCCCCGTTCTAGTTCTCAAAAAAGGAAAGTGGCCGCACCGTGGTCAGAGGAGAGCACAGCAGCCCTTCCCGCGTGGTGGACGGTCCGGAAGAGAGGGGAGCCGCGTGTGACCACGGGTCCAGCAAGGAGGGCCCTGCCCCAGTTTTGTGAAACCGAAGTCCGGTACGTGACGATGCGACCTGGGAGAGTACCAGTGCCCCCCCGGACCTGACGCCACACACGCAGGAGGCAAAGACGTTCTGGGCAAGCGGCAAGAACTCGGTCTGTGATCCGCAGGACGTTTTGTCTCCCTAGTGACTCTCTGGGAAGCACCGCCGACAGCACAGCAGTTTTCAAGCACCTGGGATCCGGGGGTGCAGAGGCCAGACCCACGGTCACGGCCGGCCCCTCCCCAACCCCGTCCTGGGGGCCACAGCCGGAGCCCTCCCCAGACCCCCCGAGGGCCGTCGGCTGCACGGAAACACTGGGAGGGGGCGCACACGTCTGCGCGGGGAGGTGCACGTGTGACACTGCCTCCCATCCACGCCTGTCCACATGCAGTTACAGCGCTGCCCGTCTCACCCGTGCTCAAGCGCCCCGAGACCCGGGCCGCCGGTCCTGGCCTTGGGAACAGCCGTGACTCTCAGGGCGTGGGGGCTCCGGGCTGCGTACCTCACCCGCCCTGCCACCCCCCGCCATCCCTGCACTAGCCCCCAGCCCCCTGGGCCCCCCGCCCCGGCCCCCCACACCCCCCCCCCCGGCCCGAGATGGCTCAGGGCGCAGGCAGGGCCATCCCCGCCCTTCCCCGGGAGGCCGCGTCTCAGGGTGCAGGGCAGGGACACAGCCGCCCCTCCGGGCTTCCCTAGGGAGTCCCAGGGTGGGCCGGCCCTGGCTTCCTGTGCCAGGACGCGGGGCGGAGGGGTCGGGTCGTGGACGGCGGCTCCCCTTTGCTGCTATGTCCTCCCTGCAAACGCCCACCCTGGCCTGGCACACGTGCAGGTGACTCCCCGCCGTGCGGTCCCGCTAAAGGCCATGGGGCTCCACCTCACGGCACGAGTATCAACGTACGACCTTTCTGCTGACGCAGGGGCCGGCTCCCGCTTCAGCCCTCAGGGTGCCACGGGTCTCCCTGGGGCCGCGAGGAACCCTGCCACCACGCAGGCTCCCAGGACACCCCGTGGGGTGGCCCCCGGGCTGGCCATCGCGGAGGCCCCAGGCCTGCAGGAGCGCACCCTGAGGTCGAGGCTGCAACACACAGACGTACACAAGAGGGACGGCTGGGGACCCCTCCGTGGCCGGAAACCCTCTCCGCGGAAGGACACTACGTGGTCGTCAGTGGCATCGGCCGCTTGTGCTCCTCAAAGACGCCGCCCAGGGCCGGGAAGTGGGCCCCAGAGCGCAAGGCAGTGCTGGCCGAGTAACCGGCCCAGGCCCGACCCGACTCTGCAGGGACCACGGAGGAAAGAAGGGGGGCGTGGACTCCACAGCGGAGAGGAGGCAGCCCCCCAGGACGGGGCCCGCCCACCACCACAGGAAGGCCCAGCGGGCGCGGCCCGGGGACGTCCCGACACGCCAGGGGTGTGAAACGGGCTCCACCCCCACCCGGCAGCATGTGTGCCCCAGGGACACCCCAGGACGTTCCCGCAGCGCCGTCGGGCCGGCTGAGCCGGCACAACGCACAGGCCCGCCAGCCGCGCCGGGGGAGCGGGAGGTGCCGCTGGCAGGTGGGATGTGCGCGGGGCTGGGGCCAGAGGAGGCTGTGCCATCCCGTCCACCTGACGCTCCGGGGCAGGCGGCCCGTGCGCGCGCCAGGCGCCAGGACGGCAGCTCCCGGGCCGGCAGGCTGCCGCAGCGCTGACCAGGCCCGGCTGTGACCGGACGGGGCTGCGCGGGCGTCCCAGGCACAGAACGCTCCCGGCGTGGACAGGCGTGTGCGCGCCCCTCACCGGAGAGACAGGAGGGCTGTGAGGCGTGTTCTGAGTCGAACCTAGGCCGCGGCACCTGCACCGCGGAAGGAAGGGTGTGGCCGCCCCAATCTCCGCCCGCATCCGCGTCTGGCTGCGGGACCCCCGGGGCGGCTTCTGTCCCGACCTCTGTCAACAGCAACGGGCACCCGCGACGTCACGTCCGGCATCAGAGCCCCGGCGGGCCTGCCCGCGCAGCCCCCACCAGAGGCGCGTCGGACCCCAGACAGCGGTCTGCTCGGCCCAGTGGCAGGAGGCCCCGACGGGGGCGGGTGCCGAGGCCACCTGAACAGTCAGAGCTCAGCGTCCGTTACCCTCACGGAGCTCACGGCCTCCCGGGGAGGGTGGAGGCCGGCGTCCAGGCCCCGAGAGCCCGCAGGCCCCGGCAGGGCTCGTCCCCGACACCGCCCGCCTCAGGAGCGGCTCGGGGTCTTCGCGCAGATGACCGGCCAATCGCAGAGCAAGGAAGACAAGCAACCACGGGCACCTGGATGACACCCGTCCTGTGGGGCCCGGAGAGGCTACGTGACTGGCTAGACAGCACCCAGCCGTGGGGGCTGGGGTGGGGCCGTGCCTTTCCCGGACCTAAGCCCGCTGTCACCCGGAGCCCGCCCGGCCCCGAGGGGCGGGCCCTGCCGCACGTCCGCAGGCGTCCGCGGGAGCCAGGGCAGCCTCTGCTGGGGACGGGGCCCGGGCAGGGCTGTCCCCGACCCCCGACGGGTGGCGTCACGAGGCTCCCGGGGAGGGTGGGCGCCCCCACTGACTGGCTCCACCCCCCAGCACGGCGGCCGAGGCTGCACACCCAGGGCAGACGGGCGGGACCGTCCGGTCTGGGAGGCAAGTCCCCAGGCTGGAGGACAGAGGTGGACCAAGCACAGGGCACGGGGAGTGGGCGCTGGGGAGAGGCCCGGCCGGCAGGCAGATGGAGAGGGCGGCGGCAGGTGGGGAGGCTGTGCGGTGCCAGCGCGGGGCCCAGGCCCACGGGAAGCAGGCACCCCCCTCGCCCGGATGGGCTGTGGATGGGCGCTGGGCAGGAGGTGCCGGGTGGATGGGACAGACGGAAGACGCCGGGGCTGGGGGGACGTCTACTTCTTCCGGCCAGCCTCTGCTCGAGGCACCTCGCTGGTCACTTGGGGGCCTGTGCCCCAGACCGTCAGCCCCAGGGGACGGGCCTGCCTGGTGGGGCAGGAATCAGGCCAGGCGCCCTGCGGGGTGAGACCCCTGCCACCCCAGCCTCACCCTCATTTCCCATCCTCTCTGGGCGCACTGTGCTCAGCGGGTGACACCCCCTGGGTCCCCCAGATGGCCCTGGACAGGGCCACCACCTCCCAGCACAGTCCTGCACGCGTGTCCCCTCCCCAGGCTCTGGAGGGGTCTCGGGAAGGCTGAGGCTCGGGTGTCCCAGCCCCGTGGGCGGGGCGGGGCGGGGCTGTCCCAGCTCCTCTGGTCCCAGCACCCCTACGTGGTTCCTTAAGACTGGGCCGTGCTGCCCCCACGCACCCCGAGTCCCCGTGGGGGGTGGTCACGGGGTCCGCCTGGAGCCCACCACCTGGCGGACACGGCGTCCACCGCTGACCCCCTTGCAGGCCTGGTGAGGACCGACTGAGACGTGGGGGCCCAGCCTCGAGCCGGCCAGGCGTCAGGCCCGGGTCAGTGGGGACCTCGGGCTGTAGCCCAGGTCACGGCGGCAGGGAGGCCTGCCTTCAACAGCAGCCTCGGAGACGTCAAACTGTCTACTCCTTTCGACTTTTTGTTCCCTTTTTTACAAAAATGAATTTTGCTTAATTGTGATAAAATACCTATAACATAAAGTTTGCCATTTTCAGTGTCATCGTATGAGCAGCCCGGTGGCATCAGGAACACTCACATTTGTGACCATGATTAAACAAGGAGGCCGCTACATGGAGCTGCTCTGGCACCTTGGTGGCCTAAGTGTCAAACAAAAACCCAGGGCTTCCCTGGTGGCACCGTGGTTACGAGTCCACCTGCCAATGCAGGGGACACAGGTTCGAGACCTGGGCCGGGAAGATCCCATGTGCGGGGGAGCAATGAAGCCCGTGTGCCACGACTACTTAGCCTGCAACTCTAGAGCCCACGAGCCACAACTACTGAAGCCTGCGCGCCTAGAGCCCGTGCTCTGCAACAAGAGAAGCCACCACAATAAGGAGCCCGTGCACCACAACGAAGTGTAGCCCCCCCCTCGCCACAACTAGAGAAAGCCCACACACAGCAACAAAGACCCGATACAGCCAATACATAAATAAATACATAAATAAATTTATTTATTTAAAACAAACAAACAAAAGCCCAGCCAGGGTCAGAGTCAGAGCAGGAAGTGTAAGAGCACCTGTCATAGAGAGCCACGGCCACGTCAGCCACGTCACAGAGCCACGGGCACAGAGAGGGAGCTCCCCGAGGAGGCCACACCAGGCTGAGGCCCATCAAGTCGCCCCGCTGTCTCCACAAAGCCCCCCGAGTCCTATCGGGCGGGGCCCCCGCAGACACTCTGCCAGATTCAACTCTGTGTCCACCACACACACCCTTGAAATTTTTAATGTGCCTCAGTTTACCTTTCCCCACGTGGTTGTGCGACCATCACCACCTCCATCTCTGGCACTTTTTCATCTCGCAAACCTGAAACTCTCCCCATTAAACACTAATTCCCGCCCCCTGCCCTCACCTCCCTCCCCACCCAGGGACCCAGCCTCCTGGTCTCCGTCTCCACGGTTCTGCCTCCTCCAGGCCCTCGCGCAGGAGACAGGCACAGCGCCTGTCCTCTCAGGACCAGCTCACAGGTCCTCAAGGTTCCTTCACGCCACAGCCTGGGTCAGAAGGTCCTGCCCTGGGAGGCTGAGCCACACTCCACGGTCTGAAAGGACCACGTTGTGTTTACCCACCACCCACCGATGAACACGTGGGTCGCCTCCACCTCCTGGCCATTTGCTTTCCTGCATGTTTTCCCCTGCACAGAGTGGGGGGACACTTTCCAGAGTCGCTGTCTAAGTAAGAAACACGAGCATCTGAGCCACGCTCGCCTCTGGAGAGGGAGTCACAGAGGTGCGCACACAGGCACACCCACCCCGCCCAGGAGGAGACAGGCGGCGGCCCCGGGGCCGGGAGGGAAGAGGGTGGGCTCTCCGTGGGCTGCCGCCGGGCCTGCTACGTTGGACGCCCCGTGTGCCAGCCTCACCGAGACAAAAATACCTCACAGTCTTTTACATTAACCAGCTGCTGCAGCCCGGAGATAAGCAGGTCACCCTCCAGCGCCCAGGGCGGTGATTTCGATCCTATTATTACCCACAGCACAGATACCGTGACCCAGGACCCGTCCCAAGGTCACACCAACAGTCCGGAGGCCCAGGGAGGGGACCTCCTGCCCGCGGGCTGGCAGCCGCCCACGGCTCTGGGCCGAGACCCCCACGCGCGCCTCCGAAGGACACACGTGTGCGTGTCGTGTGGGGGCCAGGGACACACGGGCCCGGCTGCAGCGGATTCTGCCAACATTTCCCAAACGGGCTGAGCGGTCACCCCAAGCTTTAAACTTCACGTCTGCATGGCAAACGGAACCAAACCCACCTCCTTCTCTCGGCTTTCTTCCGTTCCACGAAGAGAGAGAGGAGGCAGGCGTGTCTGATCGACCGTTCCTGGGTCGGAGAACTGTCTCTCAGCCTAACGACCTCATTCAGACCTTCACAGCCCAGCACCCCTGCTCCTCAGGGTCCTGAGTCCCCCCGCGGGGCTCCTCTCCTGCTCCAACGGGCCGGGCACCGCCCGGGGCCGGGAGCTGAGACGAGTGGGGCCTCGTCGGGGGCGGCGGGTGGGCCAAGCGTCACAGCCGACATCAGGGCTGGGGCTGCTCCTCGGGGGCCCGTGTGGGACCCCGGGGGCAGCGGTGGGCGGGGCAAGGGGGGCCTGGAGAGAGGAGCAGGGGGTCCGGACGACAGGAGCGGCAGCGGGCGGAGCCGAGGCCTGCCGTGCAGCCCGAGGGCAAAGGGCACCGGTGTCTGGGAGGCGTTTCCGCCCCGCGGTGAGCCTGCGGGGAAAGGGAGCCTCCCTCTCCACACCGGCGGGCCTCCCCCAGCCGCCCAGGGCCCGGCCGCGGGACGGGCCTGCGGGACGGGCCTGCGGGACGGCGGCTGTGGCCGCGGCCGGGGCTGTGACCGTGACCCGGCTGGGCGGCAGCGGCTCCTCAGCCTCCCGGGGGCCTGTCTGGGGACCGAGCTGCTCGGCGGTCACACTGAGGGTGGCTCATGACTCAGCATCGCGGGGACACTTCCTGGGAACAGAATCGCACCCTCCAATCAGGAGGCCAGGGATCCGGGAGAGAGACAATCAGGGCCCGGAGAGCGAAAGAGAAAGGGGCCCGGCTCAGGGGTGGGCGGCGAATTCCCCAAGCTGGTGGCCGGCCTGGCTCCCCCCGGGTTCAGCTTGGTGGGGCCCCGTGGGGGGTGGCACCTGTGTCCCCAGGCCCAGGCCTCACCCTGCACGTCACGCCCAGGAGCCTGCAGCTGTAGGGACTTTGCTCCAGACTCAGTGCCCCTGGAGGCACCCACCGCCCAGCGGGCCACCGTCCCCTGGTCACCACGAGGTCCATCTCCCCTGGGGCCCGCCTTGAGCCCACTCTGCCTCTTCCACAGGCTGAGGCTGTCCACCTCACACAGGCAGGGCCACACGGTCCCCCCAGAAACCTAAAAACAGGCCGAACAACCGAAACATTCGAACCCTGCTCTGCACAGTGGCCGGACCACAGGTGACCACGGATCCCAGGCCCATGACCTCTGCAGCCACCAGCCCAGAAGCCAAACCACGGCCTCGGCAGCGACGGGCCCTGACGGTCAGGATCGGTCAGTGCTGCCTCCTTCCCGCTCAGGGCCGACCGCAGGAGCCAGCGCTCCCCCACCCACCTCGCGGGACGCCCCCTTCTAGCCTGCCTCGGCCTCCCCGGGCCGGGGCTCCCATCCGGGCGCCCGCACCCCCTCTCGGCTGGGACGCTCTCCCCACCCCTGCCCGCCGCGGAGTCTCTGCCAGCTGATTGGCGGGGCTGACCCCTGCCCCATGAGCTCAGCAGGCGGTCTTCACGCGTCCACAGCCCAGTCCTGGAGCTGGCACGGCCCCAGGGCCTTTGCACTGCTGTCCTCGGTGGACACCCGGCAGCCTGGGGCACCTCTTCCTGAAAGTGGCCCTTCTTTCGCGAGGCCCTGGGGAGGAGGGTCCGGAGCACGCCCCTCACTCCAGAGCGTCCTCAGGACCACCGTCAGGACGGAGCGGGGAGGAGGCCGGGCACCGACATCTGAGCTGTGCCCCCCGCGCCCGGATCAGGGCCCTGCACACGGCAGGCAACCCGCCCCCTCCCCCGGCCCCGTTTCTGAGACCGGGGACATCTCCCACCCCCACTGCATCACGCGTCCTGCCTTTGGGTTGGGGGTAATCGCCAGGTTGGAGCTCACGAAGCCGGGCGGACGCAGCTCCGGGGAAGAGGCACAGCACCGCCCTCCAGGCGGCCAGCCCTCCGTGCCGGGCTCCTCGTGTGCCGCGGCCGGTCCGACGTCCTCCCGCCGCCCTCACCTGCTGTGCCCGTGCCGGCCGGTCCTGCCGGCCCCCTCGGACGTGCCAGCCAAGGTGCCCCCGGGGTCAACCAGGCTTTATCTGAAAAACCGGGGCCCCTCCGAGATCCAGAAGCTGCTCGGGGTGGGGCCGCTCCCTCCCGAGGGTCGCGCTCCTTCGAGGGCCGTCGCGGGGGGTGGGGCTCCCCCACAAGCTGCACGAGCAGCCCGTCGCCCCGTGACAGGCGCCGAGCGGCACCAGCACCCGTGGTGAGACCGCCACCAACCAGACCCACGCGTGTGCTTCGTCTTCAAACAAAAGGGTGTGAGGACGCGGCAGCCTCCGCCCCGCCCCACCCCGCGCGCCTCGCCCGAGGGCGCTGCGGGGCCCAGCCTGGCGCAGGGGCCGCCTGTGTCCCTGGACCGCCGGCCCGTCTGCCCCCGACGGCCCCAACGGCCCCGGCGACCCCAGCGGCGGGCGGTGAGACGCTGACTGCACGGTTCCGGGCTCACGACCGGCTTCTGCTGCCAAACGCGAGCAAACGCCACCCGGCCGAGGGGACGGCGGGCAGGCGGCCCCGGGACGGCCGCGGCCCCACGCCACGCGAGGGGACGCCTCTGCCTCTGCAAACGCAGCAGCTCGCTCGGGAGCACCCACGGCCGGTTCTCGGTGCCACGTGCTGGGGGGGGACCCCCGGGTCTGCACGGGGTCTGCGCGGGGGGGGCTTTGGTCGAGGGGAGCAGGTGGGCGTCCCCCGCGCAGGGCTGCCTCGAAGGCTGCTGCGCGCCAAGCGACACCGGTTGCGGGAAGGGGTCAGCCGCTCGCCAGGCCCGCACTCTGGGGTTGGGTCAGCCACGGGCGCTGGGCTCCTGGCTCCGGTCCCAGCCTCCGCGGGCTCCTCAGGTCAGCCCTCAGCCCCGCGCTCTCACCGCGCAGTCTACCGGCTCCAGGACACAGCCGCCCACGGCCGCGGGGGCCCAGGGCCGCTCGGGAGCCGGGTCCAGCCTCCTCCTCCTGGAGCACGCAGGTGGTGTGGGAGGGTCCCGGAGACGGGGAGCCAGGCACGGCTTTCCTGACATCGGAGAAGACCTTTTTGGCCCGAGCCACTCTGCCATCGAAGCCTGGCCACCGGGCCTGCCCTCGTGATCGTTCGGGAAGGGAGCGAAAGCAGGAACAAAGGGAACAACAGCAGGGCGAGGGCTTCGCGGGTGGCGCAGGGGTTGGGAGTCCGCCTGCCCACGCAGGGGACACGGGTTCGAGCCCTGCTCCGGGAAGATCCCACATGCCGCGGAGCAACGAAGCCCGTGCGCCACAACCACGGAGCCTGTGCTTTAGAGCCCATGAGCCACAACTATCGAGCGCATGTGCCACAGCTACTGAAGCCCACGCGCCTAGAGCCCGTGCTCCACTAGAGAAGCCACCGCAATGAGAAGCCCACGCACCACAACAAAGAGTAGCCCCTGCTCTCCACAACGAGAGAAAGCCTGTGTGTAGCAATGAACACCCAACACAGCCAATAGATAAATTAATTAACTAATTAATTAAAAAAATAGTTGAGCGACAAAGCGGTCCTAGTTCCCCTCGAGGGATGCACGTCACAAGCTGCTACAGCTGTGCCGCAGGAACCAGACACCCTGGACTCTGCCCACCTCGGCCGCAGCTCTAGGCTGAACTCCCCTCTGCTCACCCCTGCGTGAACACGCACGAACCCTCGGCTTAACACTCATCCCGTCCTGCTGCTCGGGGACCCTGCCTTGGGGAAGAGCCCGGGCGCTCTCCTTACCTGCTGCCAGTGACACATCCTTCCTCCCTCGCCCTCTGGCCTGGTTGTGCCTTTTGGCTCAACACCCACCAAGAGGCGGACCCAGTTTGGGGGTAACACTGGGACCGCCCCACGAAGCCCGTGAGCCCTCGGGAAGGCGGGTCCACGGCGCTCGGGAGGACGCGCAGGGCTCCTGGGCTGCAGGGTGCGTGCGCTGGGATGGGCTGGGGGTCTGGGCTCAGGCCCGCTGCCTCCGCGTTCCCCCTCCAGCCCTGAAGATGCAGACAGCGGTGCTGCCCCCGGGCCAAACCGGGCGCCCAGAGCAGCGGCACACGCAAGGCCCCTGGGATGGCGGCCACGACGATGCCACACGACGGGGAGGCGCAGGCAGGCACAGGCAGTGCCCGGCCTCCTCTGCACCCACCCCCTCCCCAGGGCCCAGGGAGCGCCAGAGACACCTCCAGGCAAACCCACCCAGCCCCTGCCGACAGCACTCGAGCGCCCGCGTGGGGGTCGTGCGGCTGCTGTGACCCAGAACCAGGAGCCGGTGGCTTAACTCAGGAACGGCCGCTCCCGGCTCGGTCTGGAAGTCCGACATCAAGGTGTTGTGGGGTCTCTCCCTCCGGAGGCTCTGGGGGAGGGTCCTTCCTGCCTCCTCCAGCTGCTGAGGCCCCAGGCCATCCTGGGCTCCCTGCCACCTCCCTCCGGCCTCCATCTTCTCGTGGCCTCTCTTCTGTGTGCCTGTCTCTTCCCCTCTGCATCTCTTAAGGACACTTGTCCTGGATCCAGGGCCCTTGGATGGCCCAGGATGACCTCATCTTCAGACCCTTAATCATACCTGCAAAGACCCTTTTCCCGGTAAGGTCCCATCACAGGTACCAGGACTCAGGGCGTGGATGTATCTTTTGGGATCACCATTCAGCCCAGTACTCGCCTCACCACCGGGCCCCACACATGCCCAGGGCAGCGGCTTGAGGGCTGCGCACGCGGGCCGGTGGGCAGTGCAGGAGACAGCGCCCTGAACCCCGGTCTCTACCGCGGGGCACACAGCCCGGCGGAGACTCCAGACAGCGAGGCACCGCCCGGCAGCTCTGAGGTGGTCCCTGGCGGGTGGGCAGGCATCCACTCAGCCTTCCTCCCGGATGGGCAGCGTGGCCCTGCTGGACCCCTGGGCAGCAGGGTCTGCACCTGCGACCCGATTCCCGCACCGCAGGCCTGCTCGTCTTAGCTGACTCTGCGAGCCCCTCCCCCGCCATCGTCCCGGCCCCCCCGCGTCCTCACGCCTCACAATGGGCCCCTAAAACCGTGGCGCTTCCAGGACCCCCTGGATGCCCCACTCCAGGCCCCCGGGCCCAGGACGCGCTCAGCCAAGACCTCCGGCCGCGCCCGCGGTCCCCGGAAGGGCCTCCTCTCAGCGCGTCGAAGGCCGAGGGCCTCGCGGCGTCCCTGCAGCGCTCAGCGCCCCCGGAGCCACCTCCGCAGACCTGCGGCAACACCGTCTCATCAGGGGCGGCCGTGAGGACCTGAGGCCCCCACGCGCAGGGACTCGGACCCCGGGGGGGGCCGCGAGGCCCGGGCAGGTCTGCAGGTCGGGCGTGCGGTGGAGCAGGTGCCCACGCCCTGGGGGCCTGGGGGCCCCTTTCTGCAGGCAGCACAGGACCCCACAGAAGGCAGGGGTCCACCCTGTGCCAGCTGTTGGGGGAGACCCAGGCCCACAGGACCCTGCAGCTCCCCCCCAGGTCGGGGAGCCACGGCTCGGGCAGGCCCTTCTGAGGAAGGCGGCCCGGTGTGGGCCCGCGGCCCTGGGGGCCACCCCGAGCCGTGCCCCCACGCCAGGCACGTCTGTGTCCGCTCCCCTCGGTGCACTAAAGCCCGGGCCGGTGGACGGAGGCGGACGGGTGCGGGCGGGCCGCTGGCCAAGCTGCTGGACCCCGCCCCTCTGGCGCCCCCCGGGGAGGCGGGCTTGGCGCTGCCCAGGGTGCCCCGCACGGCCTCTGCTCAGGATCGCGGTGCCGCCTGCTCTAATCCAGCGGGACAGGAGCGCCTGGGTCTCCAGGCAACGGGGACAGGAGCCCGGCCCGCGGGAGGGCTCAGGTGGCCGGCGGGGGAGGGGCGGGAGCCTCGGTCCGGATGTGGCAGGCGACGGGCACCTGGCTGCACAGGGTCCCTGCACCACCGTGACGGCGCAGGGTGTCCAGCGGGCCACGACGGGGAGGCGGGGGAGGGCGGCTGGGGGCTCAGGGAGGAGCAGAGCCGGGCACCAGGCAGGGTCCGCGAGGAGGTCATCCCCCCGTGCGTGTCTGTGTCCCGAGCGTCTCTTCTCACGAGGACAGGTGGGATGAGGGCCGCCCTAGTGACCTCATCTACCGTAACCGCCTGTTTAAAGACCCATCTCCAAAGACAGTCACGTTCCGAGGTCCTGGGGGTCAGGGCTCCGGCAGAAGAATGCTGGGGACAAAAGCCAGTCTGCGGCACGTCGTGCGGTCGTCAGCGCCCCCAGCTCTCCACCTGTCGTCTCCCGGGCGGAAGCCCACGCGGCCGGGGTTCTGTGTTTTCCCCTTTGCTGTGTTGCCAGCACCGGGGCTCCCCAGAGCAGCAGCCCCTAAGCACACACGGTCCGTTAGGCTTCCATTTAAATTAATTAAAAATTTAAAAAGTTGAATCCAGTCCCTGGGTTGCACTGGCCACAGCTGAAGTGGTCAACAGGCACGTGGCCCGTGGCCGCGGCAGGGGGAGCACAGATGTCCTGCGGACACCTCCGCCCTGGGCACAGGCCTCCCGGGAGTGAGGGGATGACCGCACGGCGAGAGAAATGAGCTGTCCCGTGTCGGAGTCCCTGTAACTCGGGTGCTGTCGGGAGACCCAGTCCCGTCCCGCGAGATGAGTCTGAAGCACTCGGGGGTCAAGGGCTGTGGTCACTTCCCAGAGGGACAGCCAGTCCCTGAAGACCCCGGAGCTGGGCACAGCTTCCCTCTCGGTCCCAGGGCCTTGGGTCCGAGCTGCGGGCAGCCCCACCCCCGGGCACACGCGGCCACGGTCCCGCCGCTCAGCCCCTGGGCCCTGCTGGACACCCTCACGGTGGCCGGGGCCACGCAGACCCTCCACACTCCACGGGCCGGAGCAGTCCAGCCCAGGTCTGCAAACCCTGGTGACCTTCCTAAGGGAGGAGGAAAGCACGCTCCCCCCACCCACCTCCTCGCCACCCCCTCCTTCTCTGTCTGCATCTCTCTCCGTCTCTGTCTCTGCCTGTCTCTCTGCCACCCTCCCCCAGGCTAAACTTCCTGCCGGGAAAACCAGGCCTTGAGCTGCCCGCTGACCTCACCCTGGACCACTGGCCACGTGGTGCCACCCCATGTGATCCATCCCTCCACACGCCCAGATTTAGATCTCAGAGCAGATCAAGGCAGCTGGACAACCGGAGAAGAAAATGCCTTTACCCACCCGTTCCCGCCGTGTGTGGGCACCGGGTCCTGAGCGCTCACTGGGAGGCCCCCAGGGGCCAAGGAGGGTGGCCCTGGGCCTCACGGGACACCGGCCGCCCCGAGGCTGGTGTGTGACCCGCCTGCCCCAGAGGCAGGTCTGCGGAACCTCCAGCACCCCCAGGCCCCCCCGGGAGGTGGCTGTCCCCACAGACCGGGAGGAGAGCCCCCCGGGGCCCCAGGACGTCTGAGCATCCTCCCCCAAAGAAAGCCAGAGACACCCTGAGCCGTCACGTGTGACCCCCCCTCCCCCGCTCTGCTTGGTCCCCCACAGATCACCCACCCGAGGGCCCCGCCTGCTCCCTGAGCTCCAGGCAGGGAGGCAGGGAGGCCGGGCACCGCACCCCCGCCTCGCACAAAGGCCGCTGAAAGGACCCGCCAGCCCCACAGCGAGCAGGTCCGGGGGCGGCTGGACAGAGCAAGGGGAAGGCTGCCTGGGTCAGCGGGCCCCAAGCCCCGCGCAGCGGCCTTGCTGCCGCCCACACGTGCACACAGACACGTGTGCGTGCAGACGTGCGCACGCGTACACACACGCAGGCACACGCCTGCCCGTGGCCAGGACACAGCACAAAAGGCAGCCCAGGGCCTGCCGGGTCTCGCCACGCGCGCGGCACGCAGGCCCCTCCAGGGCACGAGGCGGGGACCCGAGCCCCCCAGGGCGGGCAGCAGCCCCTTCCCCGTTCCTGGACCAGGCCGCCTGCGCCGAGCAGGGCACCGACGACAGCAGACGTGGCGAGGAAGGAGCGCCCGGCGCCCGCCCACCCTTCCTTCCAGGGAGACCTGGCCCCCCCGCCCGCCCCGTCCAGGTTGGGAATAGCTGGCGGGAGGGGGAGGGGTGCCGCAGGCCCAGCCGCCGGCCACCTGCTGAGGGAGGCCCTGGAGTCCCCAGAGGCCCGTCCCGGAGACCCCCAGGCGTCCGGAGAGGAGGGGCCTGGGGGGCGGCGGGGTGATCCTGACCTTCCGCCCCCTCCCCTGCCAGGACCGGCCAGGGGTCCCCGGGAGAGTCATTGGAAATAGGAAGGTCCCTGGACAAACACTCTCGAAGAGGCCTGAACGCGCGCCCTGCAGAGAGTAATTTAGATGAAAAAGGCCAACTCCTGGGACGGCCTGCGTGGTGTGAATTGATTTAATCCATCTAGCCTCTTCTGAAAGACAGGCCGGGGGAAGAATTTACCTCTCCTCTCAGCCCAGCCCTTCTCTCCTGTTTGCATTTCCTGGGTTTTTTTTTTTTTTTTTTGTATCTTGGTTAAAATATACACAGCATAAAACAACATTTCCAGCCATTTTAAAGTGCACAGCCCAGGGGCACCAAGTCCCTTCACCCTGCCGTGCAAACATCGCCACCCTCATCTCCAGAACTTTCTCATCTTCCCAGACTGACACTCTGTCCTCATTAAACTGACTCTCCCTCCCCGCCGGGCCCCTGGCCCCACCACCCTGCTTTCCGTCTCGGAGGGTGTGACTGCTCTGGAGACGTGACCTAAGCAGAATCCCACAGGATTTGTCCTTCTGTGTCCGTCTTACTTCACTGAGCACAGTGTCCTCCGTGGTCATCCACGCTGTGGCCGGTGTCGGAACGTCCCCCCTGTTTAAGGCTGAATCACGTTCTGTCGTGTGTAGAGACCCCGTTACGTGGGTCCACTCGACCCCTGACGGACAGCGGGGCTGTTTCTGCAGCGCTGCTGTGAACACAGGTGTAAGACGCCTGTGCATGTCCCTGCTTTCAATCCCTTTGGGTACATACCCAGCAGTGGGACCCCCGAGTCAGATGGCAGTTTTATGTTTAACTTTTTGAGGAATCACCAAACTGTTTCCAGGGGCTGCACATTTTCTGCTGCCAGCAGCCGTGCACAAGGGCTGCTCTTTCCCCACAGCCTCACCACCACGTGTAAATGGTCTCTTTCTCTATAACAGCCGTTCAAACGGGCGAGAAGGGGTGTCCCGCTGCGGTTCCGATTTCTGTCTCGCTGAGGACCGGCGACATCGAGCATCCTCCCAGCACTCCCTGGCCATGTACATGTCTTCTCGGCCTCAGCAGCAGCGCGCCCCAGCTTCAGCAGGACCGGCAGGGCCGCCCCTCCAACCCGGGCGGAAGGCGGCCTGTCCCCGCGCAGGGCGGGGGTGGAGGCTGCCGGGGAGCAGAGACCCCGGCCCGCTGTGCAGTGGGGGCAGGAGGGCTGACTCCCCTGGAGCCCCCCCGCCTCAGGCCCCTGTCCGACCCCACCCCAGGCCCGCTGAGCTGCCCCGGCCAGCATCGGGAGCAGGACGCGGGGCCCGGACCCGGCAGGACAGAGGCTCCCGTGGGCACCGCCGCGTCCACGCCCCTCCGCCCTGGGCAGCTGCGGGGCTGGCGGGGAGGCGCCCGGGGGGAGCCTGGCCAGACCCGGCCCCTCGGCCCCTGCCGCCGCTCCCTTGGCCGGTGCGGCGCAGACGGCCTCCCGCAGCCCCGTCAGCCCAGGAGGCGGCCCCTCCCGGACGGGCCCCGGGAGGGACAGGCCGCTGTCCCCTGGCTCTGAGCCCCGGCGCCCAGCCCCGGCCCTCACTTCCAGAACCTTCCACCCAGCGTCTGTTTCAGGTGTGGCCTACGCCGGGCACAGAGACACGGAGGTGGCCAAGGGGAGTCCGGCCCCTGGGGAGCCACACTGACCTCTGAGAGGGGTGGCCCTCGGGATGGGGGCTCACGGGGGAGGGGGGGCAGGCAGGGGACCCGGACCCCCTGTTGCTGCCACCCAGGGAACGACACTGGGGCGTCTCCCGGGGGGGAGGGCGGCCGCCCCCTGCTCACCCGGGGGGCCCCCCAGGTGTCGGTGACACTGCCCATCCCCCGAGGCCGGACCTGCCCCGCTCCCCTCCCATGCTGTGCGCTCGGCCAAGTCGGGGACCGGCTTCCCGGAGGCCCCCTCGGGGTCGTAAGCGGCCAGGAGGCCGGGGAGGGCTACCGACAGGGCCTCGGCCTGTGCGCCAAGAGAGGCTGGGTGGCTCCTGAGCGCGAGAAAGCGCCCGCCTCACCCCCCGCACACCTGCACTGAAGGGCGGCCCAGGACAGGTGCCTCCACCCCACCTCCCGGCTCCCGCCCCAGGCCTGCCGAGAAGACCCGCACCCGTTCTAGTTCGCGCTGTCTTCACGGCAGCGTCAAATAATAGGTCCTTTGTTCTCACACAGTGGGGACGACACAGCAGCACCTGCTCCACCCGGCTGGCGCTGTGCCCCGTGCCCCCCGCGCCGCCGGAGCCCAGTGCCTATCGCACACAGCCGGGCAGAGGCCGCAGGCTCAGCACAGCTTCCACACCCGAGGGCTGGACCGGGGAGCAAGCCTGCCTGCGTCCCCAGCCCCGAGTGTGAGCAGGGGAGGGAGGGTGAGCAGGGGAGGGAGGGGGAGGCCGAGGCGGGGAGGGAGGGGGAGGGGCGCCCGAGCCCCACAGACCCCCCCACGGGAAGAGGGGAGTGGGGGTCAGGGAGTTCTAGGGTCAGGGGTCCCCTCTCTCCCCCCTGCAATGTCAAGGACCCTGGGCGATGCCGTTCTTACACAGCAGCGTGAGGACGAGGATGGCAAAAGCCCCCCCAGCGAGGGCATCCCCAGGGGCACAGGCCAGCGCACTGGGCCCTGGGGGGCAGGCAGAGCAGAAGGGGCCAGAAAGGGCACGAAGGGGCGAGGAGGGCTGGAGGCTCAGCCTGGCCCCGCTCGGCGGGAGAGTGCCCCACGCGGGAGGGTGGCCACCGGGAGCCCGGAGGCCCCAGCTCACGTGGGGAGAAGCGTGGGGGCCAGAAGCCCAGGCCCCTCAGGGCCCAGGAGCCGCCCGCCACTCTCCCCGAGACGCGCCCCGAGCTCCCCGGGCACCCGGGCTCCCTCTGTCAAGCCACTCGCCTCCCTCAGAGCGACCCCCCAGAAATAACGCTCTGTCCACCTCACACTCCTCAGGGATCACCTGCTCACAGGGGCCCGGGTCTGCAGGAGCAGGACAGCCCAGCCCGTCTGGGGAGCGCCCTCCGCGGGGAGGGTCCCCTCAGTCCTGGGGCAGAGACCACAGGTCTCTCAGCACCTGCCACACGCACCCCTTCCGGAGCCCGAGAAGGGGCTCCCAGGGCCGAGAGGGTGACCTGAGAACCGGCAGCCTGACGGGTGTCCCATCTGCCCCGACCTAGAGCTCAGAGCAGATCACATGGAGACGCCCATCACCTTCAGGGGGGTTCTGAGACCAAAGGTGAGTCGCAGGGAGACGCGCAGGGATTAAAGGCAGGGGTGGGGCACCAGGGAAGGACACGGCCGCGCGGCGGGCGGGAGGGCTGTGCGGTTACACGAGCACATCGACCAGACAGAAGGAACCGGGCGTTTCCTGGGTGGGCTCCAGGCCCCCTCCCCACACGCACCAGAGCGTGACTTGGCCTGGACCCCACACTGCAGGAGCCATGAGGTCAGAGGGCGCCCAAGGCCGTCACCCGCCCATCCCCAAAGACAACGGTCCCGGACTCAGATTCCGGCTGGAGCCCCGGGCACGACAGGGGGACCACTGCCGGGGGCGTTCGGGCCAAGGGCCGCGGGCGCAGCGCAGAGGACGTGCGGCACCAGCTCAGCACGCGGCGGACACCAGCTCGACGTCGCGCGGCGACCTGCCGCGACCCCAGGCCAACGCCGGGGCAGCCCTCCCGCCCGAGCGCCGGCCGCCGCCTGAGACCCACCCGGCGCCCGACCCGGCTCCGCGCTCCAGACGCGGAGGACGCCGCGCCCCGAGGGGACGGCCCGCACCTACCGTAGCGGCTCGGCTCGCGGCAGTAGCGCAGGATGGGCAGCGCGTCCGCCCCCGGCGGCTCCGGGGCGGCTGCGGGGTCCGGCTCGCGGCCGCCGCTGGAGCTCCGGCTGCCGCCGCCCCCGGGCGTGGGCCCCGCGTCCCCCGCCCCGCCCGCCGCGGGGGTCACCACGAAGCGCTGGGACATGGCGGCCCCGGCGCCAGCCCCGGCCTCAGCCCCGGCCTCCGGGTCCCGGCGCGGCCAAGGCTGCGGGGACGCCGGCGGGGCCTGGGTGTGGGGGCGGGGCGGGGCGGGGCGGAGCCTGGGTGTGGGGCGGGGCGGGGCGGGGCCCCGGTGGTGTGGGGCGGGGCAGGGAGGGGCGGGGCCTGGGTGTGGGGGCGGGGCCCCAGCTGTGCAGGGGCGGGGCCGGGCGGGCGCCTCCGGAGGAGGAGGATGGACCCTGAGCCGTCAGGGACCCGCGAGGGGATGCGGACGGTGCGGGCGCCGGGGCCCGGGGCGGGGGGCAGCCGGGAGCGCGGGCACCGGGCAAAGCCGTCCGGGAGCCGGCGGAGGCGGTGCCCACCTTCACCGCGGTCCCCTGCGCGCCGTGAGAGCCGGCAATGGTCCCTGCAGAGGGGCGCAGCCCCCGGGTCTCCGCACAAGACTTTGGAGACCCCACCCCCAGGCGCCAGGAGTCAGAGCGCTAGGGCCTGGTCTGGAGAGGGGCAGGCCAGGCACGCTGGAGGTCCAGCTTTGGTGTGGGGAGGGCGACCACCCAGCGCCAGACAGTGGACTGGGGACCCCTGAGAGTGCCCACTGAGGACCAGAGCTAAAGATTCCCCAGGGGGTGGGGGGTGCAGGCCTCCCATGGGGAGAATCTGGGGGGAGCGAGCCCTGGCCTGGCATTTCCACCCTCCAACTCTGGCCTCTTTGCCACCAGGGTCCAGTCATTCAGGCCCAGGAGGGCAGGCAGATGGCCTCCCTCAGGATTCTACCTGGTAGAAGCCCCCAGGAGGGCAGAGCTGGGGCTGGGGAGGCAGGAGGGCCCCGAGCGGGAACCAGCCCCTCTGCCCGCGGGCACCTGCAGGAGGACCCCCAGGAGTGCCCAGTCTGTGTTCACTCCAGGCCTCAGGTTAGACGGGCCACCGTCTCTCGTTCGCATGTGTGGCACTTCCTTCCTTCATTCGTTCATTCAGTGAATGTTTGTTGGCAGATAGCAGTGCTGTAAAGGAGGCAGGAATCCCTGCATCTTTGAAGGCTGCATTCTATAGAAGAGGCAGTGATAAGAGCTCTGATTAAGAGGCAAACAAAGAAGGGTTCTGGGGGGTTGAAATTTTCAATGGGGTGTCTGGGGAGGCACCAGGAGAAGGGGACATTCAAGCCATGACTTGAAGGAGGTCGGTGGTCAGCTGCATATGGCTTCTGCTCACTCGCCTCATGGTCCAGAATGGCTGCCCCTGGTCCAGCCATCACATTTGTATTCCAGCAGAGGGGTGAGGAACCGGTGGAAGGGCGATGAACACCCTTCCCAAGAGCATGGCCCAGAAGCCACACACAGCACCCTTCCTTAACCCGTTACCCAGAACATAGTCATGTGGCCACACCGGCCTGTTAGGAAGACTAGGACATGCACCTGCCAGCGTTTGGGACTCTGCTAACGAGGAAGGATGAGAGGGTAGGTTTAGAGGCACCTGGAGCATAGGAGGCGCTGAGATGGAGGGCTGTGGATGGTAAAACCTCGTTTCCTGCACCCACCCTCTCATTACCTCCTCCACCTCCATTCATACGGCAGCAGAGGGGATGCCCAGACCACAAGCTCTCACACCTGCAGGCACACTGGCCACTCCCATCTCACTCCTGCACAGCCTTCTTGGGCTTTTCTGGGTGCTCAGGAGCCCTCCTGGCAGGAGGGGGTGCCTCCAGAGATCCCAGGTTTTCCGTGACTAACAGGGACAGCAGTCCTGCCCCTCCCCCACCCCACCCTGCAATATTTTCTAGGCCATTTTTGCCCATTGATTTTTCTTCTCCCAACATGAATGTTTGAATCATTGTGGAAAGCTTTCCTCCAAGTACCTTCACGTTTTTGTTGAAAAGGCATTCAATCTAAAAATAAATTTGCTGAGAACGGTCTTTATGGTGTCTGCTCTTTCTACCCAGGTCCTACACGTCTTTCTCGTTAACTTAATTCATACGAACTCATATTCTTTTTTGCTACTGCGATGGATCTTTCAACTGTGCTGAAATATATTAGTAAAAACAAAAACAAGACAAACATCATTGGGCTGTTGCATATTTCTTTTGTAAACTGCCACCTCCCAGAACTCTAAATTCTATCATTCACTGTTTTTCCAGTGTCCTGTGCGGTTTTGCAGGGAATCCTTTTACCTGTAAAGAATGATAGCTTTGTCTTTCTTTGTTGCTTTTACCGCTTCTGTTTCTTCCCCCCTTTTGTTCTTGTTTTGGAGCTTTCTAGAAATTCCAGGGAGATATGAAGTAACACGTTTGCTAGAGCTCCTCGTCGGGTCAGAACTGAAACGGGAACGGCCCTGGTGGTCATCACCAATCACCAGAAGCCCCCCGAGCTGGGAAAGGACCACTGAGCTCCGCTCTGCCCGGGCAGGCACCCCTAAGACCAGAGGCGGCCTGGACAGGCTGGACTGCAGAGGCCTGGAAGGAGGCTGCCTTCTCTTCCCTCTGTCCAGGGCCCATCGGGTGAGGGGCCCTCCCAGCCTCTGCCCGAGGACAGCCTGTGTCCCCAGACTTCCCTCCACAACGCTCAAAGCTGCTTGGTCCAGCCAGGCTCCCTCTCTGCCCACCCAGCCTCTCAGCACGTGGCTGTCCTGGGGATCCGGAAGACTCTGGAGCCACACCAACCTTGGCCAGTGGACCTTGGATGAATGGGCTCGGTGCATCCCCAGGTCCTCCATGTCCTGGTGGCCCGGCTGGAACCTGAGCCATGGAAGCCCTCCTGGCTCCAGACCCCGGCTCTGCAGCAGCAAGAGAGGAGAGATGGAAAATACCAATTTCTTCTTTAAAATGTTCACAGCAGACAATTGCAGCCGGGTCCACGTACATAAGTTCTCTCCTGCCTGATGAGCAGAGAGGGGAAGGCCGGAGGGCAGTGTGACCGGCGGGGGCAGGGCACGGAGGGACGGGGTCAGCCAGCTGTCACCCAGCCTGTCCCTCCACCTCCGGTGCTCGGCATCCGGCTGCCAGTCCCACTACCTCCCCCTTTACACGCTTTCTTTCCACCCTCTTGGTCCCCATACTCGATTTAAGGAACCTGATCTGCAACGTGTCCCGGTAAATAAAGAGAACATTGAAGACTAGAATTTTCCTCCGAAAATAGCTTTGGCCTCGTCGCTCAGGTTCATCTTTTCTGGGCACCCTCTCAATGTCAGCGTTTTATATGTAACCTATAATTATAATTTTAATCTCATCACCTAACAACCTGTTTATAGCCTTTAATTTTAAAAATTCGTGTTTATGTCTGTGTGCACTTACTGACTTACTAATTGAGTCTGTCGTCCAGACATTACGATTCCCCATTTCCCAGCGGAGTTCCCCGGGCTCTGAGGAATGAGGTCAGCAGGCAGATGGAAGTGGAAAGTTGCAAGCAGACATGAAAAGAGCCCATCCTGGCCGTGACGGCATCTTAGGGAAGCACTTGTACGCCCACAGCCTAACTTCCAGAAGCCAGGCTGCAGGCCGCAGTCACACCAAAGTGCGGGCTCTTTAGGGGGACCCAAAACACACAGCGTCGGAGTCGTTTGTGCACAGAAGATGGGGAGCAGCGGGCACGCCCGCGTGGGACCGTGGAGGGGGCGGGGCTCCAGGCATCCACGAGGGTCAGTGGGCCACCAGTCATCTGAGTATACAGGAGCCCCCCGTCCCCACTGCCGGCCTGACCCTCTGGAGGTCACCCCGGGGGCTCGGGTCGCCCAGACGCCTCCGACAGGAGTGGCTGTCCCTGGCTGTCCTGGTCTGTTGTCATCAGAGCAGAGGCGTCGACAGCTGGGGTGACGGCAGGCCTGCCTCCAGGTCCCATCAAGCCTGTGCTGCGGCGCCGTGGACGGCCCAGGGCCCTCTGTCAGCCATCTTCAGTGACTACCCACTACACGTGTGTGCGCACGCACACACACGCACACACACGGGGAACCTCGGGGCTTCATTCCGTGGCCAGGGAGCTCCTCCCGGGCGGCTCAGGGAGGCCCCCGGTCAGAGGCCTGAGCAGTTACTCCAGGGCTCTGGGCTCTGAGACCTCACTCAGCAGGGCCGTCCGCCTGGGGACCCTGGGGGTCCATGAGAGACCTGGGGACCGCCCCCGCCCCCCTCAGCAGGTCCCGTGAGGACCTCAGGAAGGTGCGTGTCTCGGGGAACATCCCCCCACCCAGGAGCAGGCCCCCAGGCAGAAAGGGCGAGGGAGTGAGCAGAGGGTGGACCCCGGGGGTGGGGCAGGGGAGGAAGAGACAGACGGAGACCGAGGAGGGAAACAGAGAGACGGAGAGAGGGATGGAGAGAGGGATGGAGAGAGCGATGGAGAGGGAGCAAGACAGACGGGTGGGGGGCGCGCCGGCCCCCCCACTGCCCCTGCGCCGGGCGGCCCCGCACGACCGACGCCCTCCCCGCCTGTGCAGTCCAGCCCGGGCCTTGGGGCCCCTCTGGGTCCTCGTGGGGCTGACCTGCCTTCGGAGGCAAGAGAGGAGGCTGGAGGGGGGCGAGGGGCGTACAGCGCCGTGGAGGCGGCGGTTGCCCCTTGGTGTGTGAGGCAAACCCCCTCGGCCCCCCGCACCCCATGAGCGCCGTGGGGCTGGTGGGAGCGCGCGCGGAGCGGATGGGTGGGGGCTGGTCCGCGCAGGGAGTGCTTCCAGGTCTGGGGCTCAGGGGACCTCTGTCCGAGCGTCTCTGGTCATCTCACCGCCAACCCCGGCTTTCGATTTTGTCTCGCCTGCGTCCATATCTGTTACACATGGTGATGGGGAAGGTCCCGTGCGCGGACCCGAGCTGCCCAGGAGCAGCTCCGAGCCTCCCAGGCGGCGGGGGTCTGGGGTGGCGTGACGCCTTCAGTGTGGACCTGCACCTGATCCCACAGGCACCACGAGGTCCGAGGGGGCCACAGGGGCTGGAGGGCCCGGGCCCTGTGTCCACATCTGGCACTGGGCTGAGCCCTGCAGTCATGAGCCCTGGGCTGGTCCACGCCTGAGGGCAGCGAGGGGGCCGTGCAGCCGGGGTCCGAGCCGGGGACCAGGCGCCCCCATGGGAGTTGGTCCATCACAGGCATTCCCCTGCGGCGCCTTCCGGCGGGGGTCTGACCGTGCGCGAGGCAGGCGGCCTGGCCGGACGCCCATCTTGCCCTGGCTCGGCCCCGAGCCCCACGCCCGTCCGCCCACCTGCGTCGTCACAGGGTGCCACCTGTGCACACCCCCTGCACGGAGCAAACCCCTTCCCCTCCCTCCGTGGCCACAAGCTCAGGGCGTTCTCACACCGCTGGAGGCGGACGGGGCTTCCCGGGGGGAACGCGCCCTCCTGTGAGGGCGGGAGCCCATCCCCAGCCTGACGGAGGGAGGAGGGGCGCCTGGGTCCTCCCGCGGTGCCGGCGGGTCCCTCGAGGTGGACGTCCTCTCCGCTCCTTGGCTGCCTTCCTAAGGCGGCCTCCGCGCTCTGGGGTCCGGGCACGGGGGCCAGCGAGGCCCTCCCACCGCCCCCGCCCTCACAGCAGCCCCTCCGTCCTGTCTTCTGAGCCGGGGATCCAGGGCCCACCTCCTCCTCCCCAGCACTCGGGCAAGGTCACAAAGGAGTGAAAGTCCCATCGTAACAGCCGCGCACTAGTGCGGAGGGGTCACTGGGGGCTCACCCAGTGTAATAAAGTGACCGCGTCTGTCCCGTCCAACAAATCTGTCTGTAACCCTAAAACTGCTCTTAGAAGAAAAGTCTGCAAGTTAAAAAAATCAAGTGAAAGAGGTAGGCAGCGACTGCCGGGGGGGTGGGGGGCACAGGAGCGGCGTCCAGGCCTGGCTTGCTGGGCCCCCGCCGGCCGGAGGCAGGGGCTTCGCCTCCAGATACACAGCGGCCCCCACAGGAGTGGGAGGACAGGCGCGCCCTGGGCCCTGCCCTTGCTGTGGGAGGGGCGCTGCAGCCTGAGGCTTTCGCTCTGCAGCCCCGCGAGGACCCGCGGGCCCAGCAGGTGGCCCAGCGCCGGACACCGGTTAGGGACAGTGCGCGGGGCAGCTCCACAGGGGTGCCCGCCTCCCTCCGCAGGCCGCACAGGGATGCTCCCCTCTGCTCCGGACGGGACGCCAGGAGGGGCTTCTTCGGGGCTGCCTGCAACGGCCGGGGCTGGGCCCCCACGGTCCGGCCCCCTCTGTGGCCGGAGGGGCTGAGGTCCGTCCTGCTCTGTCACAGACTCCCCGGGAGATGGCGGATGGCGGCTCCTCCGTCCCCCAGGCTGGGGGGCTTCCTGCCCCAGTGGTGCTGGGCCGGCCAGGCGGGCTTGAGCCCTGCTGTCGCCCTGACAAGGACGTGCCTGGCCGGCCCGCTGGGCCTCGGAGGAGGAGAGCCCGGGAGCCGTTCTGGATGCACCCGGAGCCTGGGGCCAAGCCCAGGTGTCCGCTGACTGCGCCGCGTGAGTGCGAGCGTGCGGGCGGTGACCGCCACGGCGCCCCTCTGTGCCCCAGGCACCCGCTCTCAAAGCCTTGCGACGGCTCGGGGTGGGGTAACAGAGGAGCCTCCTCCTCGGGGCTGGCTCGAGGACGCGGGACTCAGGTCCTGGGGACTAACTGCTCAGCGCAGCGAGCGTCAGGCAAGGGGGCCCGCGGTCCCCTTCCAGGCCGCCGGGGCAGGAGAGACGGCAGGCCGCCTGGTGCGTCCTGACTCAGGGGAGGGTCGGGGGATGCTCTGGGCTCAGCGCCGGGGTCTCGTGTCGTGTCCCGAGCTCTCGCGTCCCGAGCTCTCGAGTGTGCACTGCTGTGAGTGTCCGCTCCCCCGAGGGGGACGTGTCAGGGCCACTCCCTCGTGACTCCCGGGGAGACGGGCTTCCTTTAGGGCTCCAGGCTGCGAGGGCCGCGCCCGCCTTGCCTGCGGAAGATGAAGCCTCCACTAGGGCCTCTGCTCCCTCGGATTCGGGGGAGGCTCGGCCCCCGTCAGCAGCTGCGAGACGTTTCACAGGGAGGCGGGGCTCAGGGCCGGGTGTGTCACGGGGGCCGCACCGCCCTTGGGAGAAGCGGCCCTTCTGGCCGCGGGACGCAAAGCCTGTACTGCGGGGTCTGGCGGTCCCGGCCGTGAGAGGGGCGTCTGTGGGCAGCCTCAGCTCTCCCCTCCCCTCAGCAGGGAGCCCCGGAGCACAGGCGCCCGACGCGGCCCAGCCCGGCCCACCGTTGCTGGCCGTCAGGAGTCCGAGGGAGGGGCAGGGAGGGGGCTGGAGGTGAGGCTGGGGTGCGGGCGTGCTGGAGGGTGCGGAGGGTGCCCTGGGCTCCGACACCAGCCGGAAGTGATTCAGGCTGAAGACGGAGGGGTTGACAGGGCGCTCAGGAGGGGCAGCAAAGTCCCTCCCCGAAAGATGGTTCCTGGCTGGGATGTCCTCACTGTGCCAAGAAGGGGTGTCCCAGCCTTTCAGGGGGAAGCAGAGGTGGACCCCGTCCACGCAGGTTCACAACAGGTGCCTCCCAGGGTCCGCACGACAGCCCACGGGGGAGCTGGCTTTCTTTCGGTGCACCTCCCCCACTTTCGGAACGTCCTCCGCCGCCTCTGAACCACCCCAGCGCCCCCTGGATGGTACCCACCAGGCCACCACCGCGCGGCTGCCGGCGGCCCTTGGTCCTCCCCATGGACACGTGTCCGTTTTTTCCTGCTTTGCTCCAGGACCCAGGACGGTGTGCGGTGCCTCTGACACTCGGAGATTAATGTGGAACGACAGGTGGGTGGACAGTGGATGAATGGAGGGGTGATGGGTGGAGGGGTGAAGACGGCCAGTGGGTGGAGGAAGAGATGGATGCAGGGGTGATGGAGGGCGGGCGGGAGGGATGATGGAGGGTGGCTGAAGGATGAGAGGAGGAGGATGGGCTGCGGGTGCGCGGACAGGCGGGAGCGGATGCATGGAGGGCGAGTGGAGGCAGGGGTGCTGGGTGGAGGCCGGGAGGGGCCGCGGGTGGAAGGGTAGATGCCTGGAGCGCTCCTTGTAGAGCAGGTGGCGCTCAGTAAACGCTCATTCTCATTCTCTGTTTCTCCTGGAAAGTGTCACGACGAGGACTGTTCGCCCTGGGCTCTGAGCGCTGTGTGGCCAAGGTTCTGCACCTCTGCAGAGGGAGGATGGTGTGACCGCCCTCGGCGAGTTCAGATGAGGACCGGGAGGGCAGGAAAGCTCGGGAGCCGGCCCGTGGGGGGAGGACTGTGGCCCAGGCATGCTGGGGGCGGTGCCGGGAGCGGAGGCAGGGAGGCCGGGCTGGCCCCGAGGCTGCTGGGTTGTCACGGAGCGGGGTTGGATGGGAGCCAAAGCCGGGGGTGGGGAGACCACACAGGAGGGGCCGGCTGTGGTGGGGTTGGGGCGGCGGCCTCATTGCCCTGTGGTTCCATGCCCCCCCCACACCTCTGCCCTGCTGGGGACGCCCGCGTGCCCGCCTCTCTGGAAGGAGTCCAGCAGGTGCCGAGGCTCTGCGCCCGTCTCTGCGCCTGTCTCTGCGCCCCCTTGCTCTTGCTGGTTTAGGTGCGGGCAGGGGACAGGGCCCGGCCGGTGAGCTGTGGGGCCAGGCAAGGAGGTCCCCATCGGAGCACCAGATTCCTCCTCGGCCGCGGCAGGGGTGTGGGGCCCCGGGGCCTGGCTGTGGGGTCTGTCTGCTTGCTACTCTGTGGCCAGCGGGAGGTGGCCCTGGTCCTTCCCTGTGCTCAGTCAGCACCCTGTCTGGCACGACGGGGCTCCGGTCGACCTCAGCTGGGCCTGCCCTTGTTCTAGAATCGGTCTCGGGGGACCCCAGGGTCAGGGTGCGCAGGACCCCCCGGGGGACCTCTTTTGCCTCCCCCACCTAGAAACCCCCCGTCCACCCTGGCCACGTTGCTCTGGGGTCACCAGGTCAGCCCTCAGCTGTGGGCCTCTCCCTGCAGCGAGACCTGCCCCACTTTGGAGGCGTAAACACGGAAACTTGGGCCACCTGACCTGCGGCGTGGCCCAGCACGGTGACCCGATCCCTTGGGCTCCTCCAGCCCCTCAGTCCCTCGGGAGGTCAGGTTTCCCAGGCTGGACGTCTCAGCCCGCTCAAGCGAGGGGGGCCCGGGGTGACCCTGGCCTTGAGCCTCCCCGAGGCACCTCCCATGGCTTGGGGCACACGTGGTGCATCGGAGCCTGTGACCCTCAAGCCTCAAGGGACTGCAGACCCCAGTTGGCTCTGCCTCCCCTGCTGGGTGGCCTGGACGCTGCCCTCAGGTGGACGGCCTTGAGCCTCAAAGGGTTCTCGCGCCACGGGCAGCCTGCTCCTGGAGGAGGTCTGAGACAGCGCACACCCAGCGCCGCGACCGACTTCTCCCTGCCCACCGCTCCGTGCACTGCTCAACCCGTCGGCCCAGCGCGTGACGGCCGCGGCAGGCCCTCGGAGCCAGGCCTCCCGGGCTTAAATCCGCGCCGGCCAGAGGCAGCACTATCCCAGCTTCCCCAGAATTCTACAGCACCGGGTGGTTGTGAGATTAAAGAGAAACGCTCGTCTTCCCATCGGGGGCAGCAGGAGCCTGGAACCTCAGGGGCGCAGCCGCGCGGGAGGGGGCCAGGCAGTGGGTCTGAAAGATCACCCTATGGGAAACGGGCCATTTCAGGGCCCCACGTCTCTGAGGACTGCTGGTCACTCACTCACCATGGGTGCATTTTTTTGTGACATCATTGCTGGATAAATGACACTTTTGTGGAAGTGACTCTACGTTTGCTGATTTTTTAAACTTAGGGGAATTAGCGCACTTTTGAAACAGAAATAAGAACCAAAACCTACGGTGTTCAAAATAGCTGGTCTTCTGTTATGTCCGTCCCCAGTCTTTAAGTTGTATCTGGTGTGTATCTGTCACCTCAAATCCATTTGTGAACAGAGAGGGCTATAGAAGCCACCGGCCATCTCTCAAGTGTCCCTGTGGACGTGGCGTGGCAGGTGTAGACTCGCACTCAGCCCTGGATGGAGACCCCCGCCTGGGCCCCCGAGACATTGCTGTGAACTTGGAGGCCCGGGTGGATAACTCCTTGGAAGCCACCTGAGCAGAAGTATTCTTCGAAATCGTCTTTCTTCTTCTTTGAAATCGTTGCTGAGCTGTGTGGGATGTTGACAAAAGTGGAGAGTAAGAGTTTGAAGGTAGAACGTGTTTTCGTGTTTTCATCTTAAAGGCCCTTTGAGAAGAGCTGGCGGACCTCCTAGGAGCTCTGGAGAGGAGAGACGCCCAAGACAGAGTTGACTTGCACGGAGCTTTCCGGGAACGTCACAGCCTTGGGGACAGAACGGCGGGCAACCAGTGGGAGAGCATGGCCTGTGTGGGCAGAGGAGAGGCCTGCAAGTACACCCCAGTCCCCACGTGGCTTCACCAGCCAGCGGAGCCCAGGGTCCCCAACCTGCGGCCTGGCCGGGGTCCTGGCCAGCCGACCCGGTGCAGACCTGGCGGCCAGTGTGCTTTGCTTGGTCCCATGGCGCAGGGGTCACACTCCCAGGATGGGGCCGCGGGTTCGCTGGACGGTGGCTCCTGGTTCTCAGGGGGACTCACCCCTCCGACAGGCAGCCAGCCAGCCCTGCCCGATGTCAGAGCCGCAGGAGAGGAAATCTGAGAGCTGGAGCCTGAACCGCGCTCGCCCCCGGGGTCCTTGGCAGGACACTCAGGAGCCCGGAACGTGTACCCCAGCCTGAGCTCACCAAGCAGAGAGCGCCGGGGCTGGGGCCGCAGCCACGCCTGCCCTGTGTCCCGGGATTGATCAGGCTCGGGCTCTGCCCAGGTCTCCGCGGCTGGGGACCGGCAGGGCCCAAGGATCTGCGCCTTGGTGTTACAAGACAGGAGATTTCAGCCCCAGCAGAGGAACCTGCCACATCGGGGACGGGGACGACGGGGACGGAACCCAAGCCTCCCTCCAGGGTGCTGGGGGGCACCCGGCCCCTCTGCGCAGGTGCTGGGGTAAGCGCGCCACCCTCAGCCCGGGGCCGGGTGCGGGGCGGGGGGGTGGACCAGGGCAGAGAAGAGAAGGGCCCGGAGCCTCAGCTCACCCAGCCTGTGGTGGGTTGACCTGTGTCCCCCAGACCCGTGGGCTGGGTCCTAACCCCCAGCCGCTCAGAGCGTGAGTGTGTTTGGAGAGGCGGGGGAGACAGGCACAGAGGCATCCCACGCGGGGCGGGGGGGAGCCGGGGGCGGGGAGCCCCGACCGGTCTGCTCGCCAAGCGGTGCAGCGGGAGCGCAGGCCGCTGGGAGGAGGTGAGCCGGCCCCACGGTGCCGTCCCCCGGGAACGCCCTCCCGAGGGCCTCTCCAGAGGCGCTGACGGGTTAGCCGTGGGGCGCCCGGGCAGAGGGCCGCAGAGCTGGCCGGTGCTGCCCCGCCGTGCCCAGCGGGGGCCCCCACCAGGGCGAGTGCGGTCGGCGGCACGGAGGGGCCCTGGAGGCACCCCCTCTTGGCAGAGCAGGGCTGGCGAACACCCTCCCCGGCCAGGAGGCGGCCTCACACCGCCGGCCCTGGGGGTCCCCTCCGTCCCTGCCGGTCGCACCGCAGCTCCCCACGCCCCACGCTCGGCTCCGAGGGCCCGCACAGACGGCGGGTGGCGTTCTCCACGGCCTGGTCACGTGCCTGTGATTCCTTCCTACACAGAGAAGCAGGAAACACCGCCCCACCGGAAGCCCCGCGCCTCTCCTGCCCCACACCCTCCGTGCGCCGGAGGGCAGGACCTCACGTCCGTGTGACGGGCGAGGCCTGGGCTGGCTCCTGCTTTGCTCTGGAAAACCTGCTGGGGCCTCCGTCAGGGCAGGGGTGGGGGTGTGCAGGTACAGGGCTGAGCCGCTGCGTGCGAGGCGCCTGCCGGGCCCTGGGTCAGAACACGGCCCTGGAGCTCGCAGGGGTGCCGGCTCGGGGGGTCCTGCGGGGCCGTGTGCTCAGGAGGCCAGGGCCAGATGGCGTGGACGGGGCCTGCTGACCAGGAGAGACTCAAGGAAGGCGGCCCCAGTGCCCAGCCCGCCCTCAGGGCTGACGGAGCAGGCAGGGAGGCCGAGCAGGCCCCCGGCGCGTCCCTCCCCTGGGGGCTCCGTGGGGGTCCCCGTGGCACCCGCAGCTGGCCCGTCGTCGCGGCCCGTCCCCAAGTGCCTGCCGGCGTCTGGCCCCAGCCCGTCACCCACTGAAGCCACACCTCCTGCTTCCTGGACGCCCAGGGCTGGCGTGGTCCCCCGGCCGCACGGTCACCCGCTGTCGCGGTGGACGCACCCACTGTCCACGGCAGGCTGCGGCGGTCCGCCGGGCTCCCCGCCCCCGCCAGTGCGTCAGCGGCCGCCGTGTCTGTCCCACGGGAGCCGACGCCCGCCTTCCGTGTCGGGCGAGCGACAGGCTTCACAGCAGCCTTGGGTGCCTCCTGGAGCCGGGCTCACCTTCCTCTGGGCTGTGAGGGTCACGCCGAGTGGGGGAGACGCTCTGGTCCCCTAGATGGCCCTGCCCGAGGGCCCGGGGGGCAAGGAGGCCGCGTGTGTCCCCCACCCCGGGGGTCGCCCCTCGTGGACCTGGAGACCAGCCCACGGGCACAGGAGCAGGCACGCGAACTCCGAAGGCTGAGGCCCGGTGACAAGGGTGTCACCCAGGGGGCAAATGCCACGTGCGTGAGTGACGGAGGCACGTCTAGCCCGTGACCCTGCCTCTGAGCCCCGCCCCCGGCCCCCAAAGCAGCTGGGGTGGGCGGAGCCCTCGTGAAGACACGCTCCGGGGGAGGGGTGGTGGACGGCTCCGTGGCCAGGTGACAGCACCTGGTTCCGGGGCCGCAGCGCCAGCCCGAGTGAGGGGCCTCCTGCGGGGCCGGGAGGGAGGCCTGCTGCTCGAGCTCCACCCGGGGCGGACCCGTAGCAGGCCCACGTCCGCAGGGGCCGGGGTTGGGGCGGGGGGGAGATCCCGGAGCCCCTCCCGCGGCTCAGCGTCCCTCGCCCTCTCCCTGGGGACCGTGCCACTGTGTGGAGGGAACAAACCCTCCTGGGGCCGTGGGAGCCTGTGTGAGCCCAGGGGCCCGGTCAGCAGGGTCACCTTCCAAAGCGGCACGAGGCTGACGGTGGACACACGCGAGGACCACCCAGCGAGGGCGACGGCGACGGCCGAAGCTCGGGGGTCAGGGGGTCGGCCCGGCCACGTGACTCTCAGGCAGGCAGAGGGGAGAAAGCGTCCCAGCTGAGAGGGGGCACAGGTGCTCTGACCGGGGGAGGGGGCCTGGCCGGGGGAGGCCAGGCGCGGGGGGCCGGAAGGGGGTGCCCGGTGCCGTAGGTGGTGGGTAGCTTCCGGGGAGGCGCCACGGGCCGTGGGGCCACGTTCTGCTCTGGCCTGGTCCGGCCTCACGGGTCTCGCACGTGTCTGTTAAAGTAGACGGCAGCCCCACCCCAGGATGCTCAGAGGGAAGGGATCGTCCCCGACACCGGCAGCCCCCCGCCCCCGCGCGTCCGGCCCAGCTCCCTGTCCTGAGTGAGGCTGCGTGCCCAGGACACAGAGCAGGAGGGGCGTTGCCTTCTGGGGGGTTCGCGGAGCTGCCCCCGGGCCCCACCCAGGAGGCGGGGCCCCTCGGAGTCCACAGCCACCGACGGAGGCCGCTCGCAGGGTGCTGGGCCCTGGTCGTGGGCAAAGCCCGGGGGGCGGAGCCCGGGGCAGAAACGGCCTGGGGTCTGTGCGGCAGAGACCCCGACGTCCTGCCTCTGAGAGCAGAGCACGCCCAGCCTGGGAAGGCGCCTGCAGGTGGGCGGGGAGGCTGCGGGCAGCTGCCCGGAGGACCCTGTGTGGCCCCGGACAGGACGCCCTCGGGGCAGCGGGGACAGGAGCAGGTCTCAGGCCCGCCTCAGCACTCCGCGGGGGGAGGGCGGCCACAGGTGCCGGCTCGGCTCCGCTGCTAAAATCCCAGGTCAGCCTGGTGCGTCCAGGCGTGGGGACCAGGGGGTCTGTCTGCGTGGGGAGCGTGCGGTCCTGTCAGGGGCCGAGCCCCCGCCCACTGCCCCCAGGCCGGCACACGGCGACCCCGCGAGGGTCTGAGCTGCCCCCCGAGGGACTGGGCCGGGCACTGCGGCCCATCCTGCGGCCACCCCGCCCGGCGGCTGCAGCGCCCGCGGCCTTCTCCCTCGGGCCCTTGGCGTGTCCATCCTCCACCCGCCTCCCCGGGGCCCTCCGCTCCGGCACCTCCCTCTGCCGGGCCTCCGCCCTGCCCCTCCCCAGCCGCGGGCCTGAGAGACGGACAGACACACAGGCCGGGTGTCGTCTCAGTGATGTTGGAACGAGAGTAAGAAGGAACACCGTGTACACGTGAACGAGACTTTGGAAGTTAAGTCCAAGTCTCTCCTCTTTCCCAGGAGCAGCGGTGCTGAGAATCTGTGCGGCCCCCGAGCGGCGGTGGAGCTGGTCCTCGAGGCCGCGAGCTCGGGGCGGAGGCAGCCCGGGAAGTGCCTGTTTCCGGACCGTCACTCCCACGGGTCCCAGGGGTCCCACGGGCCAGGGGCTGGGATGGACCACCGCGTGGACGATGCCGTGACCTCCCTCTGCGGGCCTTTCAGCAGCCGACTTGCAAGGCTTGATCTCGGGGGAGTCTCGGGGCCCTGCATGCGCGCGTGTGTGCACACGTGTGCCTGTGTCCTTCTGCACGTGTGTCCAGTGCGTCTCTCTCCGTTTCTCTGGGCGTGTGTGCCCCCTGCTGTTCGATCCAGACATTACAGTCAGCAACATGTCCCAAGTGTGTGGTCTGGTTCAGATGGCACAGGCTTGTCCGGGAGCGACCCTCACCCACCTGCTGCCCCGTCCCCCCGCCCCTCCCCCCCCCCCGGGGCCTTGAGCACCTGGCAGGGAGGTTGGGACTGAGGGCGGCTGGGCTCTGCCTCCCTCCGACTGCCCCCTCCACCCCAGCACTGCATCCAGATTTGGGAGGCGATCGCTGGGGTCCCTCCTGGGTGGGGACCGTCGGCACAAAGAAGAAGGGGCAGCTTGAATGGGCCGCATGCGTCAGGGCTGGTACTTGGGTTTAACCAAAACCCTGGTGCATTAAAGGGCAGGGGGTCTTCGCGTCTAACAGGCTGCACAGAGAAGTGTGGTTTCGTCTGCTTCATCCACGTTTACACTGAGGATGGACTGTGGGAACGTCACTCAGAAGGCATCTGGGGACCCGGCTGCCTTGGCGCCGGAACGGAGGGAGCCTGTGGTCCAGCACAGGCAGCCTGTGACCCCATCCTCTGAGAACTGCCCCCTCCTTCGGGGGGCCCTCTTCCCCTCCAGCCGTGGATCCGAAGGAGCCCCCAGCCAGGGCAGCGGGCCGAGCAGGGGCTGGTGACCCTGAGGGGAGCGGGGAAGCGGCCCTGCCCCATCCCTCGGGGCCTCCACCTGGCAGAGCGCCGATTCCTGGGTCTGCTCCCGTGGGCCACAGACTCCTCCCTCCGGCCTGACCCGGGCGTCACTGGGGGACTGCCCCCGGGCGGGGTCTCCTCTGCTGTGTCCCTTCACCCTGTCCCCCAGGGACCCCACACGGCTGGGCCCCGCCAGGGGGGTGGCAGCAGCCCCGCTCTGTCCCCAGGCTCAGTGACCGATCGCCTCTCGCTGTGGACACTGCCCAGCCCCTGGCGGCAGTTCTCTGGGAGCGAGGCCCCCAGACCCCGGGAAGGTGCTCAGAATAGGGAACCAGGCAGAACTCCCCCACCTCCCAGCCCCCCCACCAGGTCACCCTGCCTGCTCACCCCCTGGGGCCTCTGTAAATTCTCTTTCCCAAATTAGGCACTGAACCTGATGCTTTCAGCCACTCCACGCAGCTCCCCCTCCCCCTGCAACGGAGCCGCCCTCCCCTCCCCAGAGGATGTCCAAAGTCCTGCCCGCCGTGACCCTCCTCCGCGAGCCCCCCGTCCTGCCCCCGGGCCTCAGCACCGCCTCTGGTTAAGGGTTAGCCACACCCCCGCGGTCAGGGCGGTAGGAGAGCGAGCGCCCAGCGGCAGGGACTGATCACAGCGCCACGGGCAGACCCCTGGCCGGCCCGGGCTGCCGGCGGGGGGTTTGCCCCGTCCTTCCTCCACGCCCATCCTCGTGCTCCTGCCAGCCCGGAGCTCAGCGGTGCCGGGCCTGACTCTCGGCGATCAGCCCTCGTTCCTGAGCAGCTCACCCCCTGGGGTGCCGCCCGCGCGGCTGGTGAAACGTCCCCCCACTCCCTCCGGGAAGCGGCGAGGCCCCTGGGAGGACCCCGGGCTCCCGACAGGCTCCCTGCTGGGGACTGAACTGTGTGCCCACCGCGCCCCCAGTTCACACACGGAGCCCTGCCCCCCGGGTGGTCGCATTTGGAGATGGAGCCTCTAAGGAGGAAACGAAGGTTCAGGGAGGCGTGGGGTGGGGCCGGATCCCACCGTGTTAGCGTCCTTGTCAGAAGGGGCCCCAGGGACACTGCCTCTGCCTCGTGAGGACACGGTGGGGGAGGGGGCAGTGGGGGTGTCCGCAGCCAGGAAGGGGCCTCACCAGGAGCCGGCTGGGCTGGCACCTTGAGCCTGGACTTTCAGCCTCCAGAACCAAGGGAAAGACTGTCTGCCGTCCCGGCCGCCGGCCTGCGGTGTTTGCCCTGGGGGCCGAGCAGGCGGACAGGCCCCCCGCCCCAGGGTCCCCGGTCCTCAGGAGCCATGCTCCAGCCCGCTGCCCCGTGGCGCCGACCCCTCAGCGGCCAGAGAGGCCCCGGGCAGCGCGGCGGCCCCACCGGTGTCCCCGCAGGGCGCTGCCTCCCAGCGGCAGAGCAGGGTCACCACGGTGCACGTGGGGCGCCAGGACGGCGGCAAGAGCGGGGCCCTCAGCCCCTGCCCCCGCCACCGCGGCTCCAGGAGACGGAAGGCCCCCTAGGTCCGCACAGACGGGCAGCGGGCCAGACCCCAGGCGGTGCCCCTGGCCGACGCTGGGCCTTCCGTGCGCAGCCCCACTTGCCCGCGGGTCAGCTGCTTCTGGGGCAGGACCCATCCCAGGGCCCCCGTGCGCAGGCGCCATCCCTCACCCTCTGCTGTGACGGGAGCTTCGGGGTCAGAATCGCCACGCGGAGGACCTTCTGAGTAAACACTCGGGCAGACGGGGAGGGTGTGTGGGAAAGCCTGTGGGCGGGGAAGGCCCGTGGATGCCCCCAGCCCGCGCTGCCCTGCGAGGACACGTTTCCACCGTCACCCAGGCCGCGGTGGGGGCCCTGCTGGTTCCTCGGCGCTAGACAGCGCGTGCAGTCCCGGCTGCAGCCAGCGGGGCCTGAGAGGAGAGGCCCAGCCTCGGGCCCACCGAGCCTCCTCCCTGCCCCCCCGGACCCGAGCTCCCCCAGGAAGGACGGAGGCTGAGAAGAGGCCGTCCAGCCGCAGAGAGGGGCATGTCGTCCACCATCCTGCCGGGCTCCTGGTCCCTCTGGGGAGCGTGCGCGGGTGCCAACCTCCTCTGGCACCGGTGCGCCTGGACAGGTCTCTGCAAAGCACCTCCCGGGCCGCCTGGTTGCCAATGTCCCGGTCACCTTCCTTCCGGGTTGACCATCAGACAAACCAGCAGCGGTCACCCCGGGACTGGTGTAAATGGTCCCTCTGGCCACCGCTCCTTCCACGCAAGGGAATGGCCAGCCAGCGGGAAGGCTGCCTTCGGCCTCCTGGAGGCCCTCCCTGCCTCAGGACCACCCGCGGTCCCGCAGCAGCTCCCCACCCCCGCTCCTCGCAGGGTGGGCTGATGGAGCAGAGAGCAGGACGGCAGCCCTGCAGCCCTTCATAAGCGGGCTGACTCTGGGCTACAGACGGGGCACCTGCTGGGCCCGAGGTGCAGGGTGGGCACCCAGGGTGGGGGCTGCTTCCTAACTGCGGGCTGAGATGCAGAGGCCGCCGCGTCTCCGCGTGCCCGGCACCCTGGTGGAGGCTTGGCCAGAGGGCCAGACAGCCCGCAGGCATCGCCCTCCGCGGGAGGGTCTCCCGCCTCTGGCGCCAGGTCTCAGCACAGGGCCCGCCGGCCACGGGCAGACCGTCAGCCGTGTCGCAGCTGGACCCCCGCTCCTGCCCGCACTCCCATCCTGGGAAAGCACCCAGGGCTTGGCGTCCCTGCCAGGCCAGTGTGTCCCGGGGTCTGACTCCCGCCAGAGTCCGGAGGGTGAGGGGGCGGGGGCGGGGGTCTGGAGGAGCCCCGGCGCCCCTGGCGGGACCACCGCGGCACGTGGGGGCCTGAGGCCCTCTGTCAGGGAGGAGACCCCCACAGAGGAGCAGTGGGCCCTCCGGGTTCTTGGAGAGCAAGACCAGGGATGTGAACATCACTCCTGCAAGCAGCTCAGGTGAGCGGCACGTTTTATTGAAAGGAGAGCTTGTGCACCAGGGAGAAGGCGGCAAAGGGCGCCCGCTCCCCGACCGCGTCCAGGGAGGGGTGTAAAGGCCGTGGGGGTGGGGCCGCGGGAGCCTCTTCACCTTGTGCTCCGATGGGTCGCGTCAAGATGGACCTTCGAGCATCGTCAACCTTCGGGTGTCCGCCGGTCTGGGGTCCACGTCCTCGGGGTCTGCAGTTTCCATCTGGTGGGTCTGCTTCCTGCAGACACAGCTTAGGGACGTGTGTCAGGCCTTTACCTGTATCTCTCAGGGAGCTGGGAGTCGGGTGGCTCTGCTCTGTCCGCTGTGTGGCGGGTTTATAGTTCTGCGCTTGTCCTTTGGAAACGGCGCCCCGACCTCAGAGGAGCAGAGGTGGCGCTAATCTCTTACTCCCCGGGCCCTTGGTCACTGCCGCAGAAGCCCGCGTCCTCAGGACCTCTGTCTCACGGGGCCCGTCAAGCCCACTCGCTCAAGGCCGTTCCCCCATCCTTTTCCAAAGTGGCTGTGCTCTCGTCTTCCTCTCTCACCTGGATGCCCAGGTGCCTGCCGCCAGGTGTCTGCAGGCTTTTCTGAGTCCACCCGAACGCCTGGTCTCAATACTCCAGACTTGGAAAGCTGCCAACATCCACGGGTTGAGAGTCCGGCCTGTGAATGAGGCCTGGTTCTGCCGTGTGCATATGTTTGGAGACCCAGGGTTCCTTCGGGGCCCCCAGGGGAGCCCTCAACAGCCCCGGGACCCCCGGGAGCCCCTGGGGACCAAAGCCCGCTGCCCATTCATGTTTTCACCTCATTCCACCAGACATTTTACCGCAACGGCCGTTTGCTCTCCGTCCCAGTTTCCTCTTTCTGCCTTAACACCCCTGGCGTCGCTTTCCCTTCACGGCCGGGAGCTCAGGCGGAGGCCTCAGTGGGTGGGTCTGCTCCACGAGGCGTCAGTGGGGGTCACGCCTGGGCTGGGCTGGAGGCCCCAGAGGGCCCCACTAGCGTGGCTGTCACGGTGGTGGCCCCTGGTGGCCCCCTGGTGGCCCCCTCTCTCCAGGTGACCCATCTCTCTGCACGTGGCATCCTGCTTGAGTTGCTTTACAGCATGGTTTCCAGAAACAGGCTGCCCGGCTCCTTGCGGAGACCACCCACCGCCCCCAAGGGTGGCAAGCACCACCTCCTCTGCTTCCCACTGGTCAGAGCAAGCTGCAGGCCAGCCTGGACGCCAGGGGAGGCCACGGGCCTCGGCGTTGGTGGTGGTGTGGCCCGTGTGCCCCGGGAGGGGAGGAACACACCCAGGACGCCCACGGCTGGTCATCACCTACGCCCACAGCAACGACGGCGCGGGTGCCTGGGTCACTGCCCCGGCTCGAGTGTCAGCCGTCAAGCGTCCAGACCAGACGCCGTCGTGGAGCGTCTGCCTCTAGGTCCGCTGCCAGTGTTAAACCCCCGGCCACACAGGGACAGGGGACACAGAACCCTCTAGCCTTCCGAGCAGGAGGGGCCGGGTGGTAGAGGCTGGGAAACCCTCTCGGGGAACCTGGGCCGTGGGCAGGGCCCCCGGGGCGGGGAGTCCCAGGGAGACCCAGACGGCCCCCTCGCAGCGCAGCTGGAGCCCACACGCCCGCCGCGTTCACGGCGCTCTCCGGGCAGGTTGCCCGCTGCCCCCGGGGTGCTCTGAGAACACAGGTCCCAGCTTGCAGTGCCCGAGGCCCAAGAGAGACACTGCCTCCCGTGGCCCACAGACACGGCACCTGGCAGAGCAGGCCAGCCGCTGACCGGGGGCAGAGAGCAGGCACGTGCGTGACCCTCCTTGGCGACACACAGACGCATTTACCCGGGAATTAGAGAACCTCCCGTGTACTCAGTCCCACCCATCATTCTGCAAAATGCCCCTGAGGGCCAGGGGCTCCCTGATCTGCTGCTGGGGGGTCCGTGCTCGCACCCTCCTCCTGGTTCCTGTCACCGGGTCTCCTGGGATCTGAGGACAGCGGGGCTGGAAGGGACCCGGAGGCGCCTGTGTCAGGCAGGGCAGCCCCCCACCAACCAGGGCCACTGGAGGGTCTCCTGCGTGTCTCTCTGGGAGCTCGGGGTGGCGGGCTCCCCCCTTGGTCCTGGGGAGCCCCAGACGACACGGTGCCGTGCTCTGCCCCACCAGACGCACGGGGTCCACAGTGCCAGCCCTCCCCGCCCCCGCACATCCCGGACTCTCGACCCAGGGCGGGGCACGGACTAAGCCAGGCTGTGGGGTTTGCCAGGGACCACGCAGGCGGCCCCCCCACGGCATGCAGGCCTGGGGCTTTCTTGGGGTCCTGGGGGCCCCTGAGTCCCCACTGAGCAGGAGAGGCAGGGGCCGGGGGCAGGTTCATCTTCGCTCCTCTCCAGGGTTTCCCCGAGCATCCCGGGTCCTGGTGGAGGGCACTCGGGGGAGTTTGGCCGGACCAGCCACCACGGGCCAGGCCCATCACCACTTTCTGACCCTGACCTCCCACCCTGCATGACTGGCAGGGATTCCACACCTTGTGGGAACAGAGACAGGTCCCCAGAGGGCTGTGTGGACCCCAGCATCTGTGCCTTCAGCTGACCGTGAGTCATCGGGTCTGACTACCTGGTGCCCGGCACTGTTGTTTCTTCCAGCTTCTAAATATCTTGGGACGTCCCTGGCGGTCCAGTGGTTGAGACTCCGCGCTTCCACTGCTGGGGGCACGGGGTCCATCCCTGGTCAGGGAACTAAGATCCCACATGCTGCGCGGTGTGGCCAAAAACAAACAAACAAACAAACAAATATCTCATTATTCTATCTCCCAATAGCCTCTTTCTCCACGTCCCACGTTTCCACACGAAACTATGATACTTCATATTTAGGAAAAATGTTATATTTATTTTTAAGAATGGCCCACTTCTCCCCGGATACATGTGAAACCAGAGTCAGTCAGAAGCTGTCACACCACCTCACAGTGGTACTGTGGCTGGGGGGACGCCCAGCGGGGAAGGGACCTCCTCCCTGCTCACGGCCCCTCCACCCCACCCTCCATGCCCACACCCCTCCTCCTCCTGGGCACCAGGCACCAGGCACCAGCCACGTCTCTGCTTCCTCTGGGTCCCAGGCTCTTCTGCCTGTCCCTGTCTGCACCGGTCCGCTGGGACCCTAGCAGCCCCCGTCCCCGCCCTGCAGTGTGGGGCTGTGTGGGGCACAGCCCTGCTGCCCCGGCACCCTCCCTCCCTTCACCCCGTCACCCCTCCCTCCCTTCATCCGTTCCGTTGTTTGTCCAGCGAACGCCGTGTCAGCTTCCACCACACCTGCTGGCCGCGCGTAGGGGAGCTCTGCAGGTCTCTGTGGAGCAGAGGAGCAGCCCACCGCAGCGTCAGGACAACCATGGCCCTCCCCAGACCCAGAATTAGCTTAGCACCTCCACCCGGGCGGGGAGGGCAGAGGCTCCGCCCCCACTCCTTCCCTGCACGCGGCCCCCCAAAGCCTGGGAAGCGAGTGGGATCCAGAGCTGGTGGGGGGCGCCGGAGGCTGGCCAAGCTGGGAACCCGGCCACCGGCTTGGCCTCTGTGCAGGGCGGTGATGGAGTCCCGGGGGACAGAAGGGACGGAGGAAGAGGGGTGCCTGGGCACTTGTCCCCAGACGGAAGGGAGAGGACACGGCGGGGGTTGGGGGCCTGGAGGGAGCTGCAAGGTGGGCCGGGGGGAAGGGTGGACGGTCTGTGCCCACAGAGGGGTCAGCGGTCGTTGAGGGGTCAGGACCCCCTGTCCTGAGAGGGAGGGCTGCGGGGAGAGGTGGGTGTCTAGGTCGGGCCACGTGCCTGAGGTCCAGCAGAGGGACGCCCCCCCCGCAGCACCCGGACACCGGGCAGGCACGTTGGCATCCAGGCGGCCGCCGTGGGCGCCTCTGGGAGGGGGATGCCCCTGGAGGGTGCGGGGGGCGGCCTGCATTCCCCCTGGGGCCCTGGGTGTGGGGAGACTGAGGGCACAGGCCCCACCCCTGCTCCACAGCGCGGCCCCCACGAAGGTGACCTGGCTCCTCTCCTGGGCATCCCCCCCATGCAGCTGGCTTGCAGCTCAGTCTCCCTCGAGACCCCCCCCCCCCCAGGAGGAGGGTCCACGTCCTCCCCAGCGCTCCCCCTCGGTCCCTCTGCTGGACCCCCACCCGGTGCCCGGCCTCTGGCTCCCAGCCCTGCACACCTTCCCCTGCACACGGAGGCCTGGGGGGGACCATCTCTGCAAAGGGGCCAGGCTTGTCCTGTCAGCACTGCAGACAGGCGTGCGGGGAGGGGGCCAGGTGGACCCCAGGGGGTCCCTCCTGGACTGTCTTCCTGGAGCGCCCAGTCTGGCCCTTTGGGCTGGCAGAGGCCCGGGCGCTCTGAGCTGGGGTTGGCGGGTAAGAGGGGGTCCTCACCTGGGCCAAAGGGAACCAGAGGGGCGGGGCGTGGGGGCTGCCCCAGGCAGAGTCCCGGGGCCAGGGGCGGGGGGCAGGCCACATCTGTCCCCGGGTCACGGCGGGGAGGGCGGGGAGGGGGTCTGGCTTCTGCCCCCGGGTGCGGAGCGCGTGTGGGGAGGGGCGGGGCTCCCGACCCCAGAGCGAGGCGGAGCCCGTCGGCGCGCAGGCGCGCTGAGGACGTGCAAGGGTTTCCTGGGAGGCGGTCGCTCTCCCGGCCTGCGGACCTCCGGGCGGAGGGTGCGCGCTGCTCCCCGGCCGGCTCTGGCCCTGCCTCTCCCAAACCCCAGCCCGCGCGGCCCCTCCTCCTTCCTCCGACCTCTGACCTCCGACCTGTCCCTCCTCTGAAGACTCTGGTCGGGCTCCCCACCCTCCTTGACACTTTGCCAGTCTCTCACGTGTTCAGAGCTGACTCAGACACTGCCCACCCCATGACCTTGCCCTCCGAACCCTGGCCGCCAGCCCAGACCACACCCCGAGCCTGTGTCGCATCCGCCCCCCGCCGGGCCCCGGCAGACCCTGCGGCCCCGCGCACGCGGGGCGGCTCCCGGCACCCCGGGCTCTCGGGCCACGGCCCCGCCAGCTGCGCTCACCGCGACCCCGGCCTCGCCCCGGCCCTCGCTAGTCCTCCTGCCCTAGAACCTTCTCCCCAGCGCCACCTCCAAATTCCCTGAGTTCTCTCCGGGGGGGCCTCTGACTCTCAGGCGGGCCCTTCCCTTCCCCCGCCTGAGGCTTTCAGCGGTGCCCGCGCCCCTGAGGTCCAGCCTGGTGTCTCCTGCCCGCCCGCCCGAGGCTCGGGGCTGGAGTCCAGGTCCCAGGGCCCCGTTCTGTGCCGCTCCCCCAGCCCCTCCCCCAGCCCGAGGCAGCCTGGGCGCAGGTGAGCTGACCACCCCTGGGCTGACCTCCAGCTCTCCTTCCCTGCCCGGGTGACTCTTCCGAAGGAACTAACTTTTCTTTGCATGAATTCTTGCAGAATGTGTGTGGTGTAAGTTATGAAAGTGATCTGCTCCGACGTCCTCCTCTGTCTCACTCTTTTCACCCAGTTGTCTCTCAAGACCCGCTCTTGGCTTCTCCCCGTGGGCCTCCCCGGGGCCTGCCCGGCTCCCGCCCGGAGGCCCGCAGGTCTGTGGTCCAGTGGCTGCAGTGGCCCGGCAGTGGTCACCTCCCCCACCTTAGGCGGGGCTGGCCCTCGGGGGTGACGTCCTTGCAGCCCCCCTCCTGTGTCCCTCCCAGCGACGCCGGGTGGGCCCATCCAGGCCACCCCAGCCCCTGCTGGGCCCCGGGTGCTCCGTGCCCGGCAGGGCCGCCCCTGCCCTCTCCACGTACACCCCTCGCAGCCAGCATTATCTTGGCGCCAGGGACTCCGGGGGTCCCCCCAACCTGCCTGGCTCGGGGGACTCTCCGTGCTGAGCCCACCCTGCCGGCCCGATGCCCGCCCGCCTCTCCAGCCCAGCTCGGACCTGGACTCCCTTGGTCATCTTTGCGCGTGGGGGCCCTGGGGTCCTCGCCCTGCTCCTCTCCACTCCTGCCCCGCCGTGGCCTGCCTTGAACGGTCCTGCACGTAGTAGCCGCTCAGGATGGGGCCCTCTGCCCGGGCGGGGCCGCTGTGTTGAAGGCTGGGTCCGTGAGGCACCGCCAGATCTACTGGCACGTGTAGCCCCACAAACACCCCCCTTTGCTTGGCGGTGCCCACCTGTTACAGAGGCCACGGGAACCCCAGCGGGTCCCCACGGGAGAGCCGTGAACCGGCCATGCTGGCCCGCGGTCAGCGCGGCTCCCCGTGGGGACTGTCTTGGGCCCTGGCGCCCAGGGAGTCCCGGGGTCGTGCAGAAACGGTCCCAAAATGGTTGTTTTGGGTGAACCTCGGATCTCGTTCTCATGATAAAAATGTTCCCCTCAAACTACATTCCCTCCTGAGCGCCTGTTTTGAGGTGCGGCTGCCCCAGGGCCCCACGCTGCCCTTCAAAGGTCAACGATGGGCCTCGAGCCCGATGTCCCCCGAATGGCTGTTCCCGCTCACATGCCGCTGCCTGGGCCGCCAGCAACGGGGCTCCGGCCCCGAGGGCGCCGCAGGGGCCTCCGAGGCGGCCCTGGACCTGGGCACCCCCCCAGGGCACACCCGCCCCTGCAGCTGCTCTGTGCCATCTCTGCTCCTCAGGTCTCCCCAGGTGCGGACACAGGAGCCCTGCCCCACCCCCACCCCGGGGCCCCCAGGAAGAAGGGGGTGTGGGGTGGGCAGCCCCAGGGCTGGGTCTGCGGAGCTCTTTCTGCGGGGCCGGGAAAGGGCCCTGAGCATCCCGGGGGAGCTGGGATGCAGGAAGGGGCTGATTTTGGGGGGTGGGGCAGGTGCAGGGGCCTGAAGGACGGGTCTGGGGTGGGCGGGGGCGGGGCTGGAGGAGCGCCGAGCCGCCGGAACATCTGGGGAGAAGGGACCTGGACTGTGGGAGTGGGGGTGCCGTGGGGGGTCGCGGGGCCACCCCCGAAGGGGCCCCAGGCGCAAGGGCGGGGTTCCCGGACCGCCCCCCGCGCAGGGTTTCCCCAGGACACGGGGCGGGGGGGGCGGGGGTGCCGGGCCTCCTGGAAAAGTACTGGCTGAGCCATGGCTCCCTCAGGTTGATGGTTAATCCAGATGAGGAACGCTGATCTGACCTCAGCGGGGCCGGGGGGCAGTGACCGTGGGCGCCGCCCGGCCCCTCCCCCTCCCCGCTCGTACACGCAGCGGGGGAGGGCGGGCCAGCCCTCCCGCTTCCAAGACACTGGGGTCACGTGGATGGGCGTGAGAATCCTCTCACACACGCGCGCCGGGGACCCCCGGACCCCTGCGCCCAGGGTCTGCCCCTCCTGCTGGGCTGCAGAGGGCAGGGCTGGGGCCTCCTCATCTGCGGACGGGGCTGTCACCGACCATCCCCTCCGTCCCCGGCCGGACCCGCGCGGGGTCCCGCAGCCCCCCGGGTGGAAGGCGGCACAGCCGCTAGGAGGGGCGGGGGAAGCCCTTGTCCCTGGTGGGGGGACAGGCGGGGGGGGGAGCCATCGGAGGGACCCTGGGAGAGCAGGGAGGTGGGAAGCCAGTGCGCACAGACACCCGCAGGACGTGAGCGCCCGGCATTCCCGCGGGAAGTGATGCCACTCCACTGTCACCAGCAGGAGCAGGAAAGATCCCCTCCCCGTCGCCGGCAACAGCTCCGCCGACGGACAGCCCCCGTTTCCTCGGAAGGGCTCTCTGTGCGCCTCGGCCCCCCCCCCCCCCCCCCCCCCCCCGCCTCCCCTGCTCCCTGGAAGAGCAGGTCCTCTCCTCTGGGCGCTGACTCGCCCCGGCTCACTGCCTGGCCAGGACGGCAGTTCTTTGCTGCCCCTGAGTAAACCTGTGTTACTGGTAAAAATAACTGGCTATTGACTGGTTTAGGTTAACATAATGAAAACCTACAAACGGCTAAGAGGCATGCAAAGTGTTCATACAGCCAGAACTCAGGCACACAGAGGGAGATGGTGAGATACCATCTCCTACTTAAATTGGCAAATGTCAAAATGATCCCCGGTGTTTCAAGGGGCAGGTGAAATCCACGCTCCTGTGTTGAGGTTTTCCAGAAAGCCATTTTCATATCCTTCCACCTAACAAGTCACTTCTAGAACGATCTATCCCAGGAGCTCAAGATGGGGGTGGGGGGAAGGTTTTTGAACAAAGATGTTTATTGCAGCAAAATTAACGATAACTAGGATCTGGACCCAGAGAACTGCCCGACAGCAGGAAAAGGGGTAATAAGATTCTAACCTGTGCCTACGCGGGGGTAGGGGCAGCCTGTGTTTCACAGCGTGGGAGAGCACAGTACATTAACTGGAAAGTGCAAAAGGATACGGGCTGAGTATATATCAGTGCATACGTGTCATACGTGTGCATATGCACTTATATACACACACACGTGTCAGAAGAAAAAGGCTAGATTCGCTTTTTACAACCATCCGTGAACGGAGAAATCATGGTGCTTTTTACCCATGTCTTGGATGTGTCCTGCATTTTCCAAATTACATTGCGCAATTCCATTGCAACAATGTTACTGTTATAATCACAAGTTATACACATACAAATGTGCGCATATGACCATGGCCCTGACAACACTCTTTTGGACTCTTTAGCTGATGCCTTGTCTGCCTTTTCCAGCCTCGCAGAATAAGTCGGAGGGCTCTGTGCCCTGCACCCGGGCTGCCGGGGGGTTCCCCTCCCCAGGCCGCCAGGCCGCCCCCGCTCCCGCCCCGCGCCCCGCTGGGCTCCGAGGGCCGCGGTCCTCACAACAAAGGCGGAATCACGCAGCATCCCAGCCCTGCTTATCTGGGGTTGTTTCCTCGGGGCTCTAGGTTGGTAACAACCTGTTCTCTAGATAACCCAGCAGTAAACAGATGGGTGGGAACGGGACTCGGGGGACTCTGGCCTCCCGCTGCGAGGCTGAGCCCGGGAGCCCAGCCCGCCCCTGCTCGAGCCTCCCGGGAGGGGCGCGGGGCTGCCGGCGGCTCCTTCCGTCCCCACCCCGCCTGTGCCCGTGTCTCTGCCCCGTCTCTGCACGTGTGTCTGCCCGTCTCTCCCCGTGTCTCTGCCCATGTCTCTGTCATGTCTCTGCCCCGTCTCTGCCCCGTCTCTGCCCGTGTCTCTGCCCGTGTCTCTGCCCCGTCTCTGCCGTGTCTCTGCCCCGTCTCTGCCCGTGTCTCTGCCCCGTCTCTGCACGTGTCTCTGCCCCGTCTCTGCCCGTGTCTCTGCCCCGTCTCTGCACGTGTGTCTGCCCGTCTCTGACCGTGTCTCTGCCCCGTCTCTGCCCGTGTCTCTGCCCCGTCTCTGCCCCGTCTCTGCCCGTGTCTCTGCCCCGTCTCTGCCCGTGTCTCTGCCCCGTCTCTGCCCGTGTCTCTGCCCCGTCTCTGCACGTGTGTCTGCCCGTCTCTGACCGTGTCTCTGCCCCGTCTCTGCCCGTGTCTCTGCCCCGTCTCTGCCGTGTCTCTGCCCTGTCTCTGCCCGTGTCTCTGCCCGTTTCTCTGCCCCATCTCTGCCCATGTCTCTGCCCCGTCTCTCCCCGTGTCTCTGCCCGTGTCTCTGCCCCGTCTCTGCCCGTGTCTCTGCCCTGTCTCTGCCCGTGTCTCTGCCCGTTTCTCTGCCCCGTCTCTGCCCATGTCTCTGCCCCGTCTCTGCCGTGTCTCTGCCCCGTCTCTGCCCGTGTCTCTGCCCCGTCTCTGCCCGTGTCTCTGCCTGTGTCTCTGCCCGTGTCTCTGCCCCGTCTCTGCCCGTGTCTCTGCCCCGTCTCTGCACGTGTGTCTGCCCGTCTCTGCCCGTGTCTCTGCCCGTGTCTCTGCCCTGTCTCTGCCCGTGTCTCTGCCCCGTCTCTGCCCCGTCTCTGCCCTGTCTCTGCCCGTGTCTCTGCCCATGTCTCTGCCCCGTCTCTGCCCGTGTCTCTGCCCCGTCTCTCCCCGTGTCTCTGCCCGTGTCTCTGCCCCGTCTCTGCCCCGTCTCTCCCCGTGTCTCTCCCCGTGTCTCTGCCCGTGTCTCTGCCCCGTCTCTGCCCATGTCTCTGCCCCGTCTCTGCCCGTGTCTCTGCCCGTGTCTCTGCCCCGTCTCTGCCCCGTCTCTGCCCGTGTCTCTGCCCTGCCTCGGTCTCTCCCTCTTCCTCCTGCAGAGACGCGCTCTGCACCCTCCTCCCCGGGAGAAGGCAAGGGCAGAGCAGGCACAGATAAAGGCCAGACAGGCTCTCGGTGGGGGGCTGGCGCTAACCCTGTGGGTTCCACTCCGCCCGGAAGTCAGTGCATCCAGTGGGGGTGGGGATGGGGGGGGCGGGGAGGGGCACGGAAGCGGGACGCATCCAAGGTCCCGTGAGCCCCGAGGCCGCGACTCAGTAACTCGGGCCTTGGAACCAGGCTCCCCCGTGAGGACGCAGCAGCGCCAAGAGGCACAGGTGAGCGGCGACGGGAGGGCCAGGAGACTGCGCGGCCCCCCACCTGCCGCGAGGACAGGGCTCACGCAGAAGCCACACCCTCCGCGGCCCTGCTGTCCCGGGCTCAGGCCCCATCCTGCCCGGCACAGGGAGACCACCCGGCTCGGCTTATTTTCCGAGGATTTGAAGGGTGGGGCGTCCCCTTAACACCCATGTGAGAAAAATACAAAGCTGCCTGCCAGCCCTACTGAGATAAAATCTAATAGAAAAAACAAAAATTGATCAAGGATGGAACCCACTTTATAAAGGCTTCAACAAACCATCTGGTCTATTTCAACTACATTTTAAAAACTTATGAATTAGCAAAGATTAAAACGAAGAGTCCCGCTGGCTAGTGAAAGCGTCGCGTGGACTGCGCTGCCTTCCTGTCGGCAGGGGTGGAGCCGCTAATGTCCACGCCTGCCCGGGAGTTGCCGCAGCCCCAGGACCCCCTCCTGGATGACCCCGAAGAAACAACTGGGGTTCTGGGTTGACGCCTACGGTCAGAGGAACATAGCTGTACAAACACCAGGTTAACTTGTGGCAGACTGAACCCAGGGGTGTAAATAATTATGGGATATGGAGAATTTGGGATTATTCCAGGAATGTAAGCGTGCTTCAAGTTAAAAATCAAGCTGTGTATTCACCACATTAAGAGAACAAAGGAGGAGGAGTTTATAATCAACAGTTAAAACAAAAGAGACCCCTCAAGGGTGGCGAGGGCCTCGCTGAAGGCCCGGTTCTTTTGGGGGCGACGGACACTCTGACCCCGCTGTAGGGATGGTTGCACAGCGCTGTGACGGTACAAAAATGGGAGTGAACTGTGCTTTGTGATAATTACATCTCGGTAAAGCTGTGACAGCAAAATAAAAGGGCCTCTGAGGACACTCAGAATAGAAGGCAGATTCCTTAATCCGACAAGAGTCTGTACAAAGATCTTCGCTGTACTTGACGGTTCCAGTGGGAAAACACCGAAAACTTCTCCCTGGATGGGAAAGGAGGTGGGTGCTCCCGTTCCCAGCTGTGTGCAGTGCTGGACGCGATGTGCTGAGGTGACGAAAGCAGAGGAGGGAAAGGTAAAAGGATGGGAAAGGGTTCATGAAGACTGTCATTTTCAGTTGGCATAATTTTGTACGGATGGCACTTCCCAGGGGTCCAGCCGCTAAGACTCCACACTCCCAACTGCAGGGCCCCGGGTTCGATCCACAGTCGGGGAACTAGATCCCACCTGCCGCAGCTAAGACTTGGCGCGGCCAAATAAATCAATGTAAAAAGAATTTATTGAGAATATCTTTTAAAAGCAACGGTGAAACATGTCCGAGAAAGAGTTTGATATGAAAGCTGTGCTGCCCTGGGCGCCAGCACTGCACGAGGAGAAGGTAAGCAGTAAGAACAAGCATTACTCACAGGCGTGTTCAGACGTGTCAAACAAGAATAAAGGTGACGAAAGAGCCCCAAGACCTCCACGCACAAAACTATGAAACAGGGACTTCCCTGGCGGTCCGGAGGTGAGGACTCTGCACTTGCCCCGCTGAGGGTGCAGGTTCAAGCGCTGGTCAGGGAACTAAGATCTCGCAAGCCACATGGCGTGGCCAAACAAGACAGTCATACGACATCACTGAGAAAAAGGCGTACGTGAATGGAGGGATGTCCCACGTTTGTGGTTTGAAGACCCCATATTGTTAACACCCCGTGTAAATTGATCTACCGGTGGAAGGCCCTTGAGTCAGAATCCCAGCAGGTTTTCTGTGGGACTTACAAGCTTATCCCACAAGGTGTGCGTCCTTGAAGAATACGGTGGAAGAGAGAAGGCCTGTCATACCGCTTCAGGAATGAAGGCTGAGTGCCCAGGAGAAGAGGGTGGACAAAAAGGTTCAAGGGCCAGGGCGGGAAGTGAGGAAACAGACCGCAGGCACCGACAGTCACGGCAACGGCCGCTCTGCAGGGAGTGAGAAGGGGGACGGTTGGGTTCATGGTGCCCGGCTGTTTGGACATATGCGCCCACCCCACCCCCACCAAGAAGGACAGCTGCCCTCACACGACATGTGACAATTCCCAGAGGATCATTGACTGAAAGGTATAAGGAAAACATGAAAACTTCTGGATTGTACGTGAGAGGGTGTCTTTGGGACCTAGTGGTGGGCAAAGGTCTTTCCAAGGAGAGCTGACTGACACCATTGTAATGGGAGCGGCTTCTCCTCAAAAGACACCCTGTGGGGGGGGAGGTCAGAGGGTGGGAGGCCGGTGGCCGGGCGGAAGAGGCCTGGGACGTGCATGGCCCTGTCCTGGAGGTCAGCGGGCTGGGACAGCAAAGGATGGCTGAATGGGTTTCACGGGAGGACAGCAGTGTCACAGGCCCGGGGGAATGCCGGTTAAAGCCACCACGCGCTGCCTTTGGCGGGTCACCGTGGCCGCGAGGTGCGAGGCCGGTGACAGGCGGCTGTGAGGAGCATCCCGGCGGCCGGCGGGTCACTGGCTCAGTCCTCTGGGAGGCGGTTTGGCAGCATCTTCTCAGGTTGGGCCTGAGCACGCCCGGGTACCGTCCCCTCTGGCACGCGAGGAGGCGAGGAGGGGCTTCAGAGTGGCGCTCGTGGCAATGGCGCAACCCGGACGCTGTCCCGCAGCAGGACAGATGGACGGACCGAGCACTTCCCGCCAGGGAGATGGAGGTGATGGCGGGAAGGACACAGGGACCTCGCTGAGCCTGGGAAGCCGCAGCCCCCCTTGGGAGCAGCGAGCCCAGCTGTGCTTCCAGAACTCAGGTGGACAGATGGTCGGACGGACGACGCTGGGAGGGAGCAGGGCCTCGGGGGTCCGGGATGCTCTGTCTCTTGACCTGGGTGATTGTTAAGTGGATGTGACCGCTTTACGCAAATTCACCCGCCTGCTGACCCGTAACAAAAACCGTGTGTTCACATATGTTTATCACAGCAACATCTGTAACGGGGACTCCAAACCAGCAGAGACATGCCGCGTCCCGGAAAGTCCCTGCGATAAGTCACAGCAATGACGCCAGAAAGAAAATTTACAGAGTTAATAAATACAATAAAGAAGAATCTAAATTTAGCTTAGGATTTTTAGTTGAACAAAAGGAACACTCTCAAGATGTGAGGTGAAGTGAGAATCAGGCACGGACCCTGACGTTTCCGGTAGGAGGTGAGTCCCTCAGGTTCGCCAGCCTGGAGAGAAGGAGAGCCTTCCCGGTGTACACTCCCCGGTGTTCCTTCCTGGGCTAGTGTGGGTTTGCTAGTGAAACGCTGGGGCGAAGGTGAGCGAGGGGACGGGAGAGGGAGTGGAGCCGGGAAAGGAGGACCAAGCTGTTGCCAAGGACTGAGTCAACCGCACATCCTGTTAAAGCAGAGGATGCTGTGGGGAGCAGGGCCACCGCACCTGCCTGAAGGGGGTGGGCGGCCCCGGGCGCCGGGACCGCAGCCGTGCGGGGAGGAGCAGGAGGGGCCCCAGCGGCAGTGGGGGGTGAGGGGAGAGGTCACGGACCCTCAGGGCAGGGAGGACCTGCAGGTCCGGAAACCTCTGCCCCTAGAGACGCCGGAGCTGGTGGAGGGTTACAGCAGGAGGGGGTGCCGGGGGCTGGGCGGGGGGCGGAAGCGGGGGCCCACAGAGGCTGGGGAAGACCCCCCTGTCTCTGTGTCTCTGTCTCTGTCCCTCCATCCGTGTGTGTGTGTGTGTGTGTGTGTGTGCGCGCGCGTGTGTGTGTGCGTGCGCGTGTGCATGTGCGTGTGCGTGTGTGTCTCTCTCTCTGCGGGGGCCCCCACCGCCGGCCCAGCCCTCCAGTCTGTCTGTCTCAGGAGCCAGATGTCCCTGAAAGCACACCTGATCTCCTTCTTCCGGCCTCCACCCTCCGTAGACCCCCCCACCCTGGGGTCAAAGGTCAGGGTCCCGAGGCCTCCTCCCTGAGTGACCCCCGCCCACCCTCCCCAGGGAATCCTCAAATATCAGCTGGCGGCGGGGGCGGGGGTGGGGAGGGCAGACAGAGCTGCCTCAGTGTCGGCTTAGATGTAACCCCGTAGGGTCCTCCTCTTGCGCCCCCAGCCTAGAGGCCAGCCTGGGCCACCATCCCGCGCCCCCCGAGGTCACCGCCTGTCCATCTCTGGACGCACCGCTGCCGCCCCGTGTCTCCCCACCTGACCACGCCCCTCTGGGGGGCAGGGACCCCGTCTCCCGTGGCTGCTCCGCCGGTGCCCAGCTCCAGCAACCGGTGAGAGGAAGGAAGGCCACGCCCCCGGGGGTGGGGGCTGGGCGACAGCAGGGAGGAGGCCCTGAGCCCCCGGGAGCGCCCCCAGGGACGAGGGCCCGGCCTGGAGGCCCCCACCTGCAGCGGCTCCGGGCGCCCACGCTGGGGGTCCTCTCGCTCTCCCCGGCGCGGGGGTGAGGGGCGGGCGGCTCTGAGCCGGGTGTGGACGGGGCCGTGGGCTGCTCCCAGGACCTGGCGCTGCAGCCGGCAGGGGTCGGGGCTGCCCGCGTCCACCCCCGGGCAGAGAGAGCTGCGGAGAGAGGCCCCTCCCCTGGCTCCGCGGGCGGGGTGTGGCGGGCGGGCGGGGGCGCCGAGGGTCTGGGGAGACCCCGTGTCCGGCAGAGCCAGGCGGCCACCCTACCGTCGGGTCCCTCCTCCCGGGCAGCCCGGCGGCGGTGCCGCTGTGGAGGGTGGGGTGGGCGAGGCTCCCCGGAGCCTCTGCGCCGGCGTCTGCGCAGGGGGAGGGGCCGGCAGCGCCGAGGGGCAGCGGTGGGTCCGGGCGCCTCTGCCGATAAGGCATTAACTGTCTGGCGGACTCGCCCTCCAGATCTGCTGACGCCTCCTCTCGGCCCAGGTGCTCGGGGTGAGGTGCCAAAGGTTCCCTATAAAGTGCTGGGGCTCCGGCCCGCGGCCACGCGCCCTCCGCTCCGGCCGCGCTCGAGGGACCTGCCCGGACCCGCCATGGTGAGGCTGGCACTGCCCAACCGCGGCCTGGAGGCCCGGATCCCGTCGCTGGGCGCGCTGGACAGCATCGAGAAGGAGGAGAGCAGCTCCCGGCCCAAGTGGGACAACAAGGCACAGTACATGCTCACCTGCGTGGGCTTCTGCGTGGGCCTGGGCAACGTGTGGCGCTTCCCCTACCTGTGCCAGAGCCACGGCGGAGGTAGGCGGGCGGCGGGCGGGCCGCGCCCCGGGCCCCACCTTGGGGCGCGCGGCTGGAGGGCGGGCGGGCGGCCGCGGGCAGGGCCGGCAGGGGCGCCCGCAGCCCCTCCGCCCCTGGTGCCCCGGCCCGCACGTCCAGGGCCTGCTCGCGGGGGTGGCCCCGCGCTCCAGGACCCAGGAGCCCTGCCCCGTTCCCACACCTGGGCTGACCTGGGCGTGGGGGTCAGAGAGGAGCCGGCCACTCCTCAGGGGGAGCCCCCTCCTCTGAGCATGGAAGGTGCCGGCCTGTGGGGCAGGGAGGCCCGCGCTCGGTGCGTCCACCATGCAGGCACCGGGTGAGCCCTCCCTGTGTGTCTCCTGCATCCCAGCCTCGCCCGATGCCTCCCTCGCCGACGGACAGAGGAGGGGCCGGGCTGAGAGCAGCTGACCCGTGGAGAGGCCTAGGTGCACCCAGGCCCGGGGCGGGAGCCCTCTTCCCCCCTCCTGCTGCCAGAGGATTCCGGGGGCCTGGCCTGGAGACCAGGGGTCTCCTCCCCCGGGGCCCAGGCGCCCATCCCCACCAGGTTCTGGATCTGGGTCCCCGTGGCCCCGTCCCTCCCCCCATCCTCCTGGTGTCCACAGCTGCAGGCATAGAGGTCACACCGTGGTCCCCTCTGGCCGCCACGCTGGCCTGGGGCAGAGGACCTGGGCCCGGGGAGGAGGTCCGGGGCAGGGGCGGTGCTCGCTGGACAGACGGGCTCCGAGAGCTGGCCGGCCGGATGCTCTGGGGATGCTCCCGGTTCTGTGGGCTCTGAGTGCTCTCCAGTGCTGTGAGTCAGGTCTAACGCTGAGGACACTGCAGGCTCTCCCGGGCTTTGTGACACCAGTGTCCTCGAGACAAGCAGATGTGGAGGTGGCCCTCCTGGGTCCTCGCAGCGACCCCCCTGAATTGCCCGAGTGTCTGAGAGGGTGTGTCATCTGAGCCCCTGGTCCAGCCTGCGCTTCTCCCTGTGGTGGGGACCCCGGGGAGCCCACGAGGTCGGGGGTCCCCAGCCTGAGTCCAGCCTGTGTGTTCCAGGCTCTCAGCTGCCTCCGTGAGGCCGGGCCACCCCCCCCCCCCCCCGAATCTCGCCCGCCTGCTGCGTCCTCGCACCTGCTTAGCTCAGCACAGGTGGACAGGGAGGAGGGGCTGGCTGCTCCCCCTGCGTGCGGGGCCCCGGGCCGGCTTTGTGGGCCGAGGCCAGGTGCTTCTCCCCGAGAAGAGCGGGCTGGGACCCCAGAGCCGGGGAGGGACGCCCGGGAGGAGCACGCTGGAAGCACCTTCCAGGTCTCCAGTGCGATTGGCTGGAGCAGAAACCAAGCCCTCAGACTCCCAGAGAGCCCAGGCCCTCGACTGGGAAGAACTCCTCGTGGAAGTGGGGTTTCGGGGTGCAGTCGCACAGCGGCTGGGAGCCTGGGGGGCGTGGGAACCACCCGTAGACCCCGTGGACTCAGCTTGGGTGAGGGGGGCGTTCCAGCCCCGCGTCCACCCGCCCCCGCCACGGGCCCGGTCCCCTGCCCCCGGGCCAGCTCACGGGTCCGGAGCTGAGCGTCCGGTCGCCCACGCACGGGGGACCGTCCCTGAGGACAAGGCGGCAGGTGGCCGGTGACCTGCCAGGGTGACGTTCCCGCCCCTGCCACCCCCGCAGCACCAGCTATGGGGGCGGGGAGAGGTTGCGCGGCTTGAGGAGGACGTGCCACCCTTGAGGTCTAGCTGCCCTGCCCATCAGGGCAGGAGGCTGAACGTTGCTGAAACCTTAATTTGTCTCCCATTGTTTCCAGGAGCTTTGGGTCATTCAAGAAGGAAATGAGTTTTTCTTTTATTTTTAACTTCATGTTATGGAAAACAAGTACATAGAGAAAGCAGACAAAGGCGCAGTGAAGACCGTGGGCCCGGGGTTAGGCTGGGCAGGCGGCAGCGTCCTGAGTGTGCGCTGTGGGGGTGGCGCGGGCGGCGATGCCGGCGTCTCCCGAGCAGGGGGTGCAGGCGGGCGCACCCGGCCGCGCCTCTGCCCTCCCGCGGGCTGGTCCGGCCCGCGGCGGTGCCCCTCCTCCGGGGCTGTGTTTGCAGGGGTCGGGGAGGGGAGGGAGCTGCCCCCCGCGGGCAGGCCCCTGCCCCCCACCCGTCCCCGGAGGCGCTTGCTGGCCGCGGATGTTTCAGCTCCCTCGGGTCTGGGAAGAGCCTGCTGCTTTTCTGGGCTCGGGGAGGTAGGGGAGCGGGGTCTCTCTCCGCCTCCCCCGGCCGCGTCTCAGGGCGGCCTCACTTCAGGCATCTCCTCCTGCGTCCTTCGTGCCCCCCTCCCGCCCCCCCGCGGCCAGCAGCGTCCTTTCCTTCCCGCGTCCCATGGTTGTAAATGCAGGGGGTGGACGGGCCGCGCACCCAGCTGTCCTCCACGCTGGCCAGGGGTCCGGGGCCCGGAGGCCAGTCGTGCGTTCAGCTCCCTGTCCCGCGCCCCCTCCCTCCCTCCCCGCGCCCCCTGGATATCCAGGAGGTGCCCCCCCCCCCCGGGGCGCCTGGGCCACCGGCCTCCACACCCCCGCTCCATCCACGCCCACCGCGACGGCCACCTCTGTCCACCCAGCGAATCTGGGGTGCACCTGGCTGGGTGCTCCCGTGGGGGCAGGTCTGAGCAGGGGCCTAGGGAGTGTGGGGTCCGGGTGGTCCCACTTCTGGGGTCACGACCTCCAGGTCCTGGACAAGCCCCAGGCCTCCTAGGGAGCTGCTCGGACCGCCGGGCGGCACCTTGGAGCCCTGGAGTCCCCTGGTGTGGGGGAACCGCATGCCTTTCCAGTGGTCGCTCTGCTGGATGCTGACTGGGACCCCACAGACCAGACGGCCGGCCCGAAAGGACGGAGCCCTGGTGGCCAGCAGGGTGGACAGGGTGCAGGGGGGCAGGGTCTGCCCGCACAGCCCCGCCCGAGGGCCGGCTCCCCTGCGGCCTCGTGGCTCCTCCAGGCGCTGGCACTGAGTCTGGACCTCAGGGCTGGCGGGGACGCAGGGGAGGCCCTGGGCGAGGCCGGGCGGCGGTCCTCGCCTGTCCTTTGGGGAAATGGTGGAGGGACCCGTGGCCCGTTCAGGGGCATCTGGGGAAGCAGGTGGTGTCCCGGGGGAGGCTGGGCCTCCGTTAGGGCATCCGCTGCCCACTCCCCATTCAGGCCCACCCACAGGAATGAGGGCGACCCCAAATCTCCTGGTGAACCCCCGCTACGGGGAGGGGTGGCAGCCTCGGTTTCCACTTTGCTTTCCTACTGGACGCCGACTGGGGGCTTGTGATTACGCTTCAGGATTAAACAAAGCGAGGCGCGCCCGGGAGACTCAGAAGCGGATAGGTCCCCCCCCCCCCCCCCCCTCGAACCTGAGCCAGGTGGGCTCTCCCTGCCCAGGTGGGCCACTCCTCAGGCTCTCTTCCGGCCGCTCTCTCCTCCCCCGCCTTGCTTCCTGATTCCTCGGAGAGAGAAACTGCCTATCCTCCTCCCGGGCGTGTTAACCCCCGCCCGCACCTCCTTCCGTGGGGCTGCCTCCCCCTCCGGGGACCTTTGGAAGCACACCGGGCGCCAGGCACCTACGTGGCTCTCCTCTCTCGCTGAGACCTGCAGCCTTGCCTCCTCTGTCCTGTCCCTCCCCTGCGCCTGCACCCACAGAGGAGGAGTCGGTTTTGCCCGAAAGATTTTCAAATCAAAGCTCTTGAGAAAACATCAGAGAGACAAATCTTATCTCAACGTTACCTTCATTGACAGAGGAGCCCACGGCCGGCTGAGCCGCAGACCCGGGGCAGCTCCCGCCCTGCCCCGCCCCGCCCTCGGGGGTCCGGCCGGTGGGCCTTCCTCTCCTGGGCCTTTCCTCATTGTCACAGCCCCGCCCCCCCTCCCCGGCCCCGGCTTCCTGACCCTCAGCCCCCCGCCCCCGGCAGCCCCAGCACCACAAGAAGCCTGTCCCTGGAGCCCCAGGTTGGGAGAGGGGCCTGCGGCCCGTGGCCCCACCGCATCCTGGCGTGGAGACCGAGGCGTGGCGGCCCACGGGCAGGAGGTGGTGCCGCCGGGCCCCGCGGCCTGACCCCCCAGTGCGAGGGCGCCGCAGAGGCAGCCGGAGGAGGGAAAGGAGAAAAGGCCGAGGGATTGGCCCAGGAACCGAGGGGGGAGCCGGGCTGCCAGACCCGGGGAGCCCCCTCCCTGCCCGCCCTCCAGGCCCAGTGTCCGGCGGACCCGCCCTCGAGGCCTGTCAGGCCGGGCCTGAGTCCACGCTGCAGTCCTGAGACAAGACTGTGTTCCCCGTTCTTATCGCCCCGTTCGGGCTCCTGAGCCTCGTCTGACTAACGCCGACGACCTTTGGTAACCACGATCGTGCTGTCTCGGCAGGACTGCGCCTGGCGCGGTGCGGGGCCACGTGCACCCGCACGGCCTCCGCGGTTCTCCCCAGAGCCCGGGTCAGGGGATGGGAGCCGCCGGGGGGCCCGGCCCGGCTCAGGCCAGGGCGGCGGGTGACGCCACGGGGGGGGGGCAGAGGACAGAGCAGCGGGAAGGGGCGCAGAAGGGGAGGGGCGTCCCCACCAGGCCGGGTGGCAGAGCCCGCCTGGAGGGACCACGCGCACCATGAAAGCGGGTTTCACCGCGTCCCTGTCCTGCATTGGCGCTTGGCACGTGTCCACGGGGCCCCGCGTCAGCGCAGGCTGGGCCCTGGTGCCCGTCAGGGAGCGGAGCTGCCCGACACCACGCCCGGCTCCTCCCCGTCCCCAGAGCAGGGTCCCTGAGGCTCAGACTGAGACCCTCTGGTGATGCTCTTCCCTGCCCGTGAGCGAGGGAGCTACGTGTGTCCAAGCCCCCGAGGGGCTCCCCCTGGTGCGTGCCCCTCCCCAGGCTCCACCCGCCTGCAGACACGGTCCCTAGCTCTGCAGGGGCTGCGGGGCGGGCAGCGTCCTGCGGGGACGGCGGACGCGCTGGTCCCCCCCCAGCGATGCCGACGGCTGTCACGGGTGTTGCCGTGGTGACGTCCTTTCTGTTTGCGACAAACGCCTGCGGAGGTGGCCTCTGCCGTCCAGCGAGCCCCCCCTGACCAGGCGGCCGCCCTCCCCGCTCCAGGGGCCTTCATGATCCCGTTCCTCATCCTGCTGGTCCTGGAGGGCATCCCACTGCTGCACCTGGAGTTCGCCATCGGGCAGCGGCTGCGGAAGGGGAGCATGGGCGTCTGGAGCTCCATCCACCCGACCCTCAAGGGCGTAGGTGCGCGTCTGCGCCCCGATCCGGGGCCCGCGGGGGTCCCGCCTTGGCCGCAGGCGCCGCCCCCTCCTCTCTCCTTCTCTTTTCGTTTCAGGGAGAGGGAGGTCCCAGGGCACCACGGCCCCCACCCTGAGGCCTGTGCAAACCCTCCCTGAGAACCCCCTGGGGTGTGGGCACCAGGGGCCAGTGGGCAGCAGAGGCCGTCCCGAGTCCCCAGGCGTGCAGGGCCTGGGGAGGGGTGGACACGTGGTGAGGCAGGGTCCCACACTCCCTGCCCAGGTCAGGGACCAGCAGAGACAAGGACCGCTGGGGCTGGCCTCCTGCTGTCTGGGACCCCTCCGTCCACTCACAGGCCGTGGGCCAGGAGGCTCCCCCCAGAGGTGACCCCCACCCCAGCGCTGCCCCCTCCCCCGCAGGCATCGCGTCCATGTTCGTGTCCTTCATGGTGGGCCTCTACTACAACACCATCATCGCCTGGGTCATGTGGTACTTCTTCAACTCCTTCCAGGAACCCCTGCCGTGGAGCCAGTGCCCGCTCAACGCCAACCAGACGGGTGAGCCCTGCTGGGCCGGGGGAGGGCGGCCCACCAGCAGCCTCCCCCCGAGGCCCCAAAACGTGCACGGTTGTGATGCACGTGGGGCGAAACGCAGAGCACAGAAAGGGGCAGGCCCCGCCCCCGTGGCCTCCCTGGCTGCACGCTGGGACCGGTCAGGGCAGCGTCCCCGTCCCTGGGGACGGGCGTGGGGGCTGGGGCAGGCCTGCCAGGCTTCGACCACGCCCCCCTTGGCGAGGTCCGAGTGGTGCGCGTGTGTGAGGTTGCACAGAGCCGCCCGGGACCCCCCAGGACTGGTGACCCCCCGAACGGCTGAACGCCGGGCCCAGCGTACCGACCCCCGGCTCAGCCCGTAGGCCTACACGTGCCGGGGGCGTGGGCGGGGGAGAAGGCAGGCCACCGAGCCCCAGTGTGCACGTGTGCGCGCGGTGGGTTTGCATGTACGTTTTCATGCGAGTCTGGCGTGTGCCTGCTTCAGGGTTTGCACGCGTGCACACGATTGCACGTGTGCGTGTGTACACACACGTACGTATGTTGTGTGCATATGGTCTGCTGCGTGTCTGTGCGGGTGTGCGCACGACGTGTATGCGTGGCACAAGGGCACGGCGCCCCTGGCACCCGTGTCCCGGGAGCTGGGCCCGCGTGTCCTCCCGTGGGCGCTCTCCGTGGCCCTCACAGACGTGGCCCCCCCCCCCCCCGCCAGGCTACGTGGAGGAGTGCGCGCACAGCTCGCCCGTGGACTACTTCTGGTACCGGGAGACCCTCAACATCTCGCCCTCCATCAACGACTCGGGCTCCGTGCAGTGGTGGATCCTGCTCTGCCTGACGTGCGCCTGGAGCGTGCTCTACGTGTGCACCATCCGCGGCATCGAGACCACCGGGAAGGTGCGGGGGCTGCGGTGCTCCTGGGAGGACCGGGGGCTGCCCCTTTAGCCAGCTCTGAGGGTCCGGCCCCCGCGTGCCCCCCGTCCAGGCGGCCTTGCTGGTCGCCCGGGCCAGCGCCCCACGCTCAGTGCTGGACCGGACGGCTCTCAGACACACGCTTAAGAAGCCGCGTGCGGGAGTGACTGTGATGTCCACCCGATTGGCGGGAGCTAACCAGTAACCATGGTCACGACAGGACATGGAAACCAGAGAGGGAGGCCGGGGCCCGGGGCGCACGGAGGTGGGCGTGTGGGTCCCGTGTGGCCAGCCCTCCTCCTCGTGGCCGGGCCCCCCCGCCCCCGGCCGACCCCCTTCGTCCCACACCTGCCGCCTCCCCAGGCCGTGTACATCACGTCCACGCTGCCCTACGTCGTGCTGACCATCTTCCTGATCCGAGGCCTCACGCTGAAGGGAGCCACCAGCGGCATCGTCTTCCTGTTCACGCCCAACGTGAGTCCGCGCCATCCACCCACGGGCCCGGGCTCTACAGGCCCTGGCCAGTCCCGGGGTCCCTGGACATGGGCTGGGCTGCTGAGGGCCGTGGGCGGCTCTGGGCAAAGGGTCACCAGCTGCCGCCTTGGGGCCGTCTTCCCTCTGACCGGCACGCGGTGGCCTTGGCTGGCTGTCACCTTGGCTCCGGGCGCCCTTCCCCTCCTCGGGCTCCCCTCCTGGGTCTCCCACGCCCCCCTTCTTGTGGCGCACAGCTGAGGGTCTTTGGCCGCAGGTCACGGAGCTGGCCAACCCGGTCACCTGGCTGGATGCGGGGGCGCAGGTCTTCTACTCCTTCTCGCTGGCCTTCGGGGGCCTCATCTCCTTCTCCAGCTACAACTCTGTCCAGTGAGTATGAGGGACAGAGGGTCCCGCGGGCGGCGGGGCTGTCCGCTCCACCAGGCGCCCTGGTGCTCGGAGCCCTGGTCTCCCCACGGGACGCGCGCTCGCGGCGGGGCCGGCCCCGGCCTCCTGGACCGCGGGCGCCGGGACTGGGGGCCATTCTCAGGGGCGGGTGCCCTGAGCAGGGCCCGCTTACCCTCCGGCCCCCCCTTTGCGCCTCGTCCCTGGCGGCAGCGAACACCGTGCTGCCCCTGCAGCCCCCTCGGCACCCGGCACCGCACCCGTGGGCGTCCCCGCAGTCCACCCCAGACCCACACGCACACGGAAGCTGCCGGGCCCCCCCGGGGCCTCCAGAGGAACGCCCGGGTGCCCGTCCACCTCCCAGCGCCTGCGGAGCCCCCACCCGCCGCTCCAGGGCCCGCCTGGGCTCTGCGTCGGGCAGGGGCGAGCCGGCCGCGGGGAGGCTCCGGGAGGAGGAGGAACGGAGCAGGGCGAGGGCGCGGGGCCTGGGCCGGGCTGGCCCGGGCTCAGAGCCGCGGAGGCCCCGCGCGCAGAGGCTCTGACGGCCGGGGGGCGGGGCGGGGAGGGTGGCCGCGGGCGCCGTGAGGGCCAGCGGGCGGGGGCGGGGAGCGGAGGGTGCCGATGCGGCCACACCACCCGCCCCGTCAGAGGCCACAGTCCTGTGGCTTTCAGGGCGTCCCCAGAGTCACGCAGCCGTCACACTCATTGCGGAATACCTCCACCCCCGAGAGAAAGCCCGGCGGCCCCGCGGCTCCCCCCTCGGTGGGTCGGTCAGTTCTGGACGTTTCTCGGACAAGGCCTCCCCCTGCCTCGGTCCCCTGGGCCTGGCTCCCCGCGCTGGGCTGGAGGCCCTCGGGCTGCGTCCGCGTTGCCCTGCGTGCCGCGCTCCTTCCTCCCGTGGCCGGGTCGTCCCGTGGCCGGCGGACGGGCCGCGCCAGGCTCCGCGTATCATCCCTGGGCGCCGGGCGCCCGCGCGGTTCCCGCCTCCTGGTGCCGTGAGCGCCTGCGTCCCGGTCCCCGAGGGGCGCGGCGGCGGGGCTGCAGGGCGCGGGGTGTGACTGTCCCAGGGGCTGGCCTCCGGCGCAGCCGCCCGCCTCACAGCCCCCCACGGGGCCACGCGGGCAGCCCTGGTTCCCCCACAGCCTCGCCCACACCTGTCACCCGCAGATGCCTGGCTTCTGGCCGCCGCGGTGGGTGTGGCCTGGCGTCTCTCGGGTTTGACGTGCGTTTCCCCGGGGACTCCTGCCGGAAGCGTCTGAAGGGTGGGGTCTTCAGCAGGTGGGGAGGGCGGGGAGGTCAGGGGTCGTGTGCCGGCTGAAGAAGGCTTCAGGTGTCCAGGCGGAGGTGGGGAGTCCTCAGCCGTGAGGGCCCGGGGTGGGCGGGAGGGGGCACGGGCGGGGCCGGGCGTGGGGGGGGCGGCAGGGAGGGGGCGTGAGGGGGAGGGAAGGCGTCTAGGCCCGGCAGCGGGGGGCCCCCGGCCCAGGCTGCCTCTTTGAAGCCTCTGTGGCTGGTGGGCTGTAAGGTCTTGGCCATCCTGCCCACGTGGGGCTGACCAGTGACCTCCTGAGCCCAGAGCAGGTGCTCGAAGAGCAGGGATTTGAACACAGGGGTCTCCAGCTCCAGCCCTGGGGGTCCCCAGGGCTTGGGGGGCACCAGGGGGCCACCAGATTGCAGCAGCGCTGGGGACCGTCACCTGGCGCTCGGGCGGGCTGAGGAAGAGCCCCCTCCCCGCTCCGCGGCCAGCAGCGGCTCGGCCCCTCGGGCGGGCCCGGGCCTCGGCTCTGACCGTCCCGCCCGTGCCGCCGCGGGCTGGTCCCTGGGCCTGCGGTCACCGGCACCGCTCCGTCCACAGCAACAACTGCGAGATGGATGCGGTCATCGTGTCCGTGATCAACGGCTTCACGTCCGTGTACGCGGCCACCGTGGTCTACTCCATCATCGGCTTCCGCGCCACGGAGCGCTTCGACGACTGCTTCAGCGCGTGAGTGGCGGGAGGGCGCCCCGCGGCTGCTGCGGCCCCGCCCCTCGCCTCCGCCTCCGCCTCCAAGGAGCCCGCCCAGGGCCGGCCTCAGCCTCGCTCTCTTTCCAGAAACATCCTGACGCTCATCAACGGGTTCGACCTGCCCGAAGGCAACGTGACGCAGGAGAACTTCGCTGAGATGCAGCAGCGGTGCAACGCCTCGGACCCCGTGGCCTACGCGCAGCTCCAGTTCCAGACCTGCGACCTGAACACCTTCCTCTCGGAGGTAGGCGCCTTGGGCCGCGCAGCAGGGCAGCGGGCACCGTGGGGGGCTGCTGAGCGTCCCCCGGGGGCCCAGTCCTGACAGGCCTGTCCCCTGCCCCGTGGGGTCCTGGGCGCCGGGTCCAGGGCACCCGTGTCTGCTTGGCCACAAACCCCACGTGGAGGCCCCGCGAGGCCCAGGCTGGGACCCAAGGGCCCCCCACAGACAAGACTGCGCCCAGGGCCTCGTGCCAAACACACAGAAGCACCCCATGGTCCATCTTTACTTTGATTTCTTCTGCAAAAAGGTCAGAATCATTATAACTTTACTTTTGAAATCACTTGACAGCAGGTGGCCGGCACGTTGCCGGGAACGCCCCCCACCCTCGACCCCCGACGCACAAACCCTCTGAACGCCAACCCCAGCAGTTAGCGGCATTTCGTGCCCCGTTGCTTGGAGGCAGCGTTCACTGATTTTGTTTTTGCAATCTCCTTGTTTGGGGCCACCCAACACGTCAGGGCGTGTGGGGCGCTTTGAGGGCCTGCCCTGTCTCTCCAGCGGCACCACAGTCCCGCCAGGGGCAGACACAGAGCAGAGGGTGCTCCCTGCCTGGCTCTGCCCTGGAGCGCCGGGTGAGAGGGAGGGAGGGGCAGCGACCCGACAGCCTGAATTTCCTTTCTTTTTAAAAAACAAGCTTATGGAGGTGTCAGTTCTCCTTTCGAAGCTGCAGGGCTCCGGTAAATGTATGGAGCAAGTTTATGCCGTCCCGCACCCCGGGAGGCTCCCGCCAGCGGGGGGCCAGCCCCCCCAGCCCCCAGCCCCGGGCAGCGCTGACCTGCCTCTGTTTCCCCACGGGCGCCGGGCTGTTAGACCCCCGGACAGGCTCCTCCGCGGTGTGGGCACCAGGCCGCTGGTGGCGCCGGCCCTCAGCCGCTCACGCCTCCGCCTGGGGCCCAGGCCTCGTGTCCCGGGAACGCGCGTGCATGCCGTCCCGTTGCCGTGGGTCCCTGGCTTCTGGTGGGATCCCGGGCCTCGCGCGAATCCCGCGGGAGAGGCCGGCTCCTCAGTCAGTCCCTCCGAGCTAAGGGTTCTCTACGGAGGTTCTACCCCCGGGACCCCTGACCCCGGGGGGGACCAACGCCCGAGGCCTCCCTGACCCTCGTGGGCCACACGTGGTGGCACAGGGCCACCCACCCCATGCAGAGTGTGGTCATTACGCACCTGCGGGCGCGCCCGTGGTGCCGCCCACCCCGCGGGCAGGGCGTCTGTTCTGGGGACTCTCGGGCCTGCTGAAGTGGCTCAGCGCTCTGGCCCCCGCCGTGGGCAGGGTGGTGGTGGAGCGCCCATCCGCGAGCGGACGGTGGTCTGCGAGCATCTGCTGCGTGGGTCTGTCCGGCCGCACGGCGCCCTGACCACTGCCAGGCGACGTGATCCAATTCCCGGTCGTGAAACGGGTTCAGCTTTTTAAAACACACTTGAGGCTAAAAAACATGATCTGGTCGTTTCCCAAAATGGCCCACGTCAGCCGTGCTTGCGTGGTGCCGGCCTGGCGGGTGGAGCGCCGTCCAGGGACGGGGCCGGCCCGGCCCGTGGGGGCCTCGGCGGCAGCCTGGGTGACACGGCCGCCCCGCCCCGCAGGGCGTGGAGGGCACCGGGCTGGCCTTCATCATCTTCACCGAGGCCATCACCAAGATGCCCGTGGCCCCGCTCTGGTCCGTGCTCTTCTTCATCATGCTCTTCTGTCTGGGCCTGTCTTCCATGTTCGGGAACATGGAGGGAGTGGTCGTGCCCCTGCAGGACCTCAAGATCATCCCCAAGAAGTGCCCCAAGGAGCTGCTCACAGGTAGGCGGGGCCGTGGGGCCGGGGCCAGGGAAGGCGGGCAGCCGGCCGCGGCGCAGACGTGGAGCCCGGGCCCCTCCGCCCTGGCGACCGCAGCCCTGCCCTCGGCCCCGCAGGCCTCATCTGCTTGGGGACGTATCTCATCGCCTTCATTTTCACGCTGAACTCCGGCCAGTACTGGCTGTCCCTGCTGGACAGCTACGCGGGCTCCATCCCCCTGCTTGTCATCGCCTTCTTCGAGATGTTCTCCGTCGTCTACGTGTACGGCGTGGACAGGTAGGAGGGAAGGCCGGGGGCCGTCCCTAGCGGCCGTCCGAGACGCAGGACCGAGCCCGCACCTCCCTTCCCGCACCGGGCGGTGTGGGCGGAGCCTGGCCCCGGGAGGTGACGGGGAGAGGAGCCGGCTCCCCGAGGGATCCCTGCCCGGGGCACTGCTACCCGTGCCCCTCCAGCTTCCAGGTGCCCCCGGGCCCCGGGCCGGGCACAGCCAGCAGCGGAAGGAGGGAGCACCGTCTCGGGGCCGCTGGGGGAAGCCAGGGCGGGCGCACCGGCGGCGGGGCGTCTGCTGTGGGTCGCGGGGCTTCCCCAGGACCCCCCGGGGGAGAGAGCTGGGGGTTCTGCTCCGGCTCGGGCTGCACAGGGGTCTGGGGAGGGCTCCTTGGGGCACGACAGGCAGGCAAGTGCGGCCCGGACAGCCGTCCAGGGCATCGGGGATCGGGGGGTCCGGAAGACAGCCCCCCGGCTCTCAGCGGGAGCGGGCCTCCCCACAGCTCCAGGAGGGTCTGCGAGAACCCGCCAACATGAAATGGCACAAGCCCGTCGAGGGGGCCACCTTGGGACTGCTGCCCTGCACCACCCAGAGCACGCGTGTGCAAGGGCACGCGTGTGCAAGGGCACGCGTGTGCAAGGGCACACGTGCAGCGGCCCCACTCAGCCGCACAGCCGGAGTCGGCCTGGGGGCGCCGCGGGAGACCCGCGGTGTGTAACGTCCGCAGACGGCGGGGGGTGCGCGCAGACCGAAACGCGCGGGTGTTGCCGCAGACGTGATGCTGGTCTTGTGGCAGATGTGACATCGTCTGAAAGAGCGCCTCCACCTGTGGGTGGCCGGAGGACAGCGGAAGCCAACCCCGGCCCGCGGCCGCTACCACACGCCGCTGCCTCGGGGAGGGCGCCGTCACAGGGCTCCTGAGCCCCGCGGGGGACGGGCCTGGGTGCCTGTGCGTCCCCACCGGCACCCTCTGTTCACCGGGCCCCGCACGGCTCATATTTACGCTCTGCCCGCTGCGTTCTGATCTCCGCGGGCGACGACATCGTCTGGGGAGGGGCACTGGGCACAGGCGCGGGGCTGGTGAGGCTCCCCGACGTCAGGGCCGCTGCCCTGCCAAGGAGGCTGAGGGGGGGCTCAGACGGCGTCCCTCCTCCATCCCCAGACGTTCTGGTCCCTCCTTCCGTCGGTGCCTGCCCAGGGCTCAGGAGGGCGAGGCCTCTGACGGGAATCCACAGGCCCAGCTGGGCAGGGGCACCGTGGGACGGCCGGAGCCCCGGAGGCTCCAGATCGGCTTCTGCTGTGCGGCGGGGGGTCTTCCTTGGGGAGGCGCGTCTTTGCCCAGAAGGACGTTGACCGGTCAGGGTACGGCATCGCAGGACGGGAACCGTCCGTCCAGGCGTGGAGAGGCTGCCGCCCTCTGTCGTCTTGGGACCGTGCACGAATGACGGCCCCCTCGGCCTCTGCTTCCAGGTTCAACAAGGACATCGAGTTTATGATTGGCCACAAGCCCAACATCTTCTGGCAGGTCACGTGGCGCGTGGTCAGCCCCCTGATCATGCTGGCCATCCTCCTGTTCTACCTCGTGATCAAAGTCAACGAGGAGCTGGTATACAACGTGTGGAACCCGGCCTATGTGAGCCCCGGGCCTCCGGGCTGGGGGTGTGCGGGCGGCTCCCCCCCCCCCGTCGGCCCTGAGGCCAGGAGAGGATCGCGGTGGGGAGGGGCGTTTGTGCCCGACGGATCCCTGGCTGCCCGGTCCGCTCACCCCGCGGTCATTCTCTCTCCAGGAGGAATTTCCCAAATCCCAGAGCGTCAAGTACCCGGGCTGGGTGTACGCCGTGGTGGTCATCGTGGCCGGGGTGCCCTGCTTGATCATCCCCGTCTTTGCCATCTACAAGTTCATCAGGAACCGCGTGCAGCGGCCAGGGGACCGGCAGGGGCTGGTCAACGCGCTGTCCACGGCCTCAGTGAACGGGGACCTGAAGGCCTGAGCGGCCCAGCCCACAGCGCGGGGGTGGGGGGGGGGTGTCGGAGGAGGGGATGGGCTGCTCACGTGTGCACGTGTGAGCGTGTGTGTGCGCACATGTGTGTACTGTGGGTGTATTGTGTGGGAGCGTGCATACGTGAGTGTGTGCCTGTGTGTGTGCGTGTGTGAGTGAGTGTGCACACGTGTGCGCGTGTTTACATGTGCGTGTGTGTGCTGTGTGAGGGTGCACACGTGTGAGTGTACGAGTGTGAGTGTGGACATCGTGTGTGAGCATGTGCCTGCACGCGCGGGGGTGTGTAAGGGGACAGGAGGGACCCTCCTGGGGTGGGTGTACACGCCCACGTGGCTGCCAGCCCGGCGGTCCCCTCCCCAGCCCCGCCCAGGGAGAGTCAGAGCCGCCGGGCTGGGGCCGGGCTGCCGTGGGCCGCCTGCTCCCCCGGGCCATGGGGTGAGGCTCACTGCCCCACCCTTCCCCTTGCTGTCGCCTCTGACCTCAGGACCCCCCGCCGTCAGGTCGCGGCTTTCACCCCGTGGCCAGGGGCACCCTTCTCAGGGCCCGTCCAGAAGAGGCCGGTGAGCTCGCAAGAACTTGGCCGCGTCCTGGGGGCCCCGCCCACCTGGTGCCCGAGGAGAGCCGCCGGTCACGGCTGTGTCCCGGCGTCGTGCAGGCTGACCCGCTTCGCCGCCGCACGGGCCTCCACGAGCCATGAGCTGTTCAGTAAAACTCAGCCTGGGTGACCGAAGGCAGAACCCCCTGCGTTTTCTCGGGAGGACGTTAACTCCGTGAATGTTTAGCCCGGTGTTGGAAAAGCCAGTTACAAGGTAACTCGGCCTTGGCCACCGAGGGGGAGGATGGTCCATGCGGCCTGACCAACGCCAGGGACCGTGAAGGCCCCGAGGACCGTCCAGCTGGTGTCGCTTAGTGAAGGGCCGTGTCCGCGCCTCCCTCCCCGTCAGGAATGGGATGCAACATTCAGTCTCGGCCCGGGTCACGTGGCACCCGGGTGTTTGTTTCCAAGGACTGGTCACCTCCACTTTCCACGGAAAAATCTGAAAGTTTAAGTTAAACTGGACCGTCTGAGGATTCTCCGTGCGGGAGGGGAGACCGCGTGGGGGCTGGGTCCCGGCGCCCACGTCCCTCCTGCTGGGAGACTCCCCGCCAGCTCCCACGGGGCCCCGCCTGCCCTGCGGCCGGCGTGTGCCGACCCCCCGCTGGGAAAACGCTGCTCAGGGCCCCGTGGGTCCACGCCCCCGCCCGGGGTACACGGAGGGGACCCACTCCCAGGCACGACCCGGGCCAGGCTGGTCCGTCTCTCTCTGTCACTTGGTGAGGGCTTCTTTCACAGGCTTTTTGGCAAATTGTTAGAAATTCGGGTTTTGTGGGTGTCGCACGTACTTGTCTGAATAAATCACCCCCTTTCATACTAAATGTCATCTAAACGCAGAGGATGAGGGGACAGCCGTGCCCCAGCCTCGCAGGGACGGGGCAGGACGGGGTCTGCGGCGCCCACGGAGCCCCACACTGCCCGCTGGTGCCCGGGGAAGAGCTGGGGCAGGTGGGCCTTGGCATCAGGGTGTGGGGGCCGCGGGCGAGGTCGCTGGGGGGGGACAGGGAACGGGCGCGGGAAGCCAGGAGGGACAGACCTGTGCTGGTAACTTGGGCCCGGCCGCCCCTCCCCACCCGCCACCTTCCACCTTCCCTGGTTCTCCCTTTCCTCACTTTCTCCTCTCACCCACAAAGGAATCTTTAAACACGCGTCCGCTGGGATCGCGCTGCCCGGGTGAGGTGAGCAGGGAAAGTGAGGTCACGGGTGTGGGGCCCCCCACCCCAGGGAGCCCCTTGGGCACCCGGGACCCCACTCCCCTCACGACCTCCGTGGCTCACGGTGGGCTCGCACCGGTGTGGATTCCGGGGCCCTGGCGCGCCGGGGATGCAGAGGCCGTGATAAACTCCTGGAACTTACCTGGGCCGCCTCAGAACAAGAATGCTGGGAGCCAGGGGGAAAGTTCACATTCAGACGATTTGAGGAGTTTGGAAATCTCTTTGGAAAATAAGTGTGCCTTAAAAATAAACATGGCCCCGGGCCTGGCAGTGTTGCCCGGGGGGTTCGCCCCACGTCCACGCGGCCCCACCTGGTCCGTGCTCGGTGGACACGGAGCTCCACGGCCATACAGAACCCCGCCGGCGGGGGTCCAGAGCCTGAGTCCAACCCCAAGGTCACACCGTTTACACAACGTGCTCGAGGTGACACGTCTGTAGTGACACAGAGCGTGCAGGCCCCCAGGGCTGCGGCCGCACAGGGGACAGAGGCACCTTTGGGGACAGACGGGCGCTGTGTCCGCTGTGACGCCGACAAGACATTTGCAGGATGTTGCCTCGGGCGCCTGGGCGCGTGGGCTCTGGGTACGACTCTTCACAGCTACGTGTGAGTCGGCAAGTATCTCACTAAGTTACTGGGAAATAAACAACTTTATAAAAACAACTAAAAGTGCTCCAGCCCTGCTGTCTTTCAGGTTCTTGTGTTGGTGGTGGCAGAGCCGTGGGCTGTTGGCACCGGGCGGGAACCGGCGGGGGAGGGTGTGGGGCTGGGCGGGGGGGCCTGTTACCAATTAACTGGCTCCACTGGTTTTCCTTTAAATTATGAAAAATCACACCTGCAGGGGAGACGGCGCGTGGCTTCCCAGCCCCAGCGCAGGTTCCGGGCCGCAGCCAGGAGCGGGTGGTGGGCATGGCGGACGCCCCGGGGCCTGAGCCGCCCGCGGACGGTGGCGAGCGGGCCACGTGGGACAACAAGCTGCAGTACCTCCTGAGCTGCGTCGGGTTCGCCGTGGGCCTGGGCAACCTCTGGCGGTTCCCGTACCTGTGCCAGACCTACGGGGGAGGTGAGCCCGCGCCCTCCACGGTGTCCCCGCCGCGGTCTCCACGCTGTCGGGGGCACGCGCCCCCGGGGACTTGTCCTCCGAGGTCCAGCGGCCGTGGGTTTTCGGTGCTGCTCACCAGGCCGCCCTCCGGGCTCTGCGGCGGTCAGGGCGCCAGGCTCCTTCACGGGCGCCGCGGCAGACGGCGGGCCCGGGGGGCCGCACAGGGAGGTCAGGCCCGAGCTCAGGCTCCCGGCCCCGAAGCCGCGGGCTGCAGCCGGGGCTGGAGCAGCTCTGCCGGGTGCTTCTCGCCGATGGCCTGTTTCTCCTGGTGTCACGCTCACTCTTGGGCACAGGAGGCCACAGACTGGCTGGACCGTGGCCCTCGGGGGAGGACGTGGGATGTGGCCTGTTTTGTCCCCAGACTTGGGGCAGGGGCTTTCCAGGCAGTCTCGTCCTCGTGCGGGGTCTGACCTGAGGCTCCCTCTGCCCCTGCCCGACCTGCGGTTCCCCCGTGCCCGCCGACCTTCCCAGCCGAGTTGGGCTCTGGTGGGAAGTTTGGAGACGGTCTCTCTAGGGGCACGCGCTCTGGCCTCCCGCCCAGGAGACGGGAAGGCCGAGGTGGTGACAGCTCACGCGCGTCTTCTGGTCGGGGAGGCACCCTTCCCCTTTCAAGGGCGGGCGGCCGGCCCTTCTCGAGAGATAGGCGAGCAGTGGATGGGGGGGGGGGGGGGGGGGGCGCGGCATGGCAGGCGGACCCCGCGTGGGCACCGTCTGCCGAGCTGGCTGGTTATAGAGAAACGGTGTCTTTAATGTTATTTTTTCCTGATTATAAGAAGATACAGGGCATATAGGAAAATTTGAAAATGCAGACAAACTGCTGGAGACACACCCCTGTTAAGGCTGCCCCAAAGGCGCCCGGGCCCTGGGTGTCCTGACCAGAGCCTCCTCGACGGCCCCTCGGAAAGCACGGAATCCCCGGAGCACAGCCACAGACCCGGCCTGGGGCTCCCGGGGCCCTTGTGCCCTGCGCATCTGTCGGGGCCTCGGCCACGCCCCACACACCGGGGTTCTGAGGTTTGCGAGCCTGTCCCTGCCCGTTACCTTACCCGCTGCCCAGAGCTGCCGGACCCGGGGCCCGGGAACCACTTTCCTGCAGGGTCTGCCTCCCCCAAGGTCCAGACAGCGAGGCCGTCGGGGCGGCTGTGCCCGTGGCCAGAGCAGCCGGGTCACCGGCCGTGCCCAGGGCTTTGAAACACGTCTACAGATCTGTTTCCAGATGTGGACGCTCTCGGCCAAATGTCGTGAGATGTTTACGTTTCTCACACTGCGAGGGGCCCTTTTTTGTCCGCTTTCACGGCCTCTGGTGGTCTTGACGATGAGACGGAGGCGACAAGCAGACCGTGTGTCACCCAAGGTGCACAAACGCCCCATGACGTCAGTCAGTATTCTGCCTCTGCTTTGTAAACATGAGGCGACGTTGTAACAGAATTGAGCAGAACCCGTCACCTAGACGCCACTCGGTGGTGAGCTGTGTTTTAAGTCAGAGGATGGCAGAAGCACCCATGCCCGGCGGCGACGCAGGGCGCTGACCTCGGAGCTCTGAGGCGGGATTCACCCCAGGGAGCCACGCAGGTGGGGTCCCTCAGTAAGAGGCCCCGACTTCCGTGCTGCCCTGTCCCGCCGGGACGTCCGTGTCCCCGGAGGGCTGTGGACTCTGGCACCGACAGCGGCCCTGAGTGAGGTCGTGGGTGTTGCAGGAGCCCTGGGTCAGCAGAGCGCGTGCTCTTGGCTTCTCCTTTCCCTGTAAACGCCGGGGCTGGCACGGTTCCGCAGGAACTCAAGACGCGGACGCACCTGCCTGGGGGTCTGGGGTGGCGTCGACCACCCAGACGGGTTTGGGAAGCCGTCCCCCTGCTGACACGCGTCACCCCTCCCCCCCCGCCCCGCCACACACACAGGGACAGGGCGTCCCTCTCCCTCCTGTCCTCGTGGGATTCTCTCCGTGAAGATCTCGGGCACCCCGGGCTCTTGCCGCCGTGCTGACCGCAACCTTCTTTGCTCCACGACAACTTCCTGGGGGACTGAGCTGGTGCGTGCTGCACCCAGCGCCCCTCCCCTCGTGCTGGTGGGCGGGGGGTCCTCTGAGGTCCGCCCTGAGCGGAGGTGCAGAGCGGCCAGCCGTGCACGGCGCCCCCCGCACCGCGGTGTGCTCCGCGTCCCCAGCTCCTCTGCTCTCAGGGCCGCGGCACCCCTCGTGTGAGGCTTTCCCCACACCGGCCAGGTCTCCAGGTCTCCGTGGACACCGACGGGCTGCCTGACCCCACAGGCCGCGGGCTGGCCCCACAGGATGCCCCCTCAGGTGCGAATCCGGAGTACCGGGTCCGCAAGTCACCCACGGCTTCTGGCCAACTTGGCTACACACTCGAGCCGAGGCTCAATAATTAATTTGCTAGGGGAGAACGGCTTGCAGGACCCAGAAAACTCTTAGGTTTACAGGTTTATGTTGAAGAATGCAGTCAGGAAGAGATGTGAAGGGCCAGGTCGGGGAGGGGCACGGAGGCCCCGCCCTCCCCAGGGGGCCACCCGCCCTGCGCTTCTGCTGCCGCGGACCCCGAAGTCCCAGCAGGCGGGCCGTCTTGACGGAAGCACTGGGCACTGACGGGTGATTAACTCCGTCTCCCCGGTGGGCAGGGGTGGGGCTGGAAGGTCCAATCCCGCGGTCAGGTGGTCGGCTCCTCCGGCCACCAGCTCCACCCTCCAGGAGTCGCCTGGCTAGTGGCAGCCCAGGAACGGTTCACGCAGACAGCACCCTCCCACCCGCACCTGCAGGACGCCGAGGGTTCCCTGAGCTCTGAGCCGGGAGGGCAAGAGGACCAGACACGCTGTTCTCGCTTCCTCCCGGCCTCGCGGGTCTCGTGACCGCTGCACGGAGGTCCACCCGGTGGGGGGACAGCTCTCCACCTTCAGATCCAGCGTGAGGGGGGCACGTGCCCTGGCTGGACGTGGAGAGCCCGAGCCTGGCTTGAGAGCTAACCCGAACCCCACGGCGGTCCCGTTGGGGCGGAGATGCGTCTGGCGCACGTGGTGACACACGGGAGAGCCCCTCCCCTCCCTGGGTGCTTCCTCTGGGTGGCCCTGTCACACGGACCGCACCCGGCCCCTAAGGCCCCCACCGGGCCCTGTCTGGCTGCGGCCTTCCCCTCAGGGCAGGGGTGGGGAGGGGGCCGAGGCCGGCCCAGAAGCTGCAGCCCTTTCTGGACAGTGGATCACAGACCCGGGACTCAGTCCCTGCCTGCGTGGCTGTTCTGTGTCTGTCCCTGCCACGCTGCGGGTGTGCATCCCGAGGCCCGTGGGTGGCTGGGTGGCCCGCCTGCAGGAAACTCCACAGTGCAGGATGGAGACGGGCGGGAAGGGAAGAAGGCTCCTCCATCTGTGGCCTGGCCCCCGCCCTGCAACTGCCCCACCCCCCAGGGGCTCCCTGGGTGACCGGGGCTTTGTCCACACCCCCCCCAGCTCTGTCCCTGCGGGGCTGTCCCTGGGGCATCCGGTGCCTCCCTTGAGGCCGAATCCCTCCAGAATTCAACGTTCTCCTTCAGTGCAGCTTCGCCCTTTTGCGGCTGCATAGACACCCGTCAGCAGTTTGCGCCGAGCACTGGCCCCGGCGTCCTGTCAGAGGCTGACGTGGGCCGAGGGCTCCGTGGCCATCTGCTCCGTCCAGGGCCCCGACTCAGCCTCCGAACAGCGGATGGTGACACGAAGAGCCAGAAGGAGGCTGTGCTGGTGAAGAACACGGGGACTGTGGTTCGCGGAAGTGGCCCTCGGAGGCCGAATCCAAGCTTCCTGCAGACAGTGTGGGGAGGACGACGCCCTTGCAGCCGGTGCTGATGGTCGGGGGGCCTCACGGTCTGCGCTGCTCACTGGGGTCACCTGGACTTTGTGTGCGGGTGAGGAGCGGCTGCCGTTGGTCCTGGAGCATCTAAGGGGCCCACACGCGTTGGACCCAATCGCTCAGGGTGCGGGGACCGGAAGGGAAGGGTGCGCAGCTGAGACGCCAACACCACCAACAGCACAGCCTCCGCTGCTGGGGACGTAGTCGTCCTCCCGACCATGCAAGACGTCCAGTGGGGACCCAGGGTCTCCCCAGCAGGCCCAGCGGGTCTGTGGGTTCGGGGAGGCCAGGCCCCACCACCTCCCGGCACCCGCTCCATCCACGTGGGCTCGTGGTGCAGAAAGGCCCTGGCGGCGGTTCCCTGGTGCAATGGTGAGCTCTCTGGACTCTGAATCCAGCAGAAAGGCCACCGCCGTCTCCGCCTGCCTTTCCCTCGGGTTCTTCGCATTGGTTAGTACGTGCTCCGTCCCGGGGACCTCGGCGTCCTCTCCCACCCACTCTGCGTCCACCTCCCCGCCTTCGGACTGGGTGAAGGGATGGAGAGATGGGTTCCTGCCGCACTCAGGGCGGAGCTTGGGAGACCGTCGGGGGTGCTGTCTCCTCCAAGGCTCCACGTGAGCAGGCCAGCCCTCACTCAGGGGTCCCGGAACCAGGGGGCACGGGGCCTCAGCGAGAATCGCGCCGCCGTCTGTGGATGAAAACCACCCGTGAAGCACCAGACGGTGGGGTGACGGACGCCAAGCCATCGAAAACAAAGGCAACCCTGACACGGGGGTCCCGTCTCCTCCCCTCGGGCGGCCTCCAGTGCATCTCTTGCACCCCCGTGTCATCCTCCGGCCAGAGGCCTGGCGGGGTGGACAGGGCTGCCCACTGACCGCCGTGTCTTGCAGGCGCCTTCCTCATCCCCTACCTCATCGCCCTGGCCCTCGAGGGCATCCCTCTCTTCCACGTCGAGCTCGCCGTCGGCCAGCGCCTGCGCCGGGGCAGCACAGGCGTGTGGACGGCCATCTCGCCCTACCTGGGCGGAATAGGTACGTGATCCTTGCCCACAGCTGCCGGGGGGGTGCTGCATTTACGGGGGCCATGCGGGTCGCATGGGTGTTTGATCAGCACGCCAGGGCACATCTGGCGGTTTAGAACCCGCAGAAGCAGGAGGCGCGTTGATGTAAAGGTGCGGGGGTCCCGGCCAGCAGCGTTGCTGCCGGAGGACGTGGGTGCAGGGCGCGGTGGCGGAGCAGCTGGCCAGCCCCGGAGCAGCAGCAGGCTGTCCCGGATCGCCCAGCCGCTGCACGCAGAGTGCTAAGCCTGCCTGTCCCAGGAGCTCTCGCACCAAGAGGAGACTGGGCAGAGGGCGGACCCAGCTCCCCGTGTGCCCCTGAGGTGGCACCGCCGTACAGGCCCGTGACACACCTGGTGGCTGCAGGCCATCTGAAAGCCCCGCCTGGAAGCAGCCTAAGGCTTGGGGAGACCCAAACGTGGCCCAGCCCAGAAGGCACTGCGTGGCCGGGAAGACGATGGGTTGCCTGCGGGCGGATGCAGCCGGGGGCAGAACAGCGGGCGGGCAGCGGGAGCCCTTTGGGGCGACGTAGGGAACAGAAAGGCAGGACGTGCATGAGGATGGTCTGTAACGGGGGGCGGAGGGGGCGCTGACGGTGGCTGTGTCCACAGGGCTGGGCTGCTTCCTCCTGTCCGTCCTGGTCAGCCTGTACTACAACACGGTCCTAACTTGGGTGCTGTGGTACCTCCTCAACTCCTTCCAACACCCGCTGCCCTGGAGCACCTGCCCACCGGACCTCAACCGCACAGGTACTGCTCTCAGACCAGACGCCAAGCCTAGGTCGGCACCTCGAAACGGGTACCTGTAACCCCCGTTGCTGCTTGTTCACTGTGGGACCCAGGGCCCCGGGCCCCCGTTCCTTCACCGAGGAGCACCTGGGCCCTCGCAGCCGCTCATGGGCCTGGCGACGAGAGGGCAGTGCTCTGCCTGGACTGTCTTTAGGTGGAGACCCAGCCAAGGTCACCCCTTGGGGAGACCTCCCAGACATGGGAAACACGGTTTTCAAGTTTACTCGTGAGGCTGGGTTGACCTCTCTCCCTTCCTGCCTCTGTCTGATAAAGCTTGTGCTGGGCACATGCTGGACAAGGCCAGCCCTGGGTGCCCAGACTGAGGGGCTGGGCAGGGAGGCTCCCCACGTTGGCTGCAGAGCCCACGGGTGGTCATCCTCCCTGCGCCTAGCTCGGGGTGGCGGTGGTCCTGCCTGGTGTGCCCAGGTCACGTGCAGCCTGCAGCCAGCCCGACAGGCCCCGCCTCGCACCAGGGCTCTTGCGGGAATGCCGGGACAGCAGCCCCGTGAGCTACTTCTGGTACCGGCAGACGCTGAACATCACGGCCAACATCAACGACAGTGGCTCTGTCCAGTGGCGACTGCTGGTCTGCTTGGCGGCCTCCTGGGCCATCGTATACCTCTGTGTCATCAGAGGTATTGAGACCACTGGGAAGGTGAGAGCCGGCAGGCCAGACCCAGCTGCCCAGCTCCCTCTACCCCAGAGGACCCCTCTCCACGTCCATCATCGTTGGCCTCTGGGGTTTAGAGGCTCAGCAAGGAGGGGAGTGTGACGTCAGCACTGTCACATGTCCCTGGAGAACGGACGCCTTTATCACCAGGAGGTGAACCTCCTCAGCCTGGAGACCGTCTGCTCTGAAGTCCACGGTGCTATTAGAATAGCCATTCCAGCCTTCTTTGACTGGATTAACATAGTGCATTTTTTCCAATTCTTTTTCTTTTCACCTCTTTGGGTCTTTTTGTTTAAGGTGTGATTCTTGGTAGACAGCATATAGTTGGGTCTTGCTTTTTTAATCCAGTCTGATAATCCCTGCCTTTTTCATTTGGGGTGTTTAAACCATTTACATTTAATGTGCTTATTCATCTGGTTTGGTTTAGCCTGTCATCTTGTACTTGTTTTCTGCATGTCTCCACTGTTCTTTGTTCCTGTTTCACTCTTTTTCTGAGTATTTTTTGATCCCATTTGATGTGCTTTGCTTATTAGCCGTAACTTGGTGGTCGAATCAGGGGCTGTAGCATCGCGGTCTGTCTCTGAGCACTGCTGCACCACGGCACAGAGGAAGCTCTCAGCATCACACCCCTCCCTGCAGTGTTCACGCTGTTGTCATACATTTTACTTACAGGTTGTTATAAATAGCAAGTGCATTCTCAGCATTTTTTTTTCCTTTTTTTTTGACCGTGCCACATGGCTTGTGGGATCTTAGTTCCCTGGTCATTGAACCCAGGCCATTGAATCCAGGCCACAGCAGTGAACGTGCCAAGTCTTAACCACTAGACTGCTAGGAAACTGCCACATTCTCAGCATTTTTGTTTCAAACAGTGGACTATCTTTTAAAAAGACTTAGACAATGAGAAAAAAATACATTGATAGTCACCTGGTCTCCATGCGGAAAGGACCAGGGGAGTCTGAGCCTGCAGCTCCCAAGCCTGCCTTGCAAATCGCACCCAGCACAGGGCTTCCGACCCTCTCTTCCTTCTGGGCTTGGATAAGTCCGATATTTTATACGTCTATCCTTTAAATGACTGTGATGAAATTCCACGCATTTCTACGGGGCCTCCAGGTCCGTGGCTGTGCAGGTTTGCAGGTCTGCATGTGCATGTGTGCCTGGGCTTTTTGTCAGTTACCATGTGAGGGTGATGACGACCTTCACGTGAGGGGTTCTAAGTGCGAGCGGACTGGAATTCTGGAAGCAGCCGTCGGGCCCAACAAGCCAGCCAGGAACCCTGAGTAACCCCGCTGCCGGAGGCCCCGCGGCGCTTCAGGCGGTTCCCCAGCGTCTGCATCTGGAGCCTGGGGGGCAGGAGGGAAGGGCGTCCATTTGCAGATTTATTTTTCGCAGACGCCGTGTGTCCAGACCCCTTCCCAACCCTGAAAGCACTGGGGGCTGGTCCTGCTGGGGGACAGGGTGTGGGCGGGCATGTGGCCTCACAGACCCCGAGAAACAGCCAGGTGAGGCCACAGGGTGGCAGGAGGAAGGGCCTGACCGTGGCCCCAGGGAGGCCATCGCCTGCCTCAGCAGAGTCCACGTGTGAGTGTCAGGGGGAGCCCACACCCCAGCATCCCCAGCCGGGGCCCCCTGGCGCGGGGGCAGAGGGCCCGAGCGTCTCTGTACGCCCGCCTCGCTCAAGGTTTCGCGTGGAACAGACACACTGAAAAGACTAACAACAGGCCTTTTTCAGGCAATTTATTTCACGGTCTTGTTCCCTTACCTGGTCCTCACGGTTTTCCTCGTCAGAGGGCTCACCCTGCCCGGGGCGACCGAAGGACTGACCTACCTGTTCACGCCTGATGTAAGTGGGGGACCCTCCCGGGGTCCAGGCTCAGGAAGCACACGAGTGGGGGCCCCTGCCCGCCCAACCCAGCTCATCCCAGCTCCTGGCAGTGGGAGCAGAGATGTGGCCACGAGAAGGAGCAGCCTGGGGCCTCGGGGCTCAGGTTCGGAGGGAGGCAGCAGGAGGAGGACGCGGTCTGGGACGTGGGGACTGGTGTGAAACGGGGGTTCAGGGGAGAGGCTGGCTGCAGACCCAAACATGCCACCCCTGGGGTCCCAGGCCCCACATCTCGAGGGCTGGGCCTTCTCCAGCAGCGTGACCCCACCAGATGAGGAGCCACAGGGCCATTCCACAGACTCAGGGACCCCAGCATCCCTGGGACTGCACAGCTCATCCCGCAGCCTCCCAGGCAGGGCCCTGCCCGGGGGAGGGAGGGGCCCCGGCATGCAAGTGGAGAGACACCAGGCACTGTGTGCACGGAAGCCCCACCCGGCCCTCAGGTCCTCGGAAACCCAGGCCTGCGGGGATCAGAGCAGACACGCCTAGGCCTCGCAGCTCAGACCCGACTCCCAGTCCCGAGCGGGCTGTGCCCCAAGTTCTCAGGGCCACACGTCTCATGGGGGGGACCCAGGGGGCATCACACGTCGCGAGCAGGCAGCCTGCGCCGGCCGCGTCAGCTGCTCCTCACGTGCGGATCCAAACTGCGCTCGGGGCCTGAGTGGGTAGCACCGCTCGTGGGAGGGGTCCCAGGGACGCTGAGAATTTTCTAGAACAGGAGGCACCGGGCCAGGGTGGCTTGTCTGCTGACCTCGGCCCCCGTCTCCTTCCAGATGCAGGTCCTGCAGAGCCCCCGGGTGTGGCTGGATGCAGCAACCCAGATATTCTTCTCTCTGTCCCTGGCCTTCGGAGGGCACATCGCTTTTGCGAGTTACAACCCGCCCAGGTAGGGCCGGGCTTCAGAGGGGCGCCCTAAGCACTTCTTTGCCGTGACCTCCTGCCGGGGATGGAGGGGGACCCGGTGTGTGCTTCTGATAAGAACTGAGTCATCCCCCCCGCCAAGGGCCAGGAGGTTGGGCCCCTCTGGGCAGCGTCCAGCAGGTTCTGGAGCAGCTGCAGGAAGGGAACCTGGGTCACCAAACCCCGGAACAAGGCCATAACCGGCGGCCGCCCTTGCGTGATGCACGCGGCCATAAAAGCAAAATACAGCCTGTGTCAGCCTCCCAGTCACTTAAAATAGACGCCAGGCCTCCGCCTCTTTATGAGGCCGACTGGCCGTGGCTCCAAGGACGACCGCGGGTCATAAACCACACGGCACGAGCGGTGATGCCCTTAACTCCCTCCACCTGCTTGTCCGTGGGTGGCAGGCGGGGGTGCAGGAGCAGGGCGGGGGCCACGGGGCGCGTGGGAGCCAGGCCTGGGGGCTTCAAGTGATCGCACGTGATGTGTTTCCGCCTCCGCTCTCACACAGCGGCTGGTGTGCGTCTCTCCTTCGGAGAAGACCCCGACCGCACCCGTGGGTGTTCTCCCGTGCGTGCTGACACGGCCGTCATTCCGCACCGTCACCCTCGGCTCCCTGCCTCCCTGAGGTCCTGGGTGGGGGGGCTGAGTGCTTTACACCAGCAGCAGCTTCGAGCTGGGGTCCCCAGGAGGGTGTCGGCAGGGAGGGGTCTGAGATGTCCTCTGAGCACAGGAGGCGCCGTGTTCCAGGTGGAGCGCAGGCAGGCCCCGGTGCAGAGTGGGGCTCCCGGGGCGGGAGCGGCAGGCCCCCTCGAGCGTCTCCCCCCGGGGCTCTGACGACGCACGAATCTGCCCAGGAACAACTGCGCGAGGGACGCGGTGACCATCGCCCTGGTCAACAGCATGACCTCCCTCTACGCTTCCATTGCTGTCTTCTCTGTCCTGGGGTTCAAGGCGGCCCACGACCACGGGCGCTGCCTGGATGGGTGAGCACGGCGCCCTCGGGCTCTGGGGTGAGGTGGCCACGGGTTCGGCCCCCACGCGGGGGTCCCACGGACGACCTTCTATTTCCCCAGGGAGTGGGGTGGAGGGTCCACCCAGAACCTGGGATGGGACCTGACCTGGAAGTAAGGTCTCTGCAGAGATGACTGGTTAGGATGAGGTCATCGCGGACAGGGTGGGCCCCCAATCCGATGGCTGGGGTCCTGATTAGAGAGAGCAGGGGACACACAGACACGGAGGAGGAGGCCGGGTGACCGCAGAGGCAGAGGCTGGAGGGACGCAGCCACGAGCCTGATGACGCCTGGGGCCCCAGCAGCTGGAAGAGGCGGGGAGGACCCTCCCCTGCAGCCTCCGGGGGGAGCGTGGTCCTGCCCACACCTTGATCTTGGACTTCTGGCTGCAGAGCTGGGAGAGGATGAATCCCTGTTGTTTTAAGCCCCCAGTCTGCGGTAGTTTTGTCACAACAGCCCAGGAGTTCACACGTTAGGATGGCCCCACACTTGAAGTTACCGCGTTAGAGGGATGGCCGGGTGACCTCCCGACGCGGTTTCCCGGTGAAAGCCCATCAGAGCCGCACAAGCCTGCCCTCCGTGTGCTGCTAAACGTCCACGCGGAACGCCGGCCGTGTCAGCACGCACGGGAGCACGCCTGTCCTGACCCTGCTGGGCTGTGCTGAGGAAGGGCAGACACCAGGCGCTCTGGGCACTGCTCAGCGCGTGCGCCTCTCAGAAGGTTCCGGAGAGGCTGCCGTGGCCGCGCCTGGTGAGCAGCACCTCCCCACCCCCCACCCCCCCCCCCCGCCGCGGGACAGCAGCTCTTCCAGCCGCGCCACCTAAACACCCCGCGGACAAAGCTGTCGGCCCGTCGCCACCGGGCCCCCACCCACAGCTGTACCTCTGGCAGCACCACGGCCCTCTTGCTGCGTTTGGGACACTGGACGGCACTTAAACAGCAAAATCACCAATAAAAAGCACAAAAATGAGAAAACCACGGCCCCCACTAGCCTGTGAGAGGCTTTGGCTCCGGCTCTGGGGCTGAGAGGGCAGAGGGTCCCAGGGCCTGGCAGGGACACTGCTTGGCCACTCCGGACGTGTGCTCAAACGCCCTCGGGGCACCGCGGGGCCTGGACGCGAAGTGACAAGTACATTCTCACGACCAGGAGAATCCGCAAACACGGAAGCCCCCGCGGTGTTCGAACTGCAAGCCCTGAGGCAGACGTGGAGGCACGCGGGGCGCTGGGGCCGCCCCCCAACCCGCAGCTCCGGGAGCACCACCCCCAGGGCGGTTGAGGGCCGCGTCGTGGGGGCAGGAAGCCGCGTGGCCCTGTTCGGGCCCTGGGCCCAGGGCTGGACCAGCCTCTGCCCCCGCGTGTGCAAGAGGCCAGGGGTACCCGCCCAGCGCCCGCCCCGCAGGTATCCGCTCACCCCGCCTCCCGCCCCACAGAAACATCCTCCACCTCCTCAACGCCTTCGACCTCCCCGACCAGAGCATCTCCAGGGACGACTACGCCGCTGCCCTCGTGCACCTGAACGCCACCCGGCCCGGGCGGGTGGCCCAGCTCCCCCTGGAGGCCTGCCGCCTGGAGGACTTCCTGGATAAGGTACCCCAGGGGCCGCGGCGGGCTACAGGTGGCTGCAGGCCACCTGGGGTCAGGAGCAAAGGGCTCGGGGCTGACCCTGTGCCCTAGAAAAGCCATCGGCCTAAACGCAGGGTGTCCGATGGGCCCCGCCCAGCAGGCGAGGTCCAGGCCGACCAGGAGAGGGGGCATTGCTGGTGCCCAGAGCCCAGGGAGAGGGGCCTGAGTGCAGCCACAGAGCCAGGCTGGAGGAGCCGCACGCGGGGCCAGCTGCTGCGGGGCCAGGGCCAGCAGGCTGGGGGCCGTCGGGGCCAGGTCCTTGGGGCAGCTGTCAGATGGGCTCCTGAGCCTCAGGCCCCTCAGGTCCCCTCCCCTCAGAGGTGCACCTGCAGGTTGTTGTAACACAGCCTGGACGGGGCAGGGCCACCTCAGCCTGACCCAGGAGGGTGCTGGTGCCCACGCGCGTCCCGGCGTGGGCGTGCTGGTGCCCACGCGCGTCCCGGCGTGGGCGTGCTGGTGCCCATGCGCGTCCCGGCATGGGCGTGCTGGCCCGCCTTTGCAGAGCGCCTCGGGCACGGGCCTGGCCTTCATCGTCTTCACGGAGGCCGTCCTCCACATGCCGGCGGGCCCCGTCTGGGCCGTGCTCTTCTTCGGGATGCTGTTCAGCCTGGGCCTGTCGTCCATGTTCGGGAACATGGAAAGCATCCTCACCCCGCTCCTGGACGCGGGGCTCATGCCCAGATGGGTCCCCAAGGAGGCCCTGACCGGTGAGTGGACAGCCAGGCCTCCGGCAGGGCCCGTCCTCACCGTCCTGCCGCCTCCACCCTCTGTCCACTCTGCCCGAGGCCCAGATGCCCCTCCTCCACGAGGGCAGGAGGGCCCCGTCCCCGCAGCTTCGACCCGACGCCCAGAGGCTCAGAGGGGACGGGGCGGGGGCCTCCCTCCCGCAGTGCCCGCTGCGGCCACCCCACCCGAGGGCACCCTCCAGCCGCCTGGGCGCCGTGGGACACGAAGGGGGGCGTGGACTAGGGGAGACGCCTCGCCATGGGTGTCGTGTCCAGGGCTGGTCTGCCTGGTCTGCTTCCTCTTGGCCACCTGCTTCACGTTGCAGTCCGGAAACTACTGGCTCGAGATCTTCGACCGCTACGTCGCTTCCCTGAACCTGATCTTCTTTGCGTTCTTCGAGGTGGTCGGAGTCATTTATGTTTACGGGATGAAACGGTGAGTCGGCTTTCTTGGGTCCCACCCCTCTGCTCCGAGCACATGTGTGTGGGCATCGGGGAGCCCGTCTCCCAGGCAGCTGCAGGACGAGTTCCCTCCCCAGACAAATCCATCCACAGAAGCCCGCCCCCCAGACACACCGCCTGGCTCTGGGGAGGCCAGCGACAGAGCGGCCGGTCTCCAGCCACGTGGGTGGACTCCTAAGGTCCAAGGACAGGGGGACACGAGGGTACCAGGAGGCCCTGCCCAGGGTTCCAAACCCCACCTTCCTCTGGAGGCCTCTGAGGATAAGTTGCACTGGTTCTACCCAACCACACCTGGTCCGGGCCTGTGGCCCACCTGTCACTCACACCTGCACTCTCATCTGCACCACACCTGTCACTCACACCTGCACACTTGTCACTCACACCTGCACTCACACCTGCACCACACCTGCATTCACACCTGCACTCACACTGCACCATGCCTGTCACTCACACCTGCACTCACACCTGCACACCTGTCACACCTGCACCACACCTGTCACTCACACCTGCACACCTGTCACTCACACCTGCATTCACACCTGCACTCACACCTGCAGCACACCTGTCACTCATATCTGCACACCTGTCACTCACACCTGCACACCTGCATTCACACCTGTCACACACCTGCACTCATACTGCACCACGCCTGTCACTCACACCTGCACACCTGTCACTCACCTGCACTCACACATGCACCACACCTGTCACTCACATCCACACACCTGTCACTCTCATTGTCATTCATGCCTGGACTCAACACCTGTCACCCTGACTGTAGCCCTGCCCAGATGACCTAAAGGTTGTGACCCCTGACCTTGTATTCTAAGAGGTTCTGAGAAGCTCCAAATGCTCCACGGGCCTCCATGCCGCTCTGTGGGCACGGGGACAGCGGGCTTGTCCCCGCGGGGACGCTGCCCACCCCGAGAGACAGGCGTGAGAGGCAGCAGTCTGCACTGATGTGGAGGGAACAGTGAGCCCCTGGACTCGACGGGTGGCGGGGTCTCAGAAGGAGACCTCAGGAGCCGCGAGGAGCGGTGCTGGGAGGGGCGGGTCCGCAGGGGCGGGGCCCCCGGGAGGGCTGGCTCCTGCGAGGCTGATACCGTCTCCCGTGTCCGCCGTGGCTGCTGCACACCCGGGCCTCTGTTCCCACCCCGGGGGCCCGGGGCCGGCACTGCCCTGCCTCCCATGGCCGGCCAGCAGGGGCTGCCCTGCCCCCAAAGAGCTGGAGCCCCCCACCTCCCAGGGCCAAATCCACGGGTCCTGCTATTCCCTGGGCCGGGCTGACCTGCCCCCTCTGGCCTTTCCCACACATCGACCTGGGGGGCACGTCCTCATCAGGACCCAAGGAGGCCACCTTGTCTGGGGCCACTCAGGGAGACGTGGGGCAAAGGTCAGCGTGGCGGTGGGGACCGCCCCACAGGCCACCTCTCGGTGGCGGGAAAGAGGCCGCTGGCCAAGTGGCCGGGGAAGCTGAGCCTGGCGTCTCCGTGGCAGGTTCTGCGACGACATAGCCTGGATGACGGGGAGGCAGCCCGGCCTCTACTGGCAGGTGACCTGGAAGGTGGTCAGCCCCCTGCTGCTGCTGAGCATCTTCGTGGCCTACACTGCCCTCCTGGCCAGCTCGCCGCCGGCTTACAAGGCCTGGAACCCCCGACACGTAGGTTCTCTGGGTGGGCTGGGGACGGGAGCCCTGGGCCACCTCAGACCCAGCCTGGCCCTTCCTGGTGCCACCTGCGGGGGGGCAGGTAGAGGACGCTTACAGGGGACATGCGCGCCCTAAGGGCCATGTGGGCTGCTTTTGCTCCGAGACCCCAGATCCCTGGACCCCGATGTCCCCTGGCAGCCCATGACCTTGGGCAAGGACCTTGGTCAGTGGCGGGAGGACAGAGGCAGTTTCCAGACGTCGGTGACCTCACAGGTCCCTGGAGCCCCTCCCATGGGGACGTGGCTTGGGATGGGCTCTGCAAACGCCCAGCCAGGTCCCAGATGAGAAACCACCTCCGAGCCCGTCGGCGCGTGGGCCCGTGGCCCCCACGCCACTCTGAGCCGCGTGGGCCCTGCCGCCCGCTGCCCTGCCGCCCGTCTGGCGGCTCAGAGCTGCTCCCTCTCTGGAGCAGAGACGTGGCCGGTTCCAAGCTCTCCCCAGAAAGGAGCTGCCCCGGACGACCAGGCAGGCGCAGCAGGAAAGGCGCTCTCTCTCCAAGAACGTGTCCCGACTGTTGTCCTGTCAGACTCACCATCAGGGCCTCTGTGGCCGGCAGCACAGTGCCTGAGCTCGGGTGGGGGGGTGCCGCCTCCCTTACGGGGGGAGCACAGGGTCCGACGATGCCCAGCGGATCAGGGCAAGGCAGCCCCTTGGGGTGGTCCGGGGCGGCTCTCTCCAGAAGACGCCGCCCCTGATCCCAGGCCTGTCTCTCAGAACCCAGCCCCGTGAGAGGCTCGGCCAAGTCCCTGGAACTTGGGCTGCCCGGGTCCCCACTGCCCCGAGGAGCGGCCACCGGCCCCGTGCCTGTTCCATCCACCCTCCCCCCCGGCAGCTTTCTCTCGGGAAGACACGGGGTGCCGCTGGCCCACACGACGCGTGGCCCCTGTGGCTGAGGGTCAGCCTCGCTCCGTCCAGGGAGTGAAGCGGGGGGCGCCCCGTCCCGCCCTGGACGCCCACCTCGGAGCCTTGTGTCCCGCAGGAGCAGTTCCCCTTGCAGCAGGAAAAGCCCTACCCGGGATGGGTGCAGGCCGTCTGCGTGCTCCTGTCCCTCCTGCCTGCGCTGTGGGTCCCGGTGGTCGCCCTGGCCCAGCTGCTCGCCAGGTGCAGACGGAAGCGGCAGGACGTGCGGCCGGAGGAGCACGCGACGCGGCGGGGCAGCAGGGCCTGCTGAGGTGGGGCTGCGGCCGCGGGGAGGGTCCTGCCTGTGCCAGAGCCCCCACCGCGCCAATACACGCTCGCCCGGCCCGAGGCCCGTGGTCGTTGTTTCCGACTCTGTCGCGCCCTCCAGAGCCCAGCTCCGACACACACGCTCTTCTCCCAACGGGGCACAGCCCGCTCCGCCTCCTGGGCCCTGCGGCCGGTGGTCCTGCCCAGGGCAGGCTGGGTGGCCCTGCACGGTGCCCGGCGAGACCACGGCCACGTCAGCGGGGGTCCCGACGGCCAGGCCCGCGGCGGGGGCGTGTCTGGGAAGGCCCAGCTACACCCCACAGCTGAGGGCCCGCGCGCCACGCGCATCTGGGAACCAACCTGCAGGCAGGGCTGGTCTCTGAGGCAAAGCAGCTGAGCTGGGACTGGAGGCCCCGCCCCACGGAAGCCCCTCTCTTTACCTAGAGCCCCGGGGTCACGGGGAGGCTCTGGTGCGACTGCATGTGATGGGGAACCTCGGGGGTGCCCACCGAGGCTCGGGCCGCCTGGTGCACAGAGAATCTTCACAGGAGCACAGCCTGCCTGCTCTCGAAGGCCAGGGAGACGTGGCCGCGGAAGCCGCGGGAGGCCGGCTCTCCCCAGGCGTGGGGCAGAAGCACTGCCTTTTATTCTTTTGAGGCTTTCTCAGTCAATCGCGTGTCAGGAAGGAACAAGAAGGCCGTCCTCACGGCGCCTGGTCCTTCCCTGTGCCGAGCCCTCAGGCCCCTTCTGGGACCCACTGTCCGCCCTCCGCTCCGGCCCTCCGCCGACAGCCAGGGGTCGGCTCTCAGGCGCCGGGCACTGGACACACGGGCCTGCTCCCGACCCCCACCAGAGGCCATGCGTGTCCCTGTCCTCGTGCTGGGAACGCTTTCCTCCGCGCACATCCAGGGCCCGGCAAGTGCTGTCCGTGGTGCTGAACCACCGCAGCCGAACGGTGCCGTGGGGGAGGGGAGGCCAGGCGTGCAGGCGGGGGGCACAGGCGCGTGGGCACGACTGCCCACCTAAGAGGAGCGCGGCACGACGGCAGGGTTCACACAGAGCGCCCCCGAAGTGAGTCCTAAGCCACACGGGGAGGGCGGGGGCCCGCAGGCCGCACTCCCTGACTCCTGGCCCCTCCTTCCACTGAAAGTCACCTCTTCACGCCTTTCTCACCTTGACGCCTCTGGCCGCGCACGTCTGGGGGCGCGTGTGAGTCAGGGGGTCCTGCACGTGCAGTTTAGACCTAGGGAAGCCCGAGAAACCGGACTGCTTTTCTTTGCTTCTCAGAATGTTATTTTCACGTTTCACCCGAGGACACGTGGCAGTCTGCGTGGTGCTTTTAATAAATAGATAAATCAGACCGAGGCCTTACTCAGTTGAGCCTGACCAGGGCATAGGCCCTTTCCGAGGGTTTTACACTTTAGTAAAAATATGTGAGTTCGACTAAAATTGGGACAAAACGCATTTAGTACACAAACAAGGTTCTAGAGGCGTGTAGACGTCAGCAAACTGAGCAATGACGGGCCCCTGGGGCCTGGTCTGTTACGGAAATGCCAGGGGCCCCGGGAGCACGCGGTGGCCGGTGGCAGGTCAGCAGGGCGCAGCTGCGGGGTCCCGGTCACTTCCCCCTGCACGAGACGCCCTCTGCCCCGGCCAGCGGGTCAGCCCTTCCAGCAGGTGGGCGAGGTCGGCCCTCACGGACTCTTTACGACGCACCTGTGGACTTGGGTCCATCATAAACACTTGGTCCCTCAGACACCGCGGCGGAGGCAGTGAACAGGCAACGGCCATAAACCCGACAGGCGCCCCGCGCCCACGCTCAGCCCATCTGGGCGGCATTAGCACCCACTTGGCCAAGGTACACGCGACATCCCGGAAGGAAGCCTTGGGAATTACCCAGTGTCATCAAAACGCCAACCAAGGGCCTTCGCAACGTCCCCGGGCACAGGGCTGGCAGCCCAGCCCCAGGTCACCCCCCGAGCCGCCCCCCTGTTCGTGCCCCGCAGGGCTCTGAAGGGCACAGCCTCGCGGACACAAGGCAGGGCAGGCCTGGACGATGGAGTCTCTGGGTGGGGGCACCTCACAGGGACGTGAGGCCGGGGTGGGCGCAGAGGCGGGGATCTGACCAAGGACACAGAGGGGCTCTGAGAGGCTATGGGGGGGGGCCCTCTGCTTTCATACAAGCCCCTCCTCCAACCTCCGGTCCCTCTTCCTGTGTCCCGACCACCTCACCCTACCCGCTCCAGACTCCTGACCCTGGACCCTCGACCCAGCCAGCTCTGTCTGCTGCATCCCTGGGGTCACTGCATGGAAGACAACCCCCAGACCAGCCTGCGGTCCCCCTCCCCCGTCCACTGCATCAGCATCACCTGGAACTAGTTTAAGATTCACTTTCCCCGGCCTGCTGAGCCACAGCCTTGGGTGGGGGGCATCTGTGTGGTTCACTGCCCCCCCCCACCCCCAACCAGGAGCTGAGGCTGAAACGTGCCCCTTGCCTCCGAGCCCCCGGCCTCCCCGGACAAGCTCTCTCTGGGGCCCCCCTGGTCACATCTCTCCACGACGTGAGGGCCACCTGTTCTCCCCAGGTCCTCCACACGGCCCCCCAAGCACAGTCCTTGACCTTGAACAGAGCCCCATGTGCACCCCCAGGGCAGGGAGGCCGCACGTACGAGGACCCTCCCCCCCCCCCGAGATCTCAGCCTCGGGGACTCAAGCTCCCCTCTGAAGAGCCCCCCGTTTCTGGGACGCCTTGTTCCCAGGCCTATCTCGCTCCTCTCTGGTTTCTGTGCCTAAGTCCAGCCAAGTGGACATGACAGCATGTGACCAAAGGAGCCCCACAGTGGCCAGGACGCAGGGCCAGGAGAGGGAGGATCCCTCGGACGACAGAGGGGGGTGGACAGACAGGGACCGCCTGCCTGAGCATGTCCACCTGCCCAGATCCTGCACACGGGGGCAGGAAGTGAGGACACACGCGCCGGGTGGAGGGACGGGGCTGGACGCAGACCCGTGTCCATGGCCCTCACTGCCCACTCCGCGGAGCGCTCCGGGACGATAAGCAGCGCGTGGTCCTCCGTAAAGAAGACGGGCAGAGGAGATCCGTGCCCGGGAGGGACTCTCTTGTCCCGGACCTCAGCACTTCCCTGTGCTTCCTCTCCTTAGTGTCCAGGGAGTTCGGCCGGAGCCGCAGGCGGGGTGGGTGCTGGGCTGCCACCCGCCCTCTCCCTCCACGCCCCCACCCCAACAGACCTATGTTTCTGTAATTACAGAATACGGTACCTATGAGTACGCGCTTTAATACAAACACCGAGAGCAAGGCTGTAAACGGTGACAACAAGCGGGGCTCACTGTCGCCCTCCCCCGGGGTGACGGGGCCGCGCGCTGAGCCGGGCACGGGCGAGGCCAGAGGCCAGGGCGCGGCCGGGCGGAGGCAGCCCCAGCCGGCGTTCCGGGCCCCGCGGCGCCGCAGGCGGGAACGTGGGAGCCAACCGCGGGGGGTGCTCCCGGGGGCGGACGGCCGGGCGGGGCGCTGGCTGCGCGCGTGGGCAGGGAGGGGCCCGCGCCCCCCGCCCCCCCAGCCGGCGCGCGGCCCCTGCGGCGAGGGGAGGGCAGCGCCCACGGCCCCCATTCCCGGCCGGGCGGGCGCGCAGCCGCGGGAGGACGGGCGCGGCGTCCCCGGGGTCTCGCGGGGAGGGCCCCGGCCTCGCCGTGCAGCCGCCGCCCCCGCCCCCCGGGGCTCCGGGGCGCACCGCCGGCTGCGGGCAGCGCTGCGCGTCAGTCCAAGATGGTCTTGAAGTCTGCGGGCAGGGCCGGGTCGGCCGCGGCCTCCAGGGCGGCCAGAGTGGCCCTCGGGAGCCGGCGGCACAGCCGGGCTCTGGCTGCGAGGGGGCGACTTGGGTCAGACCTCCCCCCGCCGCCGGCCCCGGGGAGACCCCGGAGCCCACCCCTCCCCGGGGGCCGCCGCCGGGCGCCCCTGTGCGCAGGCGCGCTTGGGGCGGGGGTCCCGGGCAGGGGGCCGGGGGCGGAGCAGTCAGGCGGCCGCCCGAGAGGACGCGGGCGGGGTGCCCAGCTCACGGGAGGCGGCGGGCGGGCAGACGAGGCTCGAGAGGCGGGCCCGGGACCCCGGCGCGCCCGCGCCCCGCCCCGCCCCCGCCCCTCCCCTCAGGCAGGGCCCCGCCCCGCGCGCTCCCGGACACGCCCCCGCCCCGCCCCTCAGGCAGGGCCCCGCCCCCGCCCCGCCTACCTGCGCGCAGCGCCCCCAGGAGCCGGCTGTAGGCGGCGCGGTGCCGCGCCAGCTTGAGCAGGAAGGCGTGCAGGCAGAGCCAGTGCGCGGCCTCGGAGGGAAACGGGCCGCCGGCGCCCTGGGCCCCCAGCGCCATCCCTGGGGACACGGGCAGAGGGTGAGGCCCCGCCGCGGCGCCCCCCCGGGGAGACGGGGCTCCCTCCACGCGCGGGGGCCTGCGGGCGGGCGCGGGGCGCGCAGGCGGCCTCGTCCTCTCAGGGGCCGCCCCGACGGGAGCACCCGGGGATCCGGGGCGCCGAGACGCTCCGCCAGCTTCCCCAGGAAACCCGCACAGAAACCACGGAGAGCGCAGGCTCTCAAACCCCGGACCTCGGGGACACGCGCGGCCTGCAGCTCAGGCGCCCGGAAACGCCCAGGAGCGGCCGCGGGGCGGACACGGGGGCTCCCTCGGGCGGGACCCTGGACGGGCGCAGCACGGAGCGTGCGGAGGGGACCCCGAGGCCCAGCACCGCCGGGCCGCCCGCGGGCACCTGCGTTCCTGGCAAGGAGGAGAGCGTAGCAGCGGGAGGCGGTGTCAGCGACGAGCCGCAGGAAAAACGAGGGGTTCCTGCCGACCGGCTGATGAAACGGGAGCTGCAGCACACACGCGTGGAACCTGGGGGACGGGGGCCCCGTCAGGGCACGCGGCCTCCCCGCGCTGCCCGGGGACCCCGGGGAACAAGCCCGGCTCTGCAGCCTCGGTCAGTGAAGGTCGGTCCGCCTCCCCCGGTGGCCGAGCACCGGACGACCCGCGATCGCCTGCCCGAGCGCTGGTTCTCGGGCAGGGGGCACGGAGCCAGCCGGGGTGGGGAACGTTCCGGAAGCGGGGCTGCGCTGACGGGGCACAGCCTTCCGGGGGCACCTGCGGGTCTGAGGCCGCGGACGCTCACGGGCACCGCCTGGTGCGCTGCTCTCCCACTCGGCCCCGCCCCGCAGCCCTGCTCCACCACCCCCACCTGCCACAGAGCCGGCCGGCACAGAGCCCCGGGCCGCAAGGCCTCCCGGCACTGCCTGGTGGCCGGAAGCAGCACAGCCAGAGCGCACGAGGGTGAAGGGGGAGGGCGGCCCCCCAGGATGAGAGCGGTCCCCCCCAGGGCGAGGGTGTCACTGCGGCACGAGGCTGTCCGCGTCCCCCTCGGGGCAGTCGCCCCGTGCACCCACCTGTAGGCCTGCAGCAGGAATATCTTGTAAACGTTTGTGAAAACCGTCTCTAGGCTGTTCACCTGGAATCACAAAGAAAAAGCAGCGTTGGTGGCACGGCTGGCGTTGGAGTTTCTGTCTTTTGTTTTGTCGCCCCATCAAATGCAGCAAGAAAAAGGACCGTCTTGATAAGAACCCACTGGTCTCTCCAGTGAAACCCGCCAGGCCCTCGCTGGGGACCCCGGCAGCTGCGGTGGAGTCAGACTTGCGGGAAGGACGAGGGGGAGACCCCAGCCTGCACGGACGGTGGCCTCGGCCCCGTGGCTCTAGAGCCGAGGCCACACCGGCCCCGAGCCTCACTGCCTCGGGGAGGGGCCCTGGGTGTGGGTGGTGGGGCAGCGGCTCGGCGGGGTGAGGGCCGGGGCCCTGGATACACACACACACACACACACACACACGCACGCACAAACACATGCACACGTACGCGCAGACACCACACTTGCACACACTCACAGGCCCGCCCTCGCCTACACACACATACACGTTGAGTGCACATGTACGTGATGTCTGATGTGCTTTCACACGCACACAAGCACCCACACCACACACAAGCCCCCAGGAGCGACGGAGCACACGGGCCGCCCGCACACCTGCAGGTCCAGGAAGAGCCCGTGGCACTTCAGCCGCAAGACCGCCAAGAGTTTGCGACGCATGTTCCTGCCGGCCTTGAAGCCCTGGTTGAAGGTGAGGCTCGCTCTGATCGAGGTTCGGGCGTAACTGCGAGACAGGGCGGAGTTCCAGGAAACACGCGTGTCCACCCCACACGCTGACCCACACACACGCCCAGCCCGTCAGCTGCACTGGGTCACGGCTTCGGGGAAGCCCGGCACGCCAGTGGACAGTTCACGACTGACCGGGGTGGCGGGTGCACGCAGGTGTGGGGGGGTGGCAGGAACAGCAGACGGATGTGCAGACCCGTGCACGGAAGGCGTCCACACCTGTGTCTTCCCACGGCGCACCCGGGAAGAGGCCCGGGTGCAGTCCTGAGGGCCCCAGCAGAACCGAGTCACCGGCCAGGACGGGTCACCCCCCCACCACGTGTGTCTCGAGTCCCCCTGCATCTGTGCAAAGCCTGCGGTTTGGCTGCATGCTCTCGGGCTCGGTGTGGCGGGGGGGTGGGCTGTTAGGGGCTGAACGGCATCCCCCAAGCTCACGGGGTTGAAGCCCTGAACCCCGTGGCCATCTGGGAACAAGGCCTTTACGATGGTGACTGAGACAAAATGAAGTGATAAAGGCGGGGCCCTGATCCAGTGGGACGGGTGGCCCAAAAAGAGACACTGAGAGGGTGACCGTGTGAGACCTCGGGGAGCAGACGCATCCACATGGCTGGGAGAGGCCCTGGGAGAAGCTGGCCTGCAACACCTGGGTCTCAGCTTCCAGCCTCCAGGACCCACAGGACAGAGACATCCGTGGTGTTTTTCGCAGCAGCCTGAGATGACCGGGTGAGGGACCCGCGAGATCGTGAACACAGCAGGACCCACGCGCGCAGCCCTGTCCCCGACGGGCCAGAGGTGACAAGTCCCGTGCCCAGTGAGTCCATGGACGGCGGTAAAGCCCGTGCCCTCCCCCTACAGGGACCCGTGCCCGGCAGGCCCCAGAACCTCTGGTTCAAATCCACACACTTCCCGGCGGCACACACTTTGCCCCTGAGTCTGCAGCATGATTTCCTTTTATCAAAAATCCCCAGATAACTGGCCCCCCAGAGAGTCCGTCTACTCACACCCACGCCTGGCCCGACCCCCGGGCCGCGGGCCCTGCCGTGGGAGCAGGACGCTGGAGCCGCGTGGTGGCTCACCTGGCGTGGTCGCAACGCACTTCCAGGGTGCGGGTGTCCAGCAGCAAGCCGCACCAGGGGAACAGGCAGTGCGCCGGCAGCTGCAGGGGGGCCGCGCCGCCCAGGGCGCCGTCCTCCACGGGGAAGTTCACCACCGTCTTCCGCAGGTTCGCCAGGCAGCCGTACTCGGGCACGCCGCGGACCAGGGTCCTGCAGCAGGGGGGCCGCGTCAGCCCCCAGGCGAAGGGGACGCCCCCCGGGGGTCTCGGAGGCACTGGTCAGTGTCACCTACCAGCCCGCAGAGGCAGGAGGGGAGAGAAGGGCTGAGGCCGCGGCCCCCCCAGGGAAGGCTGGACACAGCCCTGCTCTGGCCTCCAGGCTTCTGGGCGACCAGGTGGCAACAGTTAGAGGTGTGGCTGGCCCAGCAGGGGCCGAGGCAGGTGGCAGGGGAAGGGAGCACGGCAGCCCCAAGGACAAGCCCTGAAGGATGAGTGGACACGGGGATGACCCTCCAGGTAAGACGGGTGTGTGATTCAGCTGGGCACCTGGCTGGGACCCGGGAGAGGAGGGGCTCGGAGGGCGGGCAAAGGCCAAGGGATGCGTCCCCTCTGTGACGGCCAGCTGATGTGTCCACCTGGCGAGGCTGCGGTCCCCAGCGTGTGAACTCGAGTTGGTATAACTGGGGGTCCTGTAGATGCGGCTGACCCCCACGCCCAGCCGGCTTTAAAGGAGACCACGTCCCGCGGCGGGGCAGCTCACCCGCTGCGGAAGAGGGTGTCCTGACGGGGGGAGGCCCCCACGCTGCAGCCCCAGCCCCTGCCCTTCGGCCACCTGCCCGTGGATTTCGAACCTGCCCTGCCGGCCCCACCATCACGTGAGCCAAGTCCTGGCAGGAAGTCTCCTGGACGCGTGTCTGTCTGTGCCCCCTGGGGCATCTCCTGGTGGGACCTGACGGACACTCCCCAAGCCACCTCCCTGCCCAACGACCACAGAGCAGCGCCACCCCCAGAACGTTCCACGACGGAGGAGACGATCTCTGCACTGTTCCCTCTGGTGGCCACTGGACACGTGCGGCCACCAAGCTCTCCAACTGTAGCCGACGCCTGTGCGGACCTGGACGCAACACTGGATTTAACTTTCACAAGTTTACGTTTGCACCGTGTCCTGTGCTGGGAGCTGCCGAGGGGACGGAGCCCCAGAGCGTGACAGCAGACTCCACCTGCTCCGAGCCGGGGGTCCCCTGCGGGCAGACGTGGGGTACGTGGGTGCCGTCCAGGTGGGTTTCTCCAAAGACAGCCCAGGGACCAAAGTGACCAGAGCATCCAGCAGGGACACTTTGGGCTCAGTTTTGAACTTTCTTCTCCCTTGGAAAACCACACTTTGAAAGAAGCCTCCAGATTCCCGGGAAGGACAGAGCTCTGCGGCCGCAGCCCAAAGGCAAGGGTCCCAGGTGCCAGGTTTACTGTGGGCACCAGCCCCATGCGGTCCCCACACGTGGTAACACCTCCACGCGGCACGTCCGAATCCTCCACTCTTGGAAACGTTCTCCTTCGCGGGGGAAGGTGAGCTGCACAGGCCTTCTCTCCCGTCCTCCTTGGTGCGCAGGGCACAGCCTCGGTTCCATCCACCGCCAGGGCATCGCGGGCATGGAATCTCCAAGGACCCTCTGCTGACCTGGCCCCACCACCCCAGCCGCGCTCCCTCCAGGCGGCTCCTGCGTCCTGACGGCCATGCCTGCGACAGGAGGCGGCGACGGCATGCCGGGTTCTCAGAGCCGCGCGACTGCACCGCGGGACGCGCCCCAGAGATGCAGCGATGCATGGGGCGCACAGGTGTTCGCACATGAGTTGCACCCGCCGTACGCGGGCCGAGAAGCGCCCACAGAGACACACAGGGGCACCTTACCTGAGAAAGGCTTTGGCCTGTGTCAGGTGAGGGGTGACCAGCAGGAAGTCATCCACCAAGCGCAGGAGCACCCTGGACACGGAGAGACCCCGGGATGAGGGGCGACCCTCAACAGGCTGCTCTACGCCCACACGCCACATCCTCCCCCACGGGCCAACGCCGAGGACTTCAACGTCCGAGTTCACAGGGACGCGGATACAGTGACCTTCTGCAAAGAACCTGAACGAAGGCTTCGGTTCCTGTGGGATCCGGCTCAGCCGGGAGCGTCGAGCAGGGGCCCCGCGATCGGGCCGGGAGCACGCGAGCTCAGTGCTGGTCCGCCGGGAGGCCACGCCGGGAGCCACGTCACTCCCCGCTCGAGGCCTGCTGGCCACCTCCCGTGCGCCGTTACGAGAAGAAAGGGCGCAGCCCCGTCTACATCCAGGACCAGAAATACAAACCGGCCCCGGGCAAAGCAACAGCCGCGACGCGTGGGTCCGTACCCGTCCCGCTGGATGTCGGGGAGGAGCCTGCTCTCCATGTCTCCGTAGCAGAGGCTGCAGAGCAGCGTGGACAGGATGGAGCCCTGGGGGACCCCCTGGCACTGGACGTAGGACCTGGGGGCAGGACGTGCTTAGGAGGTGTGCTGGCCACGGTGGGCCTCTGCTTCCATCACAGACACACACGCAGACACGGAGCACAGACGCGCACATACACCACACCCCGGTGCCCCGGGGAGGAGGTGCTCACCCGCGTGGCCCTTCCCGTGGGGAGAGTTCCCTGCCCACCTGCTGCTGTTCACACGCACGCGCACACCTGCGCCGTCGTGAACGTGCGCCCTGCCAGGCGTCTGTGGTACTTTACGTTTTAATGTGATTATCTTCCAGTAGGTGTTGTGATTACTGAGAATACAGTAGTGACGAAGGTGTTCCCTTTCACCAGAAAGTTTCCCGAACCTGGTGCACGGCTCACGACCCCCGAGGAGGCCCCGCGGTCCAGGCTGACCTCTAATGGCTGCGGCCGAGAGCCGGAGGCCCCCAGGACCACACTCTCCTCGGACGCACGTGGGTCTCACACAGGCGCCCCCCAGGCAGGTTTGGTTCCACACACGTTAAAAAGATAACCTGCCCCCTCCAGAGCGCAAGGACTTCCCGTAACCGCGGAGCCTCCCTCTGCCACCCAGCCCAGCGGCGGACGGTGGGGACGTAGGGGCCGGGCTCACCTGCCCCCAATCCTGACGACGTGGTTGTGGACCAGGCGCAGGAAGAGCTCGAAGAGGCTGCTGCCGGCCTCGTTCAGGGAGCAGCTCTGCAGAGGCAGGCGCGGTCAGCTGGGGGTCCGGCCAGACGGCACGCGGTGGCGCCTCCAGACCCAAAGGAAGGCGTCCGGGGTCCGGGAGCCTCACGTGGTGGCACAGTCGCCCCGACACTGTTGTGCACAAAGCTCGGGGCGGCGAGGCCCGACCCACCACCGGCGAACGCGGCTTGGGGGCGCGCAGCTCACACAAGGAGACGGGTCCCCGTGACCGGCCAGTTCGAGTCAGGTCTATGGAGCAAACCCTTTTGTCCTCCGAGAGGAAGGGGACTCGCCTCTTTGTGGCCTCGAGACCAAAACTGAGAGCGGAGGGTGCCTGAGGCCCCCCAGAGAGAAAACACGTGGCCAAAGGCGGGAGCAGGTCCCTGCCGGCCCCGGGGTGTCCACAGCTGCCCCCGATCCGTGTTGAGTGGCACCCACACTGACCTGCTCGATGACCACGGCGTCCCTCAGCGAGCCCGCCGCCTGCAGGTGCTCCACAAACTGTCGCATGTAAGCCTGGAGGTCCGTGAAGGTGGACACCTGCCGGCCAGGAGGACGGCGTGAGGCGGGTGGACGACACTCCCCCGCAGCCCCGACCGCACGCTCAGGACGGGCGCGCAGCCCGGGAGGCCGCCCGGCAGTGTCCGTGCTGGCCCTCCCATGGTCACTACGACTGGGGGTGAAACGCAGAGCAGGGCCGCCTGGGGGTGCTGGGGAGGCAGGACACAGGCCGGGTCCCAGCCCTGGGGCGCATCCCACCTTCGCCCCGACTCCTCCCCGAGGCCTGCGTCCACTGTGGGAGGTGGAGCCCGAGCAGAACGTGGGGCCTCCGAGGCTGAAGCTGTTGGGGTTCGGGGCCATTAAGCAGCTGGGACTGAGGGACAGTGCCGGGGAGGGGCCGCAGAGAAAGGACCCTCAGCGTCCGGTGCCCCGGGAGCCACACCCGGCTGAGCCGTGTGGTCGCAGCGGCCACGTGGGCTGGGGGCCCCTCCGAGGGGAACACACCAGGCAAGGGAGAAGTGAGGGAGGCCAGACGCCACACCGTCTAGAACGGACCCTTGCGGGACTGAGTCACGGCTCCACCAACTGTCAGGAAAGGATCATCCCCTCTGGAGGAAAACTTGCAAACCTGTGCGTTAAAGCGCCTGTTTGCAAAGTCTAGAACCTCATGGAAAGATTCTGAAGCTATAGAACAGCCCCGTGCGACCAAAAACACCCACAAAACAGCAGAAACAGACGTGACAGAAACCTGCCTGCAGGTGAGGTGGCATCCAGTTTCTGGAATTTTAAAAGCAGTCAAGATAACACTGCTCATCAAACAAAGAAAAAGACAGAGGATTGAACCAGGCACCTGGAATCTGAGAGTAAGTTCACATCTAAAACTGAAAGACAGGCCGGGCTTAAGAATTTGATAAATGGGTCTAAAATCAGAGACAGAAAAGAGCAGGTGAGTGAACCAGAAGACAGGTCTGTGCACATTAGATCCGCGCAGAGACGGAATACGTTACAACAGCAGCACAAAAATTAATTCAAAATGGACTCTGGTCTGGACACGGCAGTTCCAATGACAAATCTGCTAACGGAGCACAGAGGTCAGGCCGCCCGCAGGCAGCCCGGCTGCCCAAGCACCTCACGGTTTCTGGGACTTCCCTGACGGTCAGGTGGTTAAGATTCCACGCTTCCACCACAAGGGGCGTAGGTTCCATCCCTGGTCCAAGAACTAAGATCCCACGTGCAGTGCCGGGCGGCCAAAAATTAAAAAAAAAAAAAAAGCACAATAGGGTTTCAGCCCCAAATAACGGATAAACTAGTTCCATTAAATCAGAAAATGTAGGTAAGGAGGCGTCTGGCAGCCCACGGACTTGTCCCCAGGACGTGGGACGGTCCCCTAAGATGGACGACGGAGGAGACAGCCGGGCACCACACGGGGGACGGCAGGGCGCCCACGAGGGGACCCAGCCACACGGCTGAGGTGCCAGAACCCAGTCTCCCCAGACCAGGCCCTACGGACAGGACGGGGGGGCCCCAGGGAGCGGCCGAGCCGCAGGCCACAGCCTGAGCCTCCGGTGCCGCAGGCCCGGGCCCCCTGCAGCGGCCCCAGGACCGCACCTTGCACAGCCTTGCAGGACCCGCTCGGGCCACATCTCCTAAAACTACACGAGCCTGGAACCGCCCACGGGAACGAGGGCTTTGTCCCCCAAGCGGCACATCACGGGGATGCTGGCAGCGGCCTCGTTCACCTCCAGACAGGAGCCAGCAAGCCTGCCGGAGGGAAGGCGGGGCCTCACTGCCCAGCAGGACCCCAGACACCAGCGGGAACCGGAAGGGAAGGGAGGGTTTCCCCGCGTTCACATCACAGACTTAGAGACAGGTGCGCACGCAGCAGCTGCGTCGGGGGTAGGAGCGCGAGCGGGTCGCCGCCGCGGGCCCCCGGGGGCGGGAGGGAGCCCGAGGGCCCTGCTCTTCTGGACCGTGAGGTGGGCGTGGCTTCGTCTCTGTCCACAAACACAAGATCCCTGCGCCGCACACTCAGGACTTGCAAACCACGCTCTCCCGCGCCTCGTCCTAGGGCCTTCTCACGCGCCTTCCCGAAAACTTCTGGGGGGTTCCGCCCCCCTGCACCCTCAGGCGGGGGGATGCCGAGAGCCCTCCTGAGGAGCGCTAGGAGACCCTCCCCCGGTGGCCAGGGGCACAACCAAACACCCTTGTCCTCTCGGGCAGCCCTCCCACCCTCGCCCGCTGTGTCCCCGGTGAGGCGCCCTCTGGCCCCTGCCGTCCCACGGAGCACACGTGGCCGCGGGAACACCACGGAAACACACGCGTGGCTCCGCTTCCACCAGGGTCCCTCCTCTCTGCACAGCCCGGTGTGCCGTCGGGGCCCCGGGCTGTGCATGGGCAGCAGGAGGGGGAGGCCGCCGCAGAGCTCCCCCCCACGGCGCGCACGCTTCCCGCAGGGCGCGCCCCCAGCACCCACGGGGCTCACGTGTGTCTTGAAGGACTTGCGCACGTGTCCGCGGGCAGCCCTCCGGACCACGGCGTACTGGCGCACGCAGTATGAGTTCTCGTGGGGCCGGATCACGTTGGCGACCACCTCCACCAGCCGGTCCTGGGGGAGGGCGTCGTAAGCCCCCGCCACGTCCACCTACGCGGGAACCGAGGAGCCTGAGGACGCGCTCACCTCCGCCCTGACCTCCCAGGTTCTGCCGGTTCTGACCTGCCGCCAGCAAACCCTGGGGTGAACCGGACACCCCCCGCCACTGTCCCGTGCCTGCCACACGCACCGCCCCCCACGGGGCTCTCCCCGAGACACCCACACCCCCGGACTCTGTGCGCCCCCCGGGCGGTCTGTGCCCCTCCCTCCGAGCGGCAGGCTGGTGACCAGGAGGCCCCCGCGGCATGACCAGGCACTAGGGCACCGGGCGCTGCGGTCTGAGCAAGTGCTTCCTTCCCTGAAGGGGACGCCTGAGGGCAGGAGCCCCGTGGAGCTGGGATGCAGTCACGTGGTGACGCCAGAGGGGAAGCCACAAAAGCCTCTGCCCCTGGGAGCTGGACACCCCCAGAGGCACACGGGGTCCCCCGCCCTCCCACTCGCAGGAGAATCTGTGGGACACGGACACGGCTCGACCCAGGGGTGACTCCTTCCGGCAAACACGGGCTGCAGAAGGCGGTCGCTCCCCACGCCGGCCGAGGGTGACGCGCGGGTCCCCTGCGGGGCCGGTTCCCCGGGTGGGGGTGGGAGTCAGGCGCCCACCTTGACGAAGTAGAGCGGGGGCGCCGGGCCCCGGGCGCGCAGGGGCAGCACGAAGGCCCGCCAGGCCCTGTGAATGTCGTCCAAGCCCAGCACGGAGGCGCCCAGGAGGCCAGGGCGCTGCACGCGCTCATAGTTCAGCACGGCGAACAGCGTCTTGACCTGGGAGGTGAGATGCTGGGCCTGCAGGCCCGCCCGGGACAGGCCGGGTCACCAGAGGGGCCCCAGACAGAGGGGACGCGGGGTCAGACGGCCCCCAGGGCCGAGGGAGGTCCCCCACGTTGCCGCCTGCTCTGCCCCACCTGCCCGCCCAGCCTCCCTCAGACCCCAGAAGGGCCAGGTGGCCCACCCGCCCGCGCCCACCCCAGACCCCAGGGTCTCCCCAGGGATGCTCCTGGGGTCAGGGACACCACGTATGGAAAAAATGCAACCCGCTACCCCCGGGGGACCCCAGCCCCACTGGGCGAGCAGTTTGTCTTTGCTCGTGGATGAACCCCCATCAAAAACAACAGCTTCTCTTTCGAATGGTGGAATCACCCCACATCTCCCCCAAATGCCACAGGGAGGCGCGTGCAAGGGGTGAGAGCTGCTGGTGACGCAGAGGCGCCGTGGGGGGAGCAGTCATGGGGATGAGGTCCCACAGGGTCCTCGGGACCCCAGCAGGGGGGTGACAGCCATCACACGGTCCCCCTGCCCCCTGCCCCCGCAGAACACACCGTCCCCGCGCCCAGGGATTCCAGGAGCCAGGGACACGGAGGGTTCCCGAAGGCCGGCCAGCACCTCGCAGGACTGGGCTTCCTGGGAGGCCCCGCTCTGGACCCGGAGCCCTGGCCCGTCCACGGCGCCCCGCCGTCCCACGGCCTCAGCGTGGCCACCGGCCCCGCCGGGGCTCTGACTACACCCACAGGGCCCGGGGTTCAAATGCGCTTTGCCCCAGACACGACAGAAGCGGTGACCTTCTTGTCTCCGCGTGACGTCCTGGCTCCCACGACGTAGCCCATGTTCGCGATGGGCCGCAGCCCGCCGGGCTTGGGGACGAAGCGGAGCTTGGACGTCAGCAGGGGCGGCCTGGCCTCCTGGTGTCGCCGGACCTCCGCTTCCGACAGTTCTCGAAGCCGCACGCGATCCAAGTGTTGTCTGAAACAGAGGCGCCCGTGGGAAGCCAGGGCGGGTAAGCCTGGCAGACACCAGCGCCCGTGAAGTCGGCAGAGCCCATGCCAGCACCCGGGACGCGCGGTGCGGCCCGGCGCCGGCTGGAGGCCCCTGCTCGGCGGGGCCAGGACACCCGGTTCCCGGTGGACAAAGACCCCGCGTCCCTCCACGTGGAATGCGCAGGGGGTGCTCGGTGTAGACCCCCCGCCCCGCCCCGAGGAATGGCACCGTCTCCCCGTGTGGCTCCCTGTCACCTGTGATCTTCGGCCTCTACCCCAAAACCACCCACAGGAAGGGCCGCGTGCCCCCTGCCTCCGAGCCGCTGGGGTGAGGACGCCCCCCGGGCTGCTGGGCCCAGGAGTGAAGGGTGGTCCCACGCACAGCCCGTCACGGGGCTGGACACCCACCAGGCAGGGGACGGGCCCCACAGCATAGCCTAACGGCCCCTTTGGGTCACAGGCCATGACACACTTAAACAGAGCGCCTTCACGCAGACCCACGACGAGGGCCTGCAGAGCTCCCCCAGACCCAGGAGGACACAGGCCCCAGCACCCGCGCGCAGGGACGCCGGCCTGGCTCCCCCCACAGACATCCCGACGCAGGCCACGCTCTGGCCCAGGTGCGCAGCCGAGTCGTCTGGCACTGGGCGCCTCGGCCAGGCCCGGCCCATGTCTTTCAGGCTGTCACACCGCCCCGGCCGGGTCCCCACCCACCTGACATCTGCCCAGTCCTTCAGAGTGGGCACAAGACAGTCGGAGAACACCTGAGGCAGACGTCAGGGCCGCCCCGCGGCCACTCAGCCCCGGAACGCCTGTTCACACCACACCTCTGCCCGCTGCGCGGCGCCGAACAGGAGGGGCTGCATCCCGGGACACAGGCCTCTCTGCTCCGCGCGGCTCAAACAGCCCTGGGCCCGCGTGCCAGGGAGAAGCAGGCAGCCCGCCCGTGCTGTCTCCATCCAGACAGACGCCTTCCAGACTCCGCAGACCACCCAGCTCAAGCCCCTGGCTTTCCGGTAAGCATGGGGCTTCCGGAGTCCATGCCAGGGCGGGGCCCAGGCAGGAAGAGGCCCGGCCCGACGGCCGTACCTGACGCCGATGTGCTGCAGCTGGCTCCAGATGCGCTTCCGGAAGAAGAGGAGCCGGTTCTTCTGGAACGTGGTCTCCGTGACATAGAAGAAGGCCCTGAGCAGCTCCACCACGTACACACCCATCAGCCAGCACAGGAACCTGCCCAGGACAGCCTCGCGCAGACGGTGCTCGGCGGCCGGGATGCAGCGAGCCCCTGGGAGGAGAGAGGCCGGCGCTCGCCCCGCACGCTGTCCGCCACGGCCGCCGCGGGCCTGGATGGCTGCCCACGCGCCGCAGCTCGGAGTCTCGGGCAGAGGAGAACGCCGGCATCTTGGCAACGACGCCTCCCCGATTACGTGTTAAAGTGATGACACGGGATCACCAGGCTTCGACTAAAAACGCTTTTAGACTAGCTTCACCTTTTCTTTTTCACTTTCTTGCTGTGGCTACTGGAAAACCTTAAATGACGTACGCAGCTCACGTTACATTCGTACTGGGCAGCAACGACGTGAAGCCTCATCATTTGTCCCGTTTCCACGCGGCCGGAGGAGGTGGAGACTGCTCTACACGGGGACGCGCTCGGGGCCGGTCTGCACACTTCCAGCATCGCCCCTGGGCTGCGAGAGCCAGAACTGCCTGGGGTTTTCCAGGCTGACCTTGACAGGCGAGCAGAGGCGGCCGCACGCTGAGGGATGCCCGACGGGGCAGGCTCCGGACACGGCCGCGGGCCGAGACGGGCCCCTGGGGTCCTCTGCGCTTTATTCGGTGCACCTGGAAGCACCTCAAGCAGAGGTGCAGCTGTCCCCAGGCTGCCACAGGGGCCTCAGCACAGACAGAGCTGGGGCTCTACCACCCGCAACCGGCATGAAGGAAACCCAGAGGACGAGAAAGGGGCCCCGGGGGCAGGTCTGGGGCCGGAGAACAGTGAGCGAGCAGAGGAGCAGCGAGGCTGGAACTACATCACACTGACGTAGGAACCGTCACGACAGCGTCTCCCTCGGGACACATCTGGGCTCGTGGAGGAGACGGCTCCAGTGGGATCTGATCCTGACACGCGAGGCCCTCACACGGCTCACAGGTAACCCCCCCAAGCGGGGCAGCGGAGACACAAAGCCAGCCCCAGAGGCACGACCAACGCCTGCACACGCGTGTGCACACGTGAGGAAACGCACCTCGGAAACGAGAAACAAGGACACGGAAAGGCGGACAAATTGGGAGGATGAAAAGGTACCCAGACGCGCCTACCCGCACAGAAAGATGGAAATAAATCACGCCGGGTAAGCGGCAACGACTGTCAGCCGAGACTGAAAATAAACACAAGACGTCAGCTCCGTGTCGTGGATGAGACTCCTAACCTACGAACCCCCACAGGGCACCAACAGGCTGAAGATAAAAACTAAATAACGTAAATGACGCAATCGGAAAATACTAACCAACGGGGAGGCAGGTGAAGAGACTTCACGGTAAAAAGAGCCATTAGACTTCCGAGGAAGAGGAAGACGTGCCTGCAGCTACCACCACCCACTATGCAGACGTCAGGACGGGAAGGAAAGGACACACCCGCCCCCGGGGCTGCACCCTCAGCATCGCAGCGTCTGGAAGGACACACGTCTTGAACGGCACCTGATGTGGTGACCACACCACCCTGGCCAGCGAACACACGGGAACCATCAGTGCAAACGCCACACACAGGTCCAAGCCAGTCTCCCCGGGCTCCAGGCCACCGCGGTCCTACGGACCCATACATGGCTGAGGCGGAGCCATCAACAGCAAAAGGCCACACGGGGGACACCCCTGGTGGCCCAGCAGGCACGACTCCGCGCTCCCAACGCAGGGGGCCTGGCTTCCACCCCTGCTCGGGAACTACATCCCCCACACACGCCGCAGCTAAGAGTGCGCATTTTAGACCCCACGTGCCACAATGAAGACCCCGCGCAGCCAAGATAAATAAATAAATATTAAAGATAAAAACAAAAACAGTCACACATTTGAAAATAAAAAATAAACGTCCAAATAACTCCAAGATCACAGGAGAAGTCACGGGAGAAACAGGAAACACTGACAAGCGGCTGATACAGACACGGGGCGGCTGTCACGGGGCTGGGGGGGAGGCAGGAAGGGGCGGCGGGGGCCCGAGGAGGGGGGAGGTGGGGAGATCCCGAGAGGCCACAGCCGCGCTGAGACGCCGCAGCCACCCCTCGGGTCCACAGGGCTCAGCGGGGCGGGGGTCCCGCTCCCCCCGCAGCTCGGGAAAAGCGACTGCGTTCGGACGTCGGACAGGAGGGGGCGACCGGAGGCTGAGGCGGCGAGCGGGGACCCTTCTGGTGACGTCTCCAGGAACACGCGGCCCCATACGTGCACAGCCCGGTGGCCCGGCTCCAGGATGGGGGATCAGGGAGCTGACAGGTGTCAGAGGGCAGAGTGGCGGGCCGGACAGTGGCCAAGCCTGGCTCGACAGAGGCAGGGGAGCCTGGAGCTGCGGACGGAGCGCCTGGCTGGCGCGGAGGAAGGGGCGTTCCGGCAGGGGAGGGGGAGAGAGGTGACCTCGGAGAGCCGAGGTTCAGAGCAGCATTCATTCAGCAGCGCACAGGAGGCGTGGCTCAGGCCACGGAAAGGAGCAAATGGCCAGGCGCACAGCTCGGGTGAGCAAGGTGCGTGAGGTCCAGGGGCTGGGGCGCCGTCGCCTGGGAAAACACCACCTCCTCCGTGCCTGCGGCTCGAGGGGCACGGGGACCCCGTCTGAAACCAGGGTGAGAGCACAGACGTCGCAGCCTCGTTCCACAAGCGGGCTGGGCCCACCGGCACAAGGGGTCAGGTGAGGGCCTGGCCCACGGAGCCCGCCTCCCGGAGGCCCATCCACGGCGTCCCACGCGCAGGGTGCTGCCGGGCGGGGGTGCAAGGCACGCCAGACGCCAGGGCTCTGGGGGTCTGCCGCACCCCGGGCAGCGCGGCGCTATCCCCTCCAGCGTTTATTTGTTAAGAGCGTAGCTCTCACGCTACGTCAGCTTTTCCCACAATTAAAAAAAACCTCTTTTTAAACCAAGCTGCTGGAAGGTCACCCTGACTGTCCGCATCCCCTGACCCGCGGTCTCGCGGGAGCCGGAGGGGGCGTGCCCCCGCCCCGATCACAGACGTGACCTTTGGGGCCCCGCCCCCAGGGGACGGCCACGTGCATGGTGGGGGGGGCTCACCGGGCTCTCGCAGAGGCCTTCCTTCTAGAAGCTGCGATCATCTGGGGGGGGGCTCAAACACAGGGGGAGCGGGGCGGGGGCGGGCCCTCTCACTCCCGGCTCCGCCCTCACAAGGGGGTGCTGAGGAGGCAGGGCTAATGGTGGCTGGGCCAGAGGAACCCCAACATCAAACCCAGAAAACCAGGGGGCGGGGGGCACCGCAGGCCCCGCTTCGCAGAAAGTCCCGCTGCTCCTCTCTCCCCTGGTGACCCTGGGGCCGCGTTCAAGGACACGGTCTCGTCACGCCTCCCTGGCCCCGGCCCAGCGGACGCGCAGTTAGAGTGGCATCTGGACCTGCGTGCGGGCGGACCAGACCCAGCCGCGAACCCAGGAGCCTTGCCTCCCGACCCCCGAGAACGGGGCTCTCGGCCCAGCCCCCCTTTCTGTCAGCGGGGCACCACGTCACGGCAACAAGCCTTGAAGGCAAAAAGGGATAAGGAGCGACCGCAGGCCCGCTCACAGGCCCTGCGGGTACCCCCGTCTGTCGGCGCAGCCCTCGCCCCGGCGTCGCACCCGCTCTCCCCCCTCCCAGCCCCCAGGTCCTGCCTGAGTCCACGAAGGTCGGCAGCGTTACGCAGACTGGACGCAGAGGGGTCGGAAGCAGACAACTGGATGGAGCGCCCCGACAGCCCCCTGCCCCCCGGGGAGGCACGGCGAAGGCCCCGCCGCCCTCGAGGCCCAGGCCCGGCCGCTCACCTGAGCTCCCGCGCAGCCAGGCACAGTCCTGCACCTTCATCTTCCAGGTCAGCTCCTGCGGCGAGAGCTTGCCGTGCTTGCCCAGGGACAGCAGCTTCTTCACCGTCCTCAGGAAGCGGCGCTCGTTGTGCCGGGAGCCCCAGAGGCCGGCGGGCACCAGCCGGCGCAGGCAGGCCCGCAGGAGGCCGTACACCTGCCAGGCGCTGCTGTGCTGCCGCAGCAGCTGGAGCAGGCGCCGCGAGCCCGCGTCCGCCTCGGGCGGCGCTGCCGGGCCCTCGGGGCTGCCCTGCCCGCGCGGCGCGGCCGGGGAGACGCGGGCCCGCAGCGGGCAGTGCGCCCGGAGCAGCGCGCCGTAGGGGCACCGCGCGTGGTTCTCGAGCAGCTCGCGGAACAGGGGCCTCATCCGCCAGTAGCGCGCGGGCAGGCGGCGCGCCCCGCGGCGGGCCCCCGGCGGCCGGGCCTTGGAGCCCAGAAAGATGGTCTCCACGAGCCTCCGGGCCCCCGCCAGGCTGGCGGGCAGGGAGCAGAGCAGGAAGGAGCGGCGCAGCCGCTCTCTGCTGCCCGAGCCGTAGAGGAACTGCTTGGTCTCGGCGCAAGGCCGGGGCCCGGGCGCCTGCCCTTCGGGACCCCGCTCGGGACCCAGGCCGCGCCTGCGCCTCTTGGCTGGAGGCGGACGTGCCCCCGCGCTGCCTGGACGCCGCCTCGCGCCCTGCGCCGGCCGCTCCCGGGGTGCCCCGGCCTCCGCGTGGCCGCCGTCCCAGGCCCGGCGCGGGAGCGCGAGGCCGGGGCGTGTGCCGGCCGCGCCGGCCGGGCAGAGGTCATAGAGAGGCGGCCCGCACACCTGGTAGGCGCAGCTGGGGGGGACCAGCAGGTAGAGCGCGCAGCGCGCCAGCAGGTGGGTGAGCACGTCGTCGCCCAGGCGGCGCAGCAGCAGCCCCCAGGCGCCGCTGCCGCGCAGCGTGTCCGTCACCGTGTTGGGCAGGTAGCGGCGCACGCTGGTCGTGAAGGCCACGGGCGGCCCGCCGCGGGCCCCGTCCAGCAGCGCGAAGCCGAAGGCCAGCACGTTCCTGGCGCCGCGCTCGCAGAGCCTCTGCACCACCCTGGCCACCAGCTCTTTCAGGCAGGACACCTGCGGGCGAGGGCTCCTAAGTGGCCGGGGGCGCAGGCGCGGCCTCCCCCACCCCCCCACCCCCACCCCCGCGCCCGCGGGCCCGGCCGGCGTCCCCGGGGGCAGCCCACCTGGCGGAAGGACGGGGCGGCGGGGGGCGGCTGCGCATCCCAGGGCACGCACACCAGGCACTGAGCCACCAGCGCGCGGAAGGCCGCCGGGTCCCCGCGCCGCACGAGCCGCCGGCCCTCGGGCCCCAGGCGCCGCACGAAGGCGGCCAGCGGCAGCACCAGCCGGTAGCGGTCCCGCAGCAGGGCGCGCACCGCCCGGCACCTGGGCGCGCGCGGCATCGCCAGAGCAAGAGGGGTCCTCGCGGAGGAAGGGGCGGGGCCGGGAGGAGGAAGGGGCGGGCCTCCGGGAGCCCGCAGCCCCGCCCTTTGCTCGACCTCCGGGCCGCGGGTGTGGCCCCGGAGGTGTCGGCGCCCAGGTACCCGGAGGATCCGGTCCACCGCGCCGCTGCTCCCGGGCGGTCTCCCCAGCAATGCGCCGCGACCCCGCCCCTCCCAGGGCGCAGGGGAGGCGCGGGGGTCGCACAGCGGAGGGGCTGTGTGGTACCGAGGGAGGGGACCATAACGTGGGGTCCCTAGGGGACCTGCTGCACTCTGCATCCGCGGGGAGCCGGTCCTTCTGGTGTGTGACTTCCTCCCGTGGGCCGTGGCCGGACAGTGAGGGATGCCCTGGGGTCCAGCAGGGGCTCATGGCAGCGAACGTGTAAAGATGTGCAAAGAGGAGAGTGGACCACCACCCCTGCCCCGCTGGCCTGGGGAGACCCAGGGCGCAGCCCCATCCTGGACCGGCTCGCGGCGGGGCTCCCGGAGCTCTTCCCCAGCTCCGGCGGCGGGCAGTGGTCGGCGGGTAGTGGTCGGCGGGCAGTGGTCGGCGGGCAGTGGTCAGCCGGCAGCAGTAGCACTTCCCCCGCTGGCTTGGTCTCCCTGACCCCAAGCTGTAGTTTCTCTTTGTGAGTTCTTCTGCGGTCCCCACCAGAAACGAGAATCCTCAGGTCAGTTCCCTATTAATCACCCACCCCATGGGTTGGGCGAAGGAAGGGGAGAAGCGGGCCACAGGCTCCCAGGGGCACCACCTGCAGGCTCCTGGCACCTGCGCATGGCCTCCCTCTGTGCCCAGAGCTGCTGTGCCCTCCACAAGCACCAGGAGGAAGGGGAGACTGGATGGGTCAAGGGCCCGCCCACGGATGCGCCGCCCCAGGGAGAGCAGGAGCCCCCCCCACCTTCCAGCGCAGCGCAGAGACCCTCCCGGGCCCAGGGGCACGGCCCTGACAACGGCTGGTCACGTGAACAAGAGGACTCAGAGAAGCCACCCCAGTGACATTCCACCCAAACCCAGACGCTGCGGGATGTTCACATTTGAGTCGTAAGAAACGGGACGCTTCTGGGTCTTGGGAGGCTGGTGGGGCCCCTGCACCTGAGTGCGGCCCACGCGGAACCGCTGAACAAACGCTCACCTTTCGCAGCGTTCAGAAACTTGCTCAAAAATCGCTTGTCTCCGTGGCCGTAGCATCTGAATAGGCCTCCGCCGTCCGACTGTCGGCGGTGGTGTCTCACGTTGGTCCCACGTGCTCAGCTCTGCCCGGCCCGGAGCGCTCGGGACGAAGGGTGGCTTTCCTGGACGTCCGTGGCGTGAGCACGGGAGCTCGCTGAGGCTCGCTCATTTCTGCCAGTAGGGGCTTGGGGCGGCTTTGGGAAATTCGTTCTTTTCCAACAACTAGGAACAGGAGGAACCAGCCTGGAAAACAATTTTTTTGAAGCAGCAGCAGCATAAGCAGTGTGACTGACGTTGCGTTGAGGTGAGGGAGCTTTTCCGGCGTGAAGGGAAATCGTTCCTCTCCTGAATACTCTCCACTGTCACACGTAAGGTCCGTGTGTCTCTGGAAAGCTGGGGGTGGTCTTAAGTCACCACGTCATAAAACATGATGTTCCCAGAAAAAATTTCATATTGCCGGCTTGTGATGAAATACAGAAGACCCAGTTCTAGAACCTCCGGAAGGCGACGGACGGGCATCACACTTCACTCCCGGGAGTTTCTAAACAGTGGGTTCTGTGCCAGGAGCCAAAAACTGACGTGTCGTTTGTCACCAAAGGGGCGAGCAGGGCCCCCCGCCCCCGATTCCACGTTCGCTTGACTGAGAGGTGTCCTGCAGCGTGTGCAGTGGTTGGACACCGGGGCTCCTCCTGGGGAGCTGGTGGGGGAGCCCTGCTAGCCCGAGGGCTGGGAGATGCCCCTCCAGGCTGCCCCCCACCGTTCCGGTCCCCCCGGGAACCTGCAGGGCTGGCCGCGGACCATCACCCCCCCCCGCCCGGCCCGCACCCCAGTCTGCGAGGGGTCACCACAGGGAGTGAAGGGAGCGAAGCTGGGCACAGGGAGGGAAGAGGGTCCCCGAGACTCCGAGCCGTGGGTGCGCCCGGAGGGAGGCCTGGCCAACGTGGGAAGCAACGGTTACGCCGTCGGCTCCTTCGAGGGGCGGTGCTTGGCTCCTGCGTTCGCTGCCGCTGGCCTTGGGACGCTGCAGCCCAGCGGGCACAGGAGGGCCAGCTCTGCAGGGCAGCCCGAGGAGGGGTGGGGGCTGGGGACGGGCCACCCTGACGAGTCTGGCCCCGCCCCCGCCCGCCGGCCAGCATGCGTGCTGCACGGTGCCCGTGCCCCCACCTGGACACCCTCACATCTGCAGCCAAGACGTGGGGCAGCACCACCAGGACCCAGAGGGGTCTCGGCGGGGAGGCTGGCGGCCCAAACAGACGCAGCGCAGTTCAGGGACCCACGCAGACTCCTGACCACGGCGGGGAGGCCCCGAGCCCAGCGCGGCGGCCTGAGGACCAGACGCGGTGCAGGGGGAGAGAGAGAGAGAGGTGGCCCGCGGGCCCTGCCGGGACCCGCTGAGCTCTCTGGCTCCGACCTCTGCCTCCGTGGCTGCGACTCCCTCCCTGACCCTGACAAGGACCCTGCGATTGACTTAGAGTCGCCTAGGCCAGGGTGGTCTCCCCGCCTCCGAGTCCTTGGTGCCAGGAGGTCACACGCCCAGGTTCCTCCTTCTGCCCGCGCCATCCAGTGGGCAGCTGTTCAGGGCAGCGACTCTGCCTCCGGTTCCTGTCCCGGTGCCGCGGTGCGTAATCCTGGGCGACGCGGAGGACGCCGAGCCGGGACCGGGACCCTGAGCCTGTGCCACGTGTGGGGAGAGGTGGGTGTCGTTCTGTCGCCTGTGTAGGCTCACGTGACCACCCCCTCCGGATGGCCCCCTGTGGTCCCCACCCCCCCGTGACCCCTGGTGACCACTAGCCTGCTCTGTGCTGAAACCGTGTCATTTCAAGACGGTTATGTAGCTGGAGCCACGCCTATCACATGTCCCCGCAGGCGGCTTCCCCTCAGCGCGATTCCTGTGTTGTGTCCACTGTCTGTCCTTTGACCCTGGAACAGGCCTGGGTGGGGCCGATGTGCCCCCGCGGTGGGTGGAGGGGCATTTGTGTTCTTCCCACGTTGCAGCCCCCCGAATACAGCTGCCGGGCACGACGGCAGACAGCGTGTTGTACGTAACGTGCGCAGTTATGTGACTTTGTTGCTCTGGGACGAACGCCTAGGGGTCCGGTCGCTGAGTCACGTTGTAAGTTTACGGCTCGTTTTCTGTTTCGCATCCCAGCCAGCGAGTATGAGAGCTCCTGTGTCTCGAGGCCCCGCCTGCACTTGGTGGTGAGGCTGATTTTTCCTGCAGGCGCTCTGACGGGGTGTAGACGGGACGGGCTGGTCGCGAGGCCTGGGCTCTGGCAGCGCTGGAGGCGCCCAGAAGGGGCTGCTGATGCAGCGGCGGGGCTGGGAACAGAGAAGAGAGAAGCTGAACGATGGGCAGAGCCCGGCCCCGCGTGCTGGACCCCGAGGGACCCGGCGGGAGACAGAGCCGGGCAGCTTTAGCGGCCAGTGTTTAGGAAGTATTTTCTGGAGAAGCGGGGGCGGAGGGGCCGGGCCAAGGGGCCCACTGGGAAGGGGACGGAGCAGGGGACACGGAGGACAGTAAGCTGCGGCCGTCCTGCCTGAGCCGCCCTGGGTGGAGGGCCGCCCTGAAGGACCGCAGCGTCCATCCCGTCTCCCAGGTCCCCTGAGTCCAAGGAACCTGTGCTTCCCACCCGGGGGCTCAGAGCAACCGTTTCAGTATGTCCCCGGGCTCGTGGGTCCGGAGCCTGGGTGGTTCTCGGGGGGCAGACTCACACCGTGGATGCTTTATGGCCCTGGTTTGTGGAGGTTTGTCCTGCCTCATGTTTACGGGAACAGTCATTTAATTCTTAGAGATCAGGATGCCTTGAAGAACGGTCTTCGTTTACATGGAGCTTTCGGGCTCACACAGCGACTCCGAGCAGCCCCGGGGGAGGGGGCAGGTGTCCCCGTCCCATCCTGCAGGTCAGAGGGGGTGGCTGCCTGAAAACCCCCGAGCATTTGGGGGTGAGCCGGGACAGTGGCCCCCTGCGTGCCTGGCTGGCACTGGGGAGACGCAGGGCAGCGGGAGAAAAGTCAGTGGGTGGGTGGTCGCTGGCACACAGCCCGGGGCCTCACCCCCTGCCCGGCGGGCGGCTCCGGGGAAAACAGCCGTCTTTCCCCAGTGTCTCAGCGGACGAGGGCTTTGATCTCCCCGGCGGTGTGGCCACAGTTCCGTCTGACCTGCTTCCACACCTTTGTGTACTTTCTCTTGCACCTTAGATCACCTTATGAAAACCAATAAAAAGTGCTTAGGACTGAAAATCCTTCCGAATGGGGCATTGAGTCCTCGCACTTTGGCAAACACAGTTCAGCTCCTGTTATATACACACCTCTGGCTTTCTGCGCCCTTGAAAGTTATTTGATGAAATGTAAGAAAGCAGTAAGATAAAATTAACCACTCGGATGCTGAGTGGTGGAATTTACCTACAGAATCAAGCCCTGTAATCCCTGCGGGCCCAGCCACATCCTAGTTCCCTAGTGGGCACGGCCCAGGGCCGGGGCGCAGGGCGGAGGGGGCAGTCTGTGAAGCCCTCCAGAGGAGGGGTTCTCACCAAGGTCACGAGAGGCTCAGGCTGGCGAGCTGTGAGCCGTGGGGCCGCTCCCCCTTCACAAGAGCGAGGGGGCGGCGGGGAGAAGAGGCTGGGGTCCTGAGCTTCGCTGAGAGGAGGAGTGGAGAGGGTCTTCCTCACAGACACCCCAGTCCCTGGTCAGGATGCAAGGGAGCCACAGCTGCGGGGGTTCTAGCTCCTTCCCGGCTGCCAGCCACACTCCAGGAAGCACCAGAATGATCTCAGAAAAGCACGGGCGAGGGCGCGTCACGCCCACCGCAGCCTTCCGCTGCTCCTGGGAGAAACCCAGACGTGCCACCCTGCCGTCGGAAGCCACCCCCAGGCTTGCAGGGCCTCGGAGGGTCTCACGGAGTTTCTGCCCACAGAGCCCGGGTCCCGACAGATGGGACAGGAGCTCTAATCCTTCCCGGAAAGAATCACCCACACATTTGGCCCCAGGATTCCCACAGGTCAGTTTTAACCAAATATGAGCACACAACCAAGACCCTCGGACAATGTACCGAGAGTGAGAGCAGACGGGCCCAAGAAAAGCAAAGTGGCACCATCGGTCTGCAGACTCTGCAGCCACCAAAGGACATTCACCCCAGTGCTCACCTGTCCTGTATCTAAACCCGGACGCGGGGAGGCAGGCAGAGGAGATGACCCTTCAGACAGACCAGGAGGTTTAATAAATAAAATGAAATAGAACCCCTGGAACCATGTAGATGACTGCATAATGGAAAATTCAATAAATGAACTAAGTACCAAAGTAGAGAAACTTAGGGCTGTGGAAACAGGTGTCTCTGAAAATGACACTGATTTCGGCACGAGGGACAAGGAGGCTGAAAACGAGAAGGGAGAAGAGAACAAAATCTGAGCAGGGACGAACCGTGTAGAAGACGCACCTCTGAGAAAAAAGGGCCGACGCGCTCCCACTGTGGATGGGAGACCGGAACGGCCACTGGGACCAGCGCACCACACGGAAAGGGCGACGGAAGGGACGCCACGCACGGCGGAGAGCGTCACGGACTCAGACGGGAGACGCCCCGGCGGCTCTGGAACGACCACAGGCAGCTGGAGAAGCACCGTCCGCTGGGAGTATCTTTCAAGGATGAGGGTGAAGTAAAGGCGGGTGTACGGAATAAACCAGGAAGGACCTCACCAGCAGCCAGATTTCTAAAGGGTGTGCTTCCGGAAGGGACGGCTGGTCTCAGAAACGTGGGCCAGGAGATGGGAGCACGTGTGTAAGAGGCAGGAGGCTTCGCTTGTGGGGCTCGGGGAGAAACAGCCACGATCCCGCAGGAGCGGCACAGGACTGGGGTCAGAGTGAAACGTCCTGAAGTTCTCCCGCGACGTCTGTCTGAGCTGGACGTGCGGTGATGCTGCCGTGGGCGTCGGGGAGTATCCCATCCTGCTGTCTTCACTGGTACCACTTCTTCCCTAAATGTCAGATGGGCCCACTGAGAAGCCATCTGGGCCTGGGGTTCTTTGTGGGAAAGTTTTAACTTCAGATTGAACTTTCGGAAGAGACAGGGCTATTCGGGTTTCTTCCTGGGAGAACTTGGGTGGTTTGCGTCTCTCCAGGGGCTTGCCCACGTGTCCGGCGTCGTTGGCTGCATCGGCACAAAGCTACCCCAACATTCTCTACTATTCTTTAAACGGGTGGATGCTGGTGATACCACCTCCCTCGTAACTGATGCGGTGACTGCGTGTTCTCTCTTTTCCTCCTCACGAGTCTGGCTGGAGGTTTACTCTTCAGTGTAGACACCATCTCAGAGGACCAGCTTTTGAGTTCATTAACATTCTGTATTATTTGTGTTTTTTCTGTCACTGATTTCTGCTCTGATAGGGGTCATGTTCTCCTGCTTCCTTTGGGTTTAATCTGCTCTCTTAGTTTCCTAAGGTGCAAGCTGAGGATGTGGAAACCTTTTCCTGCTGCAGGTGTCTAGTGCCGGCTTCAGCTGTGCCTCCCTCTGTCCATCAAGTAACACAAACGTTGATATTTTGTCTTTTCATTTTCATTCGGTTCAGAATACTTTCTAAGTTCCCTTTTGGTTTCTTCTTTGGTCCGTGGCTTGTTTCAAAGTGGTGATATTTAATCTCCAAATATTTGGAGGTTTTCACAGATCTTTCTGATACTGATTTCTAACTTAATTCTAGGTCTGAAGTGGGTCTCTTGTAGACAGCATATATATGGGTCTTGTTTTTGTATCCATTCAGCCAGTCTGTGTCTTCTGGTTGGTGCATTTAGTCCATTTACATTCAAGGTAATTATCGATATGTATGTTCCTATTACCATTTTCTTAATTGTCCTGTTTTTGTTTTTGTAGGTCCTTTTCTTCTCCTATGTTTCCTGCTTAGAGAAGTTCCTTTAGCATTTGTTGTAGGGCTGGTTTGGTGGTGCTGAATTCTCTTAGCTGTTGCTTGTCTGTACAGCTTTTGATTTCTCCGTCGAATCTGAATGAGATTCTTGCTGGGTAGAGGATTCTTGGTTGTAGGTTCTTCCCTTTCATCACTTGAAATATATCATGCCACTCCCTTCTGGCTTGTAGAGTTTCTGCTGAGAAATCAGCTGTTACCCTTATGGGAATTCCCTTGTATGTTATTTGTCGTTTTTCCTTTGTTGCTTTTAATAACATTTCTCTGTCTTTAATTTTTGTCAGCTTGACTACTATATGTCTTGCTGTGTTTCTCCTTGGGTTTATCCTACCTGGGACTCTCTGCGCTTCCTGGACTTGGGTAGCTATTTCCTTTCCCATGTTAGGGAAGTTTTCAACTATAATCTCTTCCAATATTTTCTCGGGTCCTTTCTCTCTCTCTTCTCCTTCTGGGACCCCTATAATGCGAATGTTGGTGCGTTTAACCTTGTCCAAGAGGTCTCTTAGGCTGTCTTCAGTTCTTTTCATTCTTTTTTCTTTATTCTTTTCTGCATCGGTGATGATCACCATTCTGTCTTCCAGGTCACTTATTTGCCCTTCTGCCTCCGTTAATCTGCTATTGGTTCCCTCTAGTGTATTGTTCATTTCCGTTATTGTGCTGCATATTTCTGTTTGTTTGCTCTTTAATTCTTCTAGGTCTTTGGTAAACTTTTTGATCTTTGCATGCAGTCTTTTTTCAAAGTCCTGGATCATCTTCACCATCATTATTCTGAATTCTTTTTCTGGAAGGGTGCCTATCTCCTCTTCATTTAGTTGTTTTTCTGGTGTTTTATCTTGTCCCTTCATCTGGTACAAAGTTTTTTGCCTTTTCATTTTCTCTGTCTTTCTGTGGCTGTGATTTTCAGTTTCACAAGATGAAATACTGCTAATACTGCTTGATACTGCTGTCTGCCCTCTTGTGGAGGAAGCTGTCTAGGAGGCTTGTGCGTGCTTCCTGATGGGAGGGACTGATGGTGGGTTGGGCTGGGTGGGTGGAGCTCAGTAAGACTTTAATCTGCTTGTCTGCCAATGGGTGGGGCTGTGTTCCCACCTTGGTTGTTTGGCCTGAGGCCACCTAGCACTGGCACTTACAGGCTCTATGGTGGGGCTAATGGTGGACTCTGGGAGGGCTCACGCCAATGAGCACTTCCCAGAACCCCTGCTGCCAGTGCCCCTGTCTCCTTGGTGAGCCACAGCTGTCCCCCACCTCTGCCGGCAACCCTTCAACACCAGCAGGTAGGTCTGGTTCAGGCTCCTATGGGGTCACTGCTCCTTCCCCCTGGGTCCTGGTGAGCACTTTTTTTTTGTGTGCCCTCCAAGAGTGGAGGCTCCGTTTCCCCCAGTCCTGTGGAGGTCCTGCAATCAAATCCCGCTGGCTTTCAAAGTCTGATTCTCTGGGGATTCCTCCTCCCGTTGCTGGACTCCCAGGTTGGGAAGCCTGACGTGGGGCTCAGAACCCTCACTTTAGCGGGTGGACTTCTGCAGTATAACTGTTCTCCAGTCTGTGAGTCACCCACCCAGCATTTATGGGATTCGATTTTAACACAATTGCACCCCTCCTACCATCTCATTGTGGCTTCTCCTTTGTCTCTGGGTGTGGGGTGTCTTTTTTGGTGAGCTCCAGTTTCTTTCTCTCAATGATTGTTCAGCAGTTAGTTGTAATTCCAGTGCTCTTGCAAGAGGGAGTGAGCGCACGTCCTCCTACTCTGCCATCTTACTGTTCCCTGATTTCTAACAATTCTACTGGGGCTGTGGAGCATAATTTGTATGACTTGAAGCATTTTAAATGTTGTTTAGCCTGGTCTTATGGCCTAGAATACACTTTCTTGGCAAATGCTCTGTGTGCTCTTGAAAAGGTGTACACTTCTGAGGTTGCACATGGAGTGTCTGGAAATAGGTCACCTAGAGTGAAAGTGTTCATGTCTCTGTTCTTATAGAGATTTCCTTATACTTGTTCTATCAATTACTGAGATGGTGTTGAAATCTATAACTGTGGACTCCATTATTTTTCCTTACATTTCTAAACATTTTTGCTTAATACATTTTTCAGCTGTTACTGGGTACACAAACCTTTGGATTGTTATGTCCTTTTGATGAACGGATACCTTTATTTTATGAAAGGATTTTATTTCTTGGTCATGTTATTTCTCTAACATATACTTTTCCTGATGTTAACATGCTGCATCTTCTCTCAGTGTTTGATTTTAACCTGTCTACGTTCCTGGGTCCTGCTTTTTTATTTGGTCTGGTAGTGTCTGCCTTTTAGTTGGGGTGATTAAACCATTTACATTTAATGTAATTATTAACATGCTGGGTTTACGTGTACAGTTTTGCTACTGGTTTCGATTTGTCCCACCTGTTCTCGCTCCACATTGTCCTGCCTTCTCCTGCATGGAGTATTTCTGCCTCCCTTATCGACTGCTTCATTTCAGAGGTCGCTGTGTGTAACCCACCTCTGTCCACCTGGAGTCACGTGGTGTCTTCACACCCAGTGTAAGAGCCTCCGGGCCGGCCTCTGTGCTGTCACGTTTTACTGCTACGTGTTAGTAACCTCACAGGACATTATCGTTTTAGCTTTAAGTGGTTGATCATTTTTTAGATAACTTAAATAAGGAAGCAAGTCTACACGTGCCCGCGTGCTTGCTGTTCCCAGGGTTTCCCCTCCTTTGTGCAGATCAGATTTGTGCCTGGTGCCCTCATCCCTGCTGGAAGGACTCCTATAGTCTCTTTACAGCAGATGTGCTGCCATGAATTCTTCCGGCTCTTGGTGTCTGTAAAGCCATTCCTTTTAAAATGTATCCTGAGATACGCGCTCACTGGGTAAAGAATGCTGGCCGGCAGCTCCTCCTCTGTGACACTGGCGGTGCGTGCTCGCTGCTGACGGTGCAGTTCCCAGTTTGGCCTCAGGAGGACCCGTGGGAAGGACACACAGCCCTGACCCTGAGAGCCGCCTCCGGACACCGGCCCATGCCCGGCTGCCTCAGCGCCACACTATGCCCGGGGAGGGGCCCTTCAATGAACTTCTGGAGGCCACAGCCTGCCAGTGCAGACACTGCCGATGAACGATCCCATGGATGAGAAAGACTGGATTCAGAGCCGGGCTCGGGGCCAGGCTGCTGACGTTTGCTCCTCCCACGTGTGCTCACGCGCCCACGCACGGTGAGGACGGGCTCTCGGGAGCTACTCTCACTGAGCATGACTTGCCGCGTCAGCCTCCGGGCCTCACCCTTGCTGCCCTGTTTCTCCCTCTGTGCGGACCCCCGGGCGTTTCTCGAGCAGAACCCCATCCACCTGACCCCTCAGGGCTGCGGTGGCTCAGGCTTCAGCACCAGATGCAGGGTTCATTTCCGGGAAAGGGGTAAACACCAGTATCTGAGACCTTCCACGTCACACCAGGCCAAGAAAGGTGTCACAGCCAGAGAGATTTATTTTAAAATAGAAACATACATACATTAAGCTGTAAAATAGTCAAATTTTAAACAAAAAGGAAAAAAACCATTTGATCCCAGAGTCTACACGGAATGGATTCAAAGAGGCATTTGATATTCCCGCGAGACGTGCTTACAGACCCCGAAAGATGGCACTCCCGCGGGGGGAGACACGGCAGCGGTGGAGCACCCCGCCGGCACCGGACGCTCCTGTGGCCACGGCGACCAGGACAGACGTCTGCGTGTGGGCGGTGTCATCAGTGCCGCCAACTCCTCTCGGACACAACGTGGAGGGACCGGGGACGTGAGGAGCGTTCAGGGGTTTTGGCAACAGAGAGGGTGTGACGTCAGGAAGGTCCACCAGAGCCTCCAAACGCGCAGCAGCTGACGCCCTGGCTCTGCTGCAGGCTGCGAGCCCCTGGGCTCGGGCTCAGTCTGCGTGGGGTTTCCGCTGGGGATTCTCCTCATAGCACTCCCCGAACTCGTTCACTCTGCTCTTATCCACGGGATAAAGCCTGCAACGAGACCGCGTGCGTCACGCTGCCTGGCGTGTCCTGGATGCACGCAGCCGAGACCCAGGTGGTCGGCTCCCGCAGGAGGAGTGTGTGCGGGTGGGCCTCGTGCGCTCCTGACGTCTTGTAGCGGTCAGGCCAGAGCTCCGTGCTCAAGGCTGAAGAGGAGACGAGGACCGCGGTGCCCAGGCAGAGGCGGGGCCGGAACCCCCGACGCCCGGCTCCTGGTGCACAGCACGGGGCCCGGGGCTGCGGCCTCCTCCGCGCTCCACTGAACGGCCGTTACGAGCAACACGCACGCCTCAGGAGAGCCACGTGCTCTCGCGGTGACCAAACCCCTCAGAGAGAACGCAGCGCTTCTACACTAGGGCGCCAGGACCCTCACTGATGCACCGCACGGCCCTCGCACGGCTCTCAAGGCAGGACCAGGCGTGTCTGCGGCCCGGGCGAGTCCCCTGGGGCAGCTGCGCCTCGGGCGGCACTCACCATCGCTGGTAGAGGTACACGAGAAACACCACGTCGTCCCGGAAGCAGGCCAGCCGGTGGGAGGTGGGCATGGTGATGACGAAGGCGAACACATCGTCGATGAAGGTGTTGAAAGCCTGCAGGCGGGTGGGCGGGGTGGTGAGACCGGGCCCCCGGGGCCCCGCGCGCGGCCCAGACCATGGTCGCCTCCCTGCACTCTCGCCCCTACAGCGACCTCAGAGCCACCACACAAAGCAGGAGCCAGCGGGGGAGCCCAGGGCCCGGGGCACCCCCCGCCATAGGCTCCACGGCTGGGCCCCCACCTGCTCTCCACACGCGGGACCCGCGAGCACCCCCGGGAGCCGGCCGGCCCGGGACTGGCCGCCGGGTTCCGAAAACAGAAGAACGTCATGACTGCGCCCCCACCCCCGACGCTGCTCTCTCCACTTCACAGCCAGCAGCACCAGAGGGCCACGCGCTCCCAGCCTATGCGTGTGGCGCTGGCCACGACGCCCCAAGACAGCCCTCGGCCAGCCCGAACCCGCCATCTGGGTGGACACGGACCCGGCACCCTAGACACCGGTCACCGGGTCACGGGCGTCCACCTGCTCTTCGATACGTGCTGCCAAGGAGCAGCGCAGCTTTCCTCGAGAGAACGGCCTGTGCCGCTGGGACAGAGAACCCCGGCCTTTTAGAGTCGCCACAGGGGCGTCTACGCCTTGAAGGAGACCCCCGAGCTCCTCTGCAGAAGTGCCACCCGACACACGGCCCAGCCCCGATGGTGAGTCCCCGAGGGCCTCACGCGGCCAAGGCACGGACCTTGTAGGTGAAGGCCTTCCAGGGCAGGTGCGCCACCGACTTCATCTGGGGACAGGCAGGAGGAGCAGGTCAGGCGCCGCGCGGCGCAGGGACACGGGGCGGCGGGGCGGCGGGACGGGGCGCGTCTTACCTTGTAGTTGACGAAGAGCTGCGGCAGCATGAAGAGGAAGCCAAAGGCGTAGACCCCTGAGGAGACACACGCAGTGTGCAGACGCGGCACTCGGGCCCGGCGCCCGGCCCTGCACGCCGGGACCGCCTGACACCCGACGCCTGGCCGCACCGGCCTGCAAATAACCCTCGCCTCCCGCCCGCCCGCCGCAGGGCTGTGAGCGGCCAGCCTGCCGCGCGGGTGAGCCCGGTCCGCGTCCGTCTCAGAGCAGCAGCGCACGGTCAGGATGAGCCAGGCGGGCGCTCCTCCCAGGACTCGGGCTGGGGCTCTGCTCTGCCCAAACGCCACAGGGCTCACTGCCCGCACCCAACTGTCCCACGGCCGATCCCGCAGGCCCGGTGTGCAGTGTGGGCCCAGTGAGCGCGACAGAGGGCAGGGCGGGGCCTGACGGGGACCCCCCTGCCACAGCGGGCCACACTGCGGCCGGACAGTCACCTGCTGCAGACCTACTGCGGGGACAGGACACACGGAACTCACCGTTGACGAAGCTGTTAATCAACCAGGAGTACCAGCTGGAAGGGAAGAGAGGGCAATGGGGGGCGGGGCCTGGCGCTCCGTCTGCGTGAAAGACGGAGCCCCACACGCGCCCCCGAGCTCTCCAGCGCCAGCACGAGGGTGCAGCCCCAGGACCCTGCGGGCTGGCCGGGGCCACCTACACGGGGAGCGGCTTCCCAGGAGCCCCCACCGAGGTGAGGGCGGAGACTTGGCACCTGCGGACTTTCCTTCACGACTCCCAGTGAGACAGGAAACCCCACGCGCCGGCTGGACAGCCCCCTCCCCAAGCACTGCTGCTCGGGAGAACGGGGCAAGGGGCCAGCGCAGGACGCCTCAGCCGCTTTGGGCTCGGGCTGTGCGTTCAACCCTGAGGTCTGCTCCCGGGAGCGTTCCCGACCCCGCAAGGACCAGAAACGGCCGTGCAGAGCCGGCTGCAGCGGGCAGGCCGGGACTGCCGCCCCACGGCCGCCCGGTCAGTGACCCTGGGCTCCAGCCGAAGGGCAGCGGGGCGCTGTCCTACCTCTTATACCTGACGTTCAGCAGAGAATAGACGGCACCCCCGATGCACAGGGGGTACAGGAGGTAAGACAAGTACTTCATGGCCTGCAGGAGACAGGAAGCACCCCGTGAGCGTCCACCACCAACCCTGCATAAACGTTTTTCACAGAACTAGCAAAGCTGGTCTGTGTGCAGGATACCTGTCGGTGAGCACTTGCCCAAACCCACAGAGCATCTGCCTCGACGACTAGGTGGCAGCGGCAATGCCATCAATACCAGCCTGTGGAAACAGCCAACTGACGCCCCGACCCGGGGCACAGGGGTGACCAGACGTCACAGAGGGAACTCTGAAGAGACGTCCCCGGAACCCTGGGTCAGGACCGCCTTCCAACTGGCACAGTGCTTCACTCTCCACTCTGACCTGAACTCTACCAACATCCCAACCAAAGCTGGGGTGCCGTCAATGCCCGTTAAACCAGAAGATGAAACCATCCTTGCTCAGGAAACATGCAGTAAATCTAACTGAAAACCTCAGCTCTCCACGCCAGGGGGAATCCGATGGCCTCAGGATGCAGAGCCCCTGGGGTCACCAGGTCTCAGGGACAGAGATTCAGCTCGCAGCTCCACAGCCGTGCCCCTGGTACAGGACACGGCACGGGCACCAACGGGACGGGGGAACAGGGGAGTCCCCAGCGCTCCCTCCCGCGTCAGAAACCCAGGCAGGCTCCCTGTGGAGCGCGGCTCCAGGCGGTGTGGGCACCACTCCAGGACACACGGGGACCGTCGCAGCCAGGACACCGCCTCCAGGCAAGCCCCACGCCCCATGCCAGCACTCACCTGAGTGTCGTACTCCTCTGTCTTCCTTTCAGATTCACTGTAAGTACCAAACTGCAACGAAATTCAACATAATCACATTAATTCACAGGCCAGGCAGGCGTCTGGGCTCCGCCTGGCTGCCACGGAAGGAGGGACCAGGCTGCGGGCCGAGCGGCAGGCGCACCGGCGTAGGCGTAGCAGCCCCCCCTTCAGAACTGGGGGGCGCAGAGGACCCGACGGCCCCGACCCGTGAGCCACGCCGTGTGGGACACGAGGAGGAAGCTGGCCCGTAAGCCTGTGCGTCCCTCCCGCGGCAGCTTCCTGTTGCCTGTCCTGCTAGGTTCTGCCGTGAAAACACCGCTCTCAGCCAGTCGCGGTGGACGTGCTAGGCTGACTCAGATGAGGAGATGCTGCATCCCACCTCCCAGTGACCTGCCCCCGACCTGGAAAACGGGAGCGCTGCAGACCCCGAGGTTCCCCTCGGGAGGCCCGTCACAGCAGAGCGAGCTGCCCCACCGTAAGCCTCACACCGATGCCCAGGTCCCTGCCGGAACCTGCCCAGAAAACTCGACACCAGAGGGCAGCTCTTTGGGAACCTGTGCGAACTGGGTCGTCACACGGTGTCCTCACACCCCCTGGGAGCGCGGGAGTGGGTGCAGGCTTGGACGCCAACCCTGAGCCCGGAGGACCAGCATCCTCTCTGGTCACGGAGGTGGGGGCGCTGCTCGCTGGGGCTGGGGCCGGGTCTATCATCGGGGACCCCAAGTGCATCAGCGCCCAGGAGGCTCGTGGGCGGAGCTGCAGAGCAGTGACCCGCCCGCTCGCCCCGAGACACCCCCACATCTCCCCACGGGTCTGCGGGTGACAAGCTGCTCTCTGAGCCAGGAGGTCAGCAATGTGACCACGTGACCATCACCTGCCCTCGTGACAACTAAGAAGCTCGTCAGCCGTCCACCTGCACCCCGAGTGGCCCGGCTGAAACACGAGGGCGGTGGGCGCGGAGACGCGGGAGGACGTGGCCGGGCCCTACCTGAAACGTGGGCCTCAGGCCTCTCCAGCCGACGGTCATCTTCAAGGCCTTTTTCACTTTCCACAGCTGGGATGTTGAAAAATCCACAATTAAGGTTCCAGGACCAGGGAGCAGCCCCAGCCCGCCCCGCCCCTCGGAGGGCGACCAGGGCATCCGCGGCTCAGGCCGCCCCGCACCCCGGCCCAGCCTGACCGCTTGGCTGCCTGCCCTCCTCACACTCACGGCACACGGGCCCTGGGACGGCCCCGGCCTCCAGCCCAAACCCACCCAGCCCGCCCGCCCACGTGGACCGGACCACCTCCTCCCACCACCCCCCGGAGTGCCTGGCTGGGCCGCCCTCCTCCCGGCCGAGTCCCCACCCAGCTCACCTGCCCTGGGCTGGCCTGCCCCACCCCCCCCGCCTCCAGATTCAGCCTGGCACCTACTTCCTGCTGCTCGGGAGGCCCAAGCCCCACTGGTGTCCTGCTGTGGCAGGGACCCTCCAGGACCCACCCCGCCGGCCGCCTCCCTGAAGGGGGACCAGCACGAGGGCCGTGAGGTCGGTGCCCCCACGGAGACGCGCAGCTGTGGGAGGCCCCACCAGCACTTCCTCAACACGGTGGCAGCACAGCCGCCCACCCGACAGCCACGTGGGCCCGTGCCCACAGCTGAGGGTCGCTGCCAGAGGCCCGCCCCCTCCACTGCCCCGCACCACGCATCCTGCTTCACACGGCCCCGCACGGCGAGTGCCGTGCAGGAGGGCAGCCACCGCGCCCACACGTCCCGCACACGGACGGGACGGGCTGCGGCTTTCGGATGATGAGAAACTGGGGGCCGTGGGGGGCTCTGCTCGAGAAGCCGCAGCCGCCGCGCCCCCGCCTTCCTGCCGGGCTGGCGGCCCCTCCTTGGGAAGCGGCCGGGCCCCAACCTCACCGAGCGCTAGCGGCCCAGGACCGCGGACACGGCGCTCAGCCTGGTGGCTCACCTCGATGGCGGCTCCGATGCCGGCGGGCACCAGCACCAGCAGGCTCGTCTGCTCGTCCAGCAGGAACAGGAAGATGACCACGGTGCTGAAGCAGCGCCAGAGCACTGGAGGCGGGCGGCCAGGGCTGAGCCGGGGCCCCGCCGCCACCCACACGCACCAGCCCCTTCAACCACTTCTCCCCCATCGTCCCCTAGAGAGGACGGCATACTATACGCGGCCACAGGAAATGGAAAACAATCCCGAAAAGCTATGAACCCAACACTAGGTGGCCTCAGCTGGGAAACACGTGCGAGTTACACTTGCAAACACAGGAGGCACAGAGAGCGTGCTGAGAGGCCGGTTCCCGAGTCCAGGCTCTCCTGCTTCCACGCTAACCCTGTGATGCCCACGTCTGTCCTGTGAAAGCTGCGCTTTGTCCTCTCAGGCTGTGCTTTAGGAGACACCACAGCCACGAACCCTCTCCATAGGGAGCTACCCACCAGGAGCTCAGGCCCTGGGACCCACGAGCCTGCTCAGGCCACGGCCTGGAAAGGCCAGGGGAGGGGCAGGAGCACTCAGCAGGGCCTCTCCCTTCCGAGGAGGCCAGAGGTCGGGAGAGAAGCCCCCGAGACACGGACGCTGGACTCAGGGGCCACCCGGGCATCCCAGACCACCCGCTCTGGCGTTACTTCCACGGGAGGAAAAGAACCGTCTCTCACTGGAGACCCAGCTTGGCAGCCAAGCAGGACCGTGAACCCACAGAGACGGACAGTAAGGACCAGCGTGTGTGTCACCTGCCCTCTGTGGTCACAGGCTTACGTGACGCTCACCGCGACCTCGCAGACAGCGCCCTCCCGGTTGCCGCCAAAGGGGACCTAAAAGCCCCCCCCGAACAAGAGCCGCAGCGGCCACGGGGGATCACAAGCTGTAACTCTCAAGACGAGCCCTGGCGCCCCCTCTACCCCTCGCCCGCGGCGGGACGGGCTCTAGGGCAGCCGTGAGTCCTGGGAGCAGCTACCTGCTTTGGTGGACGTTCCCGTCATGCTCTTCTTTTTCTTCCAGAAACTGACATCGTTTTTAAATGCCAGGAAGTCAAAAAGCAGCTGGAAAGAAGACAGGACACGGTGAGCCCCTCAAGATGTGCAGATGAGCCGGGGCTGGGCCTGAAACGCTGAGCTTTCCGTAACACCCACGCCCCCCAGCACCGCTTCCGCAAGCTTCAGCTTCACCGGTGGCCAATTCCCCGGCCCGGGAACCGGCAGCAGCCGCACCTGCTTCCCGTGGCCTCACCCCTGCCCTCTGACCCCCGAGCCCCCACGCTGGCTCTCCCTGGCGGCTGCCAGCGGCCACGTCTAGCAGGCGTCCCCCTGGCACGACTGGCCTCTAGCCCTCAGCACCGCCACAGAGGACCTCACGCAGTCCCTCAGCCATCTCGTCGGTCGTAGGCCTGGTTTACAAGACCAGCAGACAAAGCCCCGGCGCTTCAGCGGGTCGGCGCCCGGGCTGCAGACCCCTCCGCGGGGCGGGTGGGGGAGGCCCTGCCGAGGGCCCGGGGCACTCACGTGGAACGCGGCCACGAAGAAGGTCAGCGCGAGGAAATACAGGTTGGTGTCGACGAAAATCCCTTTCACTTCGTCCGCGTCCTTCTCTGAAAACCCTGGGGAGGACCGAGGCCCGCGTGAGATGGCGACGCCACCCCCGCAGCACGGGGCCCGGCGGGGGTGCACCTCACGGGCGGCAGGGGCTCCTCCGGCCGAACGCAGCCTCCCAGGGGGACGGTCTCACGGGCACCGTGGCAGCTGGGCTCTGGGCTCCTGCCTGCCCGGTGGCCTCACCGAATTGCTGCAGCGAGTACACGGCGTCCTGCATGTGGATCCAGAAGCGCAGCCGCCCCAGCGAGATGCGGTCGTAGGACACGGTGAGCGGCAGCTCGGTGGTGGAGCGGTTGATGACCTGCCCGGAGAGCGCCGTGAGCCCCGCGCGGACCCCGGCCCTCCCGGCTGCGGCTGCCGCACGTGGACGCCCGCCCGCGTCTCCGCCCCCCGCCCCCGCGGGGCTGGGCTCTCAGAACCGGGAGCGGTGCCTCCTCCCGGAAGCCCTCACACCTGCCCCCCCCCGTCCACCCCCCAAGCCCCACGCGTCTCCCGCGAGCACAGCCCCGGGCACGGTGCCTGCTGGGCAGGAGGGGGCCCCCACGAGAGGCTGAGCCGCGCGGGCCCGAGGGAGCCTGGCTGCTCACCATGAGGTCCTTGACGCGGCTGCTGAGCTGGTCGATGAAGAGGATGGGCAGGTAGTGCACCGTCTTCCCCAGCTGGACCCTGCGGGGCCGGAGCCGTCTCAAGGTCGCCCCACGGTCCCGTGGCCCAGGAGGACGCGAGGCAGTGCCAGATGCTGGGTTTACCTCACAGAACTACCTCCAGCCCCGCACCTTCAGGGGCTTCTGGTCACAACAGTCCCAGGACACGCCGTCCGAGGGGAGCAGAGGGGCCCCAGGAGCTACGCCCCTCCCCGGCACAGCGGCCGCCTGGAGGCGGGTGAGGAGACGGGGAGCCGGGCACACAGTGGGACACCACTCGGGGTGCAGAGAAGGGCGAGGGGCCACGTGTGCACCGACATGGGACAGCCGCGGCCACAGGGAGGCCCGTGGCGCGGTGAGAAGTGGGTAGCCACCTGCCCTCCACAGCTGAGGCAAGGGCAGGCAGGGGGCTTTCACCCAGGGACCCACCTGTTCCTCTCTCCCTCTCAACTGCGGGACCGTACCACACACTCAGAAATATGACTTTAATTTTACAAAAGAGAAAACCTCATGACCACTCCCCAAGAACCACTGAAAAGTGAAGACGGAAACAATTCTCATCAGAGCCATTTCCAGGCGCCACGTGACGACCCGGCGACAGGGCGCCATCTCGCAGGGGCTGCCTGAGGTGCCAACACGGGACAGTCTACGTCAGCTTTAACAGTCGTGCTGCGACAGCAAGGGACGGCAACACAATGACCTACCATCAATCTTGAAGCAAAGGCAATCGAGTTGGAGGTGACAGGACGTGGACAGGAGAAACCCCTCCCGGGAGCAGAGTGGCAGGGTCTCCTAAAGACTCCGCACGTTCCCTCCCGCCCCCACTGAGAGCAGTGGGCGAGCTGGATGCTGCCGTGCCGTTCTTTCCCTCCCGTGTCCTGGCGGCAGCCGTGATCAGCCCCTCATCCCAGAGAGGGCTCAGGGAGGCAGGCGCGGCCCATCTGCTCCGTGGTCTGGCCGGGCACGATCCCACCACCCCCACCTGCAGGGTCCCCCCCGCCCCGCTGTCTGCTCAGGGTGTGAACGAGTGAGGCTCAGAGCTGGGCAAATGAACGCACCCCGCGGCGGCCCCCCACCGCCCGGGCCCCCGCTCGGCGGCACTCACATCTTCATGTAGCGATGCACGTCCGCGGGCAGGGAGGCCCCGTCAAAGATGAAGTCGTCCACCATCACGTTCAGGGTCAGCCTCGGTCTCCAGTGGGAAACGGGCTCGTCCAGGGCGCCCGCCGGCCGCTTCTCAGCCTCCACCTGCCGCTGAACGTGAGGGCTGACTCGACAGGAAGAGCCCCGGGCTGGGGGGGGGGGGGGGGGGGGCCCGGGGTGGGCCTGGGGCCGCGGGGCAGAGGCACCTCCGCCTGGGCAGAGCCACGCGCAGAGAGCACAGCCGTGCGCAGAGCTGGCGGAGCACGGGGGCCCGCGGCTGCCTTCTCCCCGACTCTCACCCCCTCACTTCCTTCCCAAGAGAGAAGCCACAGGGGTGCTGGTTCCCACCACGTGGTCCCGCGTCTCACTGACTCCTGTTTTGGGCCCTGGTCCTGAGCCGCGACGGCTGCCAAGGACCAGCCCCTGGGGCACCTGCAGGAGGCGCGTGCACGCTGGAGCTGAGGCCCCCGGCCCGCAAGGAGGCTGACAGGAGAGGCTTCGACACCAGCTCCGTCCAGCTGTGGGGAGGGGGCGTGTCCACGGCTGGGCAGCAAGCCTAGATACACTAAACTCAGAAACAAACTCTGCCGGCAGGGAAATCCTGATTCCAGATCTAACCGAGAAGCTCTGTGAGCCGTGCCATTCGCTCAGTATTTACCTCCTCCGTAAAGCTCCAGGTCAGCCCTAACAGTGGCGCTAGAAACACCCTTCCGCGGAGGCGGGGCGGCAGCCGCACGCTGCAGAGACTGCTTCTACCCATCGTGCGGTGGCCTGGCTCCCCAGGAAGGCCCGGGAGGCAGGGCTGCGTGGTCCCCAGGGAAAGGGAACCAGAGAGTCTTTGCAAGGACACACACACGAGACAGCTTCAGCCACGTCCTGCTGCCCTAGTTTTGAGTGACGCCCCTCCCCCGCGACACAGACCCCCCCAACGCCAGGACCCGGTTCCAGCCTCTGCTGCGGCAACGGTTGCGCACGTGCTGTCCAGCCCTTCCCTTTTCTATGGGTGCACGGGACACAATGCGCACACGCTTTTTTCATAATTTTGAGTTACATCCTTAGAATAAATATTTACGCGTTGTCCTGTCCTACACGCAGTGCGGTGTCTCCCAACTAAGTCGCGACTGCAGCCGAGTTCCGCAGAGGGGCTGCCCTGCATCCTCCCCCACCCCACGCACATTCCCCGGGGGCTGAGGGGGAAATCTGCGTAAAGAAAGTCATTGAACGGGCTTCCCTGGCGGTCCAGTGGCTGAGACTCCACGCTTCCACTGCAGGGGGCAGGGGTTCAATCCCTGGTCGGGGAGCTAAGATCCCGCACGCCACGCAGCAGGGCCAAAAAGAAAGTCACTGAACTACCTAAGCTGCATGTCACTAATTTGACGTAAATCTCCCTGCAAACCCATGAGAAGTTACTGAGCTGAAAAACGTGTGTGCCAATGCCACCGGACCGCTTCCCTTCCCAGCAGGCGGCCCAGCGCCTGCACGTGTGGGCACATGTGTGTGAACTCCGAGGCGGCCGGCACCACTCACCTGTGTGGCAGACTCCCCGGTGAGTAGGTTCACCTCTTCTGGCTTGGGGACCATGTAGGTGGTCAGCGGGCTCACCAGGTGCACCTGCTTCCCGTCATGCCAGGGCAGGACGCCGGCGTGATGGACAAAGATGTAGGCGTACAGTGTCCCATTGTTCCTGGTTTTCTTCGGAACAGAAACATTGACCGTCCTGAAACAGAACCCATGACGATTTCAGGCACGCGCACACTGCGGTCTGCGTGTGAACACACAGTGGAGACGACGCAAATACTCTTATAAAAAACGCTGTTTGAAGCCAAGACCAACCAATTTTAGCTGAGAAGTACTAAAAACAAAACCCACCTGCCCGGACATTACCGAAGTCCTAAACATGCAGGTGTATGGCACACACTCTGGAAGCACGCGCAGCTGCCCAAAAGCTGAAGGCCTGCATCCAGGGTGCTGAGGTCACAGGCCAAGGGGGCGGACCCCAGGCACGTGTGCCCCGCCCCTGCGGCAGCTCTCCCACAGCTGGCTGCTGGGGGCGTGTATCCTGCACAACATCACACACCCCAGGGCTCGCTCTGACGCCTCCCAGACAAGGAAGAGGGAACAGGAGGACTCGGGACAAGCACACTGTCTTTAAGATGACACTTGTTGAAATTTAAAACACTAAAACCACAGCTTAAACACATCTTTGAAAACTTACCCTCCGTACTTCAATATGCACACTGCGTGCTCTGTTGTAAAGTCACGTTTCACTTCATTATGATTTTCTGCTAAATTCCTCCCTCTATGTTTTTTTCTTTTCCCTTCCAGATAACCTAACTGAACCTCTTCCGCCAGGAAAACACAAGCTGTTTGCTGCGGGAAACGGTGCAGGCTGTGTTCTGCACGTGGTCCCCATCACAGTCCCCACTCCTTCGGAAACTCCCCACAGCCGCCAGACGCTGGGGCAGCTCCTTGCTAACTGACCCCCTCAGCATCCGCCGCTGGCCTGCGGGACAAGGTTTGCTCGTGTGTCTGTCGCGCGTGCCCGCAGGTAAAACGCTCCGAGGCATCCCTCCCCCACCAGAACGCTGACGTCTCAACACCCGCAACGTCGGTGCCGCCCGCCTGGCACCTGTCCACGTCCATACCTTTCAAACTTGGACTGCACGTCGAAGTCCTCCACGTTCAAGACCAGATCCACGTGGTTCTCGGCACCCAGGCTGGACCGCGTAGTGGTGTACACGCTGAGCTGGAAAGGCCGTCGGCAGAGTCGGCGGGGCGAGGGCCCTGGCCGAGGGCACTGGCCGAGGGCACGCGCGGCCCCCGGGGCTGCCCGGCCGCGGCGCGGAAAGCTGCACCTCGCCTCCCCGGGGGTCGGCACCGCGCCTGCGAACCGCCTGCCAACGCGCGGGGCGGGCCACCCACCCGCGGGCTGCGGGCGCCTCGCCGCGGGGCGCAGGGAGCGGCGGGGCCCGCGGGCGGGGCTGGGGCTCTAGGCTCCGGGGCCGGGCAGGAGGGCCCCCGCCCCGCCCTGGTCCGAGGTTCAGGCGCGCGGCCGCGCTCACCTGCAGCTTGGGCCTCCGCGCCAGGTAGGGCTGGATGCAGTTGCCGTCGCCGGCGCACGGGCGGGTGTAGACGATGCCGTACATGACCCAACAGGTGTGCAGAACGTACACCACGAACACGCCCACCACCAGGCTGGTGAAGGAGCTGCGGCCGCTCCACATGGCGCCGCCGCCCGGCCCGGCCCGGCCCGGCCCGCCTCGCAGCCGCGGGCCCCGCCGCCCGCCCGGCCGCCGCCGCCGCTCACGCGAGAGCCGCCGCGCGCCGCCGCCACCGCCGGGGAACGACCGCGCCGCGCGCCGCGGGCCGCCCGCCGCCCCGCATGCTCCCGCCGCCGCCGCTGCCGCCGAGCTGTCGCCGCGGGATTCGCCGCCGCGCCGCTTCCGGGCCCCGCGCCGCCGGCCGGAAGTGGGCGCGCCGCCCGCCGGAAGTGGGCGCGCCGCGCGGCGCCCTGGGAAGCACCGCCCTCCCGCCGCCGCGCACGCGCGCCGCTGCGTCAGGGGCGCGGCGCTGACGTCCGGCGCCGGCGCCGTCCTCCGGGGGCGGGGGGGGCCCGCGGCGTGGGGGCGAGGGGGCTGCGGCGCGTCCGCGGCGGCCGGGCCCGAGGCGCGCGGGCCGCCGCGGAGAGCCGCCCTTGTCGCCTGGCAGCGCGCCCGCCCTTCCCGTCTCCGTCGGGGTCGCGGGACGCAGCGCCCTGGCCCGCCGCGGCCGCCGTGCGCCCTGGGACGGGGGACGCGCCCCCGCGGCTCTCCTGCCCGCGCCGCCTTCGTCTCGCCCCGCCAGAAGCCCCGCTCCGCGTTTCCGCAGGCGGCCGGTGCTGCTGGAGCCGCCGTCAGCGGCCGCGGGCCCGGGCGGAGAGCCGCGCCCGGCCTCCCGCACTCTGCCCCGCGGCGGGCGTCGGCCCCCGTCCCCGCCTCGCCCGCCGTGCCCGGCAGCGCGCCCTGTGTTCCGCACCCCCGCCCTCCCGGTGCGCTTGCGGACTCCTGTTCCCCGGGGTGTAGAACCCACCCTCACTGGCAGGCCCCCCGGCCCTTCGCCCTGTGCCCCTGCCGCACCTGGGCAGCGCCCCCCGGACCGGGCCGCCCTGCGCCCTCGCTGCTCTGCTCTGTGCCGCAGGCCTCCTCGTCTGCGGGGCGCGGAGGCCCAGGAGGGCTTGGGTGGGGTACCCGGGGTGGGGGTCTCGCGGCATCCAGAGGCCGGGATGCAGCCGGGCCTCAGGGAGGGGCTCTGGGGCGCGGCTTCAGATCCCTCTGCCAGTCTCGCAGACGGAGTTTGCGGCCAGTTTTGTCCCAGGTGCAGCCAGCTGTTGGCGTGCAGGGGGGACAGCCGGGTGTGCTGGCGGGGAACCCTCTCCACCGGCGCTCCTCCGTCGTATGAGACTGTTTTTACTGTCCCGTCACTTTTTTGAAAGGTCTTCACTAAGTGTGGGTGTCTGGGTCGATGGGCACTGTTTCTTCCAGCAAGTCAAAGAACGTTGTTTTATTATCTTCCAGCTTGGATCGTTTCTGACGAGTGAGCAGTTGCGCCCACATTATCTTTGTGTCACTGTGGGTAGGCTATTTTCTCCGGCTGCTTTTAGAATTTTTATAAAAAGTCACCGGTGTTCCGCAGTTTGCTGTAGCGGTTTCCCTCGTTTGCCCTGCCTGAGGCTTCCTGAACTTACTCAGTTTGTGAAGTTTTTGTGTGCTGCTTCTTTGCGGGATGTGTGTTAGGCGTGTGTGTAGGACAGCTTGCTGTTCCGACATGCGCGAGCCTGTGTTCAGCTTTTATCCCCTCTCCTTGCTTGGGTTTGAATACTTTCTGAAGCTGTGTATTCAAGCTCCCTGATATATTTCTGCAGTTTCCAAACTGCTATTAAGCTTATTCTGTGAATTTTTCGTTGTAGATGTTACGTTTTTCATTTCTAGAAGTTCCATTGAGTTTTTCATTCTTTTTTTATTTTCCTGCGTCTGTATCTCTTTATAGCCACACACGTCTCTGTTCTGTGGATGTACCACAGTTTACTCAGCGGTCTGTGTGTGGATAGACAGCAGGGTTGTTTCCAGCCTTCAGTTATTAAAACTAGGGATGTAATGCACACCCTTGAGCATACACGTCCCCATATATTTTGACTGTGTCTGAGGTGGATTCTGGGAGGTGGTGGCATAGGTTCCAGTGATGAGTGCACAGGTGTGCTCACCGGGGCCAGCCGCGTCCCTCCCCAGCTGGCACACCTTCGGACCCTCACCACCGGCGTGGGTGGCTCTGCTTTTCTCGAGCTCTGCCTTCAGGGTCCAGCATGAAACAGTCTGACAGGCGAGGTGTTGTTTTCATGAGAGATGCCTGGGCTCGTTGGAACAGAGCTGTGGCTGTTCTGAGCCCCATTCTGTGCTGAACTTGGGGTGTTTCCCCCCGCCCTCCCCCCCGCATCTTAGCAGATCGGAGGCAACTCTGCAGGATTCACTCAGTAAAGATAAAACCCTGTGAAGAGAAACTGAGAAATGCCGGGAGGTGCCGCTACTTGCAAACGTGGACACAGCGGGGACCGTTTGGAGGCACCGGAGAGGGTGGGCGCCGGCCTCTGGGCCCCTCTCCCCAGGGACAGGTTGGCTGTGTTCCTGGATGTTGTCACAGCTGCCGGAGTGAAGGTGGCTGTGACCGGGCAGTCCCGCACGCCGGGCGCGGCTTTCAGGCGAGATGCATCGCTCCTCCTCGTGTCACCCTCGGTGATCTCGGGATAGCGCGCCAGTCGGTGGAGAGTTGGGGAGAGCGGGTGTTGGAAGCCCGCAGCCCAGGGCCCAGCACGGGGAACAGCCAGGTCCTACTGGGCCGTCCTGGCTGTCAGACCACTGTTTGTTGGACGACTGCCCTGTGAGGCCTCGGCCGGCCTGGAGGGAGGGCCAGGAGGGCCCGGCCCTCCTGTGACGGCTTCAACGTCAGACGTTCCCTGTGTGAGTTCTGGAGGCTGGGGGCCCGCGATCAAGGTCTCTTTGAGGGCCGTCTCCTCACTGTGTCCTCACGTCGTCTGTCCTTTGTCCCTGTCTGCATCCTAATCTCTTCTTAACAGTGACAGCACTTGGGCTGGATTAGGGCCCTCCCTGGTGACCCCTTGCAGCTTGATTACCTCTTTAAAGACCTCACGTCCAAGTTCAGTGACACTCTGAGGTCCTGGGCTTAGGGCGGTCTGGAGGGAAACAGGTCACCCCTGACAGCCCCTCCTCCAATTCCATGGCCAATTCTCCCGGAGTGTCACACAGATCCGCTGTTTCAAGGCTTGGAGGAGCCGGTGGGAGGAGCACGAGGTCGCGGGAAGGGAGGGGCACGGATGAGGGGGTGCGGCAGCTCTCACCCCTCCCCCACGGGGAGTGGATGCCCTCTGCTTCTCTGACAGCTGGATGGGCCCTGGTTCCAGGGGATGGTCCCCCCCGGGGGCAGCAGGCGCTGTCCCTGCCCGAGCTGGGGGGCCGGTGTGGGTCGTGTCCTGAGGGGCTCGAGGGGGTGGGCCCTCGATCCCGCTGCCCCAGCGAGGTGCTGGCAGTTCAGCCCGGCCTTACCCTCGTCGACGGGCCATCTCCCAGGAGGAGAATCGAGGAGATGACGGGTTTCAGCCTTAGCGCTCTCAGCGCTGTTATTACCTCCCATAAAGCCGGCTGGTCTTCCCGCAGAGCTTCTAATACGACTCTGTGTCAGCGCTGGAATCCTATTTTTGAACCAATAATGGATTCTCTTCTCTGGAACACGCGGGGAGCCCAACAGCTTTTGAAGGATGCAGAGCTTCCAGAAATAGCCCTTCATGGCAGGAAGAGGCCAGTTCGAGGCAGCTGCGTCTGGCGCTCTGTCCTCCTTCCCTGTGTGCCGGTGCTCCCGTCTGAGCTCCTGCCCTGGGTCCCCTGGGTCTTCCACTTGGAAACCCCACCACGGGGGTGCAGATCCCTCCCAGGCGACGGCAGGCGGCGCCGCACACCCGTCGCCAGGTGCACGCGGGGGGCCGCGGCCGCGTCCAGCGCAGCTGCTCCGACGCCGGGCCAGCAGGGCCCCGCACAGGCCGTGCCCCGTGATGGAAGCGCGTACACGCGTCCGACAGCACCGCCCTGGGACCCGGGCGCACACAGCCGAGCTCAGCACCCACCGTCTTTGTGGACGGGAGCCGCTTGCTGGCGAGGAAACGGAGGCAGGAAGCGTGTGGGGCTGGGGTCCGGGCTCCTGACCACCCCGCGTGGCCCACGTGCTCCTCGCCCGCCCGCTGGGGTGAAGGGCTGGGTGGTGGAGACCCGCGGGGTCTGCAGGGCCGGAGGCCTCTGAGGGGGTGCTGAGGCGACGGGTCCCCTCGGAGCCGGTGGGGTGCAGGGCCTTGGAGCCCCCGGACCTCCTGTCTCTGCCCGCGGCCCTCGAGGGCCCAGGAGGGCCCCAGAGCAGGAGGCCCTGAACGCCAGGGCGGTCAGTGGAGAGAAGGGGCCCCAGCAGGGCCCCGTGGGGCTGCGGGCCGCGTGCACACTTGGAGCGAGGGTGCCCACGCGTGTGAAATGCACAGATGGGGGGGGGGTGACCGCAGGGAGGGGCCGAGGCGGGAGTGAGGGAGCCGCTCCGCAGAGGGAGCGGGGTGGGCACAGCGAGGCCGGCCGTGCTCAAGGCTGGGGCTGGGGGGCGGGGAGCGGTGGCGGTGTCCCCCACGGCGTACCCGCCGGGCTTCTCCTGCTGACCCGTCTCGGGCCGGGCCTTGCGTACACTGAGCGGTGAGCCGGGCTTTCTTTCAGCCTAGACGGGTCAGGTCAACATTCCCATTCTATCGCACACAGAGTGAGCCCTCCCTCAAGGGACTCTGAGTCTCACATATCCCCACCACACTGGCTGCTCAGGGAAACTCTGCGGTTCACGGTTGGGGGGGTGGCATAAACGTTCACCGTGACCCCTCCGTAGGGCGTCCAGAACTCGGAGAACAGGAGACAGTCTACGCGTGAGATAAATACGCTTCTCTCTGAGCCAGCTGCGTCTGTGTGATGCCATTCCCAGGAGTCACCCCCGTCACACCTCCTCCGGGGGTGGTGCACAACCGCATGACCTCAGGAGGGGCCTGGGCCTCCGGCAGCGGCTCGTTCTGTCCTGCACGCCTGGGCGAGGAGGGACCCTGCCACCCCGGGAGCCTCACACCGCCTCCTCCAGGGCGCCTTCCTTGCCGTCTGCAGCCATACTTCTCCTGATGGACTTTTGAGGCCTCTCCCTGCAGCTGCTCACAGCCGGACACATCCCCGGGCAGCTCCAGGGTCGTCCAGCCACCAGGTCGCCGTCGCTTTCTCGTCCTTCACATCTTTTCTCAAGGTCTCTGTTTCCAGCCTGGGTTAAGAGCTGAGGCTTTCCATTTCTTCACTGGTGGCCCCCAGTTCTCACGTCTCTGTTAATTTGATGTCAAGCTTTGCTTCCCTTAAAGCTGACTCAAGGCCCCTCCTTGTATGAAGACACGTGTCTCAACATTTGCTGTTTTGCTCCAGGAGGGCCGAAGCTCCCCTGGCCAGTCCCTTGTCCCCACTTGAATTGACTAAAAATCTGGCCGGGACGGTCCACACCACCATCTCTGTGATGCAGCGCTTCCAAGCTGTTGTCACGTGACCCAGGGGCCCAGACGGTGGCCGACATGGCGTGGTGGACGTTGGGTGCCCCACAGCTCAGGGTTTACCTGCGGACAGAGGTGCTGAGAAGGATGGGGTGGGAGAGGGGGGAGATGGCCTCAGGGGACCCGGGGGAGGCCCTCACAGTCCCTCAGGAGGCACCTGCAGTCCCCCCTGGCCACGGTGGCATCCTCCCAGGCCCCTGCGAGCCTGGGTGTGCTGTCACCCAGGCCACCGCGCGGTCCCTGGTGTGTACACCCGCAGGAGGAGGAGACGCGTGCCGGTGAGTCCCGGGGCTAGGGGAGTGGACCGGGAGGGGCAGTGGCCAGCGGGGCGACGGCAGGTGCCGCCCGGGGCTGGCGGGGTGCCCCCGCGGAGTGAGGAGAGGAGGCCGCAGCTCTGGGCACCTGCCAGCAGGGGCGGCGCGACTACAGCGACGGAGAGGGTGGGTGGGCGCCCCCGGAACCCCGCTCTCAGCAGGCGTGGGGCCTGCGGTCTGAGGCGGCGACAGAGCTGCCACGGGGAGCCACGGACGGGCCCAGGAGGTGGCTGTAAGGTGACGTCGGGGGCAGAGCTGCCGGGTTTGGGCGCGTTGGGAGCCCTGAGTGCCGCGTGGCTGGGCTGTCGGGTGGGGGAGGGCTGGGTGTGTGGAGGGAGGGCCTGCCTTGGGAGCACAACAGCAGCCCGCCCCGTGGACGAGTGACCTCGGGAGCAGAAGGACGGCCAGAGGGGAGGGCCGTGCGGGGCGAGGTGCGTGGACAGTGGTGGCTCGGCGGACAGGAAGTCGAGACCGAGCGGCCAGGATGCGGGTCCCGCGGGAGTGGAAGGTCCTGAGGCCGAGGGTGGGACGCGGGGGGATGGTGGAGAAGGCCACCCTGGGGAGCAGCCGTGGCCACATCCCCAGTCACCCCTACAGGGGACGAGGGGGACGTCAGGGAGGGAGCGGTGGGGGGCGCCTTGCCGGGCAGAGGCTGCTGAGCATGGTTCCACGTGGCCAGGGGTCGGGCAGCCTGTACCTCAGGTCCCCTGCTCCCTGTGTCACTGTGCTCCTCTGTCTTCACCTCCCATCCCCTGCAACCCCTGTGCCCCATCATGGGAGGGCCCAGGCCTCAGGACATTTGTGGGCCTTTGGCGGGTCGCCCCGTGCCTGGGCGTTGGGGTGCCCTCGCCCAGCGTGAGAGGATGGAAGGTCTTGCCAGACTCCCGGTGAAAAGCCTGAGCCTAGATTCTAATCATTTACGTATAAGCACATAGTTTTTGTATGATTTTAACAGAGTCTGGTTTTTCTAGGAATTTGCAGTAAGGCGGTCGGGGTGGACGGTGCTTGGCTTTGTTGAGAACAAGCTGGCAATGGCCATCTCTCTGGACAGCAGGGCACTCACGTGTCACCTGCCCTCCTTGAGGCCGCAGCCCCTCAGCCTCCCGATGGGGACTCCGGTTCCGACCCCTCGCCTTCCAGGGGAGGCGTCTGTGCGTTTAGGTGCCAAAGGACAGGTTTGCACCTGCAAACTTAGTCACCCTCTGCTCCTTTATAACAGGCTGTTACACTGATTATTCTGAAATATGTAGAAGTTGGTAACATTGACCCTGAATTTCATTTCGGCAGAGCAAGAGGGGACTGTAAAATGTTTGCTATACGAGGCGGGCACCGAGGTCAGCAAGACGGGAGCCCACGGACACTCAGTGAGCCTCCCGTGGTGGCGGCTGAGGGGAGGGCGCCCACCGAGCGCGAGCCCCCCGGGGGCGACAGCAACCCGCGGGTGGCCGGGGGCAGCTCTCAGCTCCTTCTCGTGCCCGAGTGGGTGCGGATGAGGGCTTTTGTCATTAATTCTCTCTTTTTTAAAAAATAAATGCATTTATTAATTGGCTGCGTTGGGTCTTCGTTGCTGCGCATGGGCTTTCTCTAGTTGTGGCGAGCGGGGCTACTCTTTGTTGCGGTGGCTTCTCTTGTTGTGGAGCACAGGCTCTAGGCATGCGGGCTTCAGTAGCTGTGGCATGTGGGCTCAGTAGTTGTGGCGCATGGGCTTCATTGCTCCACGGCATGTGAGATCTTCCTGGACCAGGGATCAAACCCATGTCCCCTGCGTTGGCAGGTGGATTCTTAACCACAGCACCACCAGGGAAGCCCTCATCATTAATTCTTTTTTTTATTTAATTTTTATTGGAGTATAGTTGATTTCCAATGTTGTGTTAGTTTCAGGTGTGCAGCAACGTGAATCAGTTATACATGCACATCCATGCCCTCTGTTTTAGATTCTTTTCCCATATTTTCATCATAGAGTATTGAGTAGAGGTCCCTGTGCTGTACAGTAGGTCCTTGTTAGTCATCTATTTTAATATATTTCTTTTTTATTTGTTTGTTTATCTCTTGGCTGTGTTAGGTCCTCATTGCTATGTGCAGGCTTCTCTAGCTGCGGCGAGTGGGGCTACTCTTCGTTGTGGCGCACGGGCTTCGTTGCTCCGTGGCATGTGGGATTTTCTCAGACCAGGGATCGAACCCGTGTCCCCTGCAATGGCAGGTGGATTCTTAACCACTGCGCCACCAGGGAAGTCCCCCTCATCATTAATTCTTGAAAATTCTTCTGTTGGTCTGAATATTTGAAATTTCAGTTTTTGGACAGCAGACCAATGGAATAGAAGAGAAAGTCCAGGATAGAATCAGATGAACATAGATATTTGATCTGTGGTAAAGGTGGGAGAAGATGGACTTTTGAAAATAATATTCTTGGGACAACTGGGTAGCCATTTAGAAAAGGATGAAACTGATCCTTAGTGCATACTCTACACCAGAATAACCTCCAGAGGATGGAGATCTAAATATAAAAAAAATGATATGTAAGTTCTATAGGAAAACACGGGTGAAGCCCTGGATATTACGGGGGAGAAAAGCCTTTCTAGTTATGGTTTACGATTCAGAAGAACAAATAGAAGATCAATAAATTCAACCATTTAAAATGAAATGTAACAATCAAAATCCCAATGGCTGTTTTGTGGATGTTGACAAAGTGATTCTCAAATGTACGTGGAGAGAAGGCAGAAGACCCAGAACAGCCCTGGCGACACTGCAGGAGAATGAGCTGGAGGACGGACACCCCCGACTCCAGGACTTCCTGGGAAGCTGTAGGAACCGAGGCAGCGGGGTGTCGGGGACAGAGCCCACACACAGAGCATCGGGCAGAGCAGCGAGCCCAGGAACAGACCCTGTAAACACAGTCACCGGTCTCGACAGAGGAGCAAAGACAGCCCCACGGAGCAGAGACGGTCTCTTCCTCAAATGGTGCTGGACGAGGGACGTCCACAGAGAGGATGAATCCAGACGCAGACCTCACACCCTTCACAGGAGTCAGCTCAGAATGGATCAGGGAACTCAGTGGACACTCCCGGAGCACAAGACGGGAGAAACCCAGGTGACCTCGGGTTTGGAGATGCGTTTTTAGACACAACGCCAGAAGTATGATCTATGAAAGAAAGAGGTGATAAGTTGGGGTTCATTGAAATGAATGCAGTGTCTGTGAAAGCTAAGAGAATGAAAAAAGCCATAGACGCGGAGAAAATATCTGCAAAACATGCATCTGATAAAGGACTGTTATTCAGCATGAACAAAGAACTGTTTATACTCAGTAATAACGAAGCCAACAACCCCATTTTAAAAATGGGAGAAGGTCTGAATGTTCACCTTGCCGAAGAGGGTGCACAGATGGCAGAGTCGCCCGTGAAAAGGTGCTCCACGTCCTGTGGGCAAGTTAAAGCAACAGCGAGACGCCATCAGGCACCTGCTAGGAAGGCAGACATCCAGGACACTACAGCACCAAGTGCTGGCAAGGACGTGGTGCGACAGGAACCCCACCCACCGCTGCCGGGAGTGCAGCATGGTGCATGCACTTCGGAAGACAGCTGCGCAGCTTTTTACAAATTCAAACCTACTCTTACCACACGATCCAGCAATCACACCTCGTGCTGTTTACCCAAAGGAGTTGAAGACTGTCCACACAAAAATGTGCACGTGGACGTTTATAGCAGCTTTATTCATAATTGCCGAAACTCGGAGAACACCACGGTGTCCTTTAGTAGGTGACGTGGTAAATACAGTGTGGTACATCAGACCTGAAAAGAAGTGAGCTGTCGAGCCATGAAAAGGCCCCGGGGAGCCTTAAATGCACATTACTAAGTGAAGGAAGCCAGCCTGCAAAGGCTACAGACTGTGTGATTCCAACTGTATGACATTCTGGAAGAGATGACACGACAGATACAGCACAAGAGCCAGTGCTCGCCAGGGGCTGTGGGGAGGGAAGACCAGACGGAGCACAGGGGCTCCTGGGGCAGCAGGTACGCTGTACGACACTGATGACGGAAGCCGTGGTGCAGCCGCGGGGGGGGAGGGCGGTCTGGAGCAAGTGGAGAGTCTAACAGCTCGTCTAGGAGCGGAGGGAGAGGGAGGGCTGACCTCGGGTGAATCTGCTGCTGCTTCTCGCTTGAGGGCATGGCGTCTGCACACGTGCAGGATGACATCATGACATTAGGAAGAAGGAAGCAGGCAACCGCTGGGACTTCCCTGGAGGTCCAGTGGTTAGGACTCCGCACTGCCACTGCGGGGGGGCTCAGGTTCGAACCCTGGTCAGGGCACTAAGATCCTGTATGTTGCCTGGCGGGGCCAAAAAAAAAAAAAAAGAAAAAAAAGGAAACAGGCGTCCCTTACCGTGGAACAAGTGACGTATGTGCTGCGTCAGCGCCGGGGCTGCCCAGGGAGCGTGCACACTGCAGGGTCTAAAACGACAGCAGTTTACTGTCCCTCGTCCTGGACGCCGATGTCTGGGGGGACGAACTGCTCACGTGTGCAGAGACCCCACTTCCACATGAGGGCCCGCTCCGAGATTCCGGGTGGACGTGCACTTGGGGAGGTGCCACTCCACGTGGCACAGCCGTAGGGCAGCATGGCAGCGACGAGGCCGCACAGATAGAGGAATTCTCGTGAATGACCTCTGAACGCAGCACTCACACTGTGCGTCTCAGTGGGATATATTCCCAGGACAAAAGAAAATCTTTTATTTTAGGGTTACGTTCTAAGTTTTCATTTAGAAATGATCTTGGACGTGTAAAAAGGTACCGAAGCCGCACAGGGAATTCGGGCGCGTCCTGCGCTGCTCCCCGCAGACCTGGCGTCTCCGGCCGGCACTGCTCACGGCGGGGGGTGGGGGGGATCGCCGACCCTGTGAACCCTGTCGACAGCAGCAAGATGCGGGCTCACCTGGACGTCGTTTCCTGAGCGGGAGCCGCCGCGGGACATGCACGGCATTTAGTCATCCCATCTCCTGGGTGTCCTCCAAGAGGACAGCTCCTCATCCGTGGCCCATCTGGGGGACGCTGGCCCCGGCTGCGCCTCTCCCCCGGGACTCCTCTGCTCCTGCCTGGCGCCACATTGAGGCGTGGCCTCGGACAGGAGGCCACGGCGGCGGCACCGGGCCCTCCTGGGGGCCTCTCACCCGTGTGCGCGGTGGGCCGTTCTCCTGATTGCTTGGTGGCGGGGCGTCTGCTCCCCCGTGAGCTTGCTGCTTCTCAGCTGACTGTCTCGTGGGAAGACTGACCATCTCACGCCTCACAATTTTCCCACCAGGTTTTACATCCCCTGCTGCTCTGGCCTAGAGCAGCGGTCACTGCGGTGTCTGCCACGTGGCCGTGCCGTGTCCGTCAGCCCTTCTACGTTTATGGACCGGGGTTCTGCTTCTCCTGCTCTGGGCACTCGTTTCCCTAGCTGGTGTGGTGGGCCGCACGTCTGGGTGCCCCAAACCCACAGGCTGAAGCCCCGAGCCCCACGGGGCGTGTCGGGAGGGGGCCTTGGAGGGGTTAGGGTTAGACAGGGTCGTGCGGGTGGGGCCCAGGGTGGGATTGGTGACTCTGTCTCCACCGTGTGAGGACCCCGTCAGCACCCTGGTCTCAGGCCTCCAGCCCCCCGGGCGGGAGAAATCTGCCTGCTGTTTAAGCCCGTCTGTGGTGTTGGTCGGGGCAGCCTGGGCTGAGGCAGGACGGTCGTACCTGTCACGGTCATTAAGGTTATTCTTTGCTCAGCGTGTCCCAGGTTTGGCCTTCGGGAGCCCTTGGGGGTGGCTCTGTCCTTCCCGTGGGCCCCGCTGTGCGGCCCCACGAGACGCTCCAGGCTCACAGGTGCCTCCTGGGCCTGAGCTCTGGAATCAGCGCTTTCTCCAGGGAGCCCTGTTGTCTCTGGCGGGAGAAGGACCTTCAGAAGCCCGTCCTGGGCTCAGGGTGGGCTCAGAGCTCAGAACGTGCTTCCTCACACCTGCGCCCAGTTCTCCGCCTGGCTGCCCGCCCAGCCACGCGCGCGTCCACACCCGTGTCTGTGTTACAACCCCGAGCGCGTGCAGACCCCCGCCCGAGACTCTCATTACCCAGGGCTCGCGCTCCGGGGGACGCAGTGCACGGCCCTACTGTCGCCGTCCTGACCTTCTTAACGCGTGTTGAACGAGGGCCCGGCGCTCTCCTGTTGTGCGGAGCCTGGAAATGATGCAGCCGTTCTGGTCACCCACGTGGTTGGCCGCTTGCCCGATCCTGGAGGAAATACAGAGCAATTTCAGGACTGCTCACTCGTCTCTGTGCAAAACAAACGCCCTAAGGAGGGCACGGTTCTACGTCTTCTGCTGCTCAGTCAAAACACCGCCTCCTAGAGACCCGGGCCGGCCTAGGACAGGTGTCCATCCACCCGCCCGCCCGGGCTGGGCGGGCACACCCTGGGCCCGGAGGAGAGTTGGCCAGCCCGGCGGGGAGGGGCTGAGGGAGGAGGGGCGTGCGGGGCTGCCGGGCACGGCGTGGGGGCTCGGGCCGGGGCCAGGGGCGTGCTGGCCCCCGTCTGGCTGGACAGGAGCAGGCCCTGGGCTCCAGGCTGGTGGCCGGGCCGGTGTGTGGTCCTGCTTCCTCTGCACCTGGTCGCCCGGGTCATTCATTCAGTTTTAATGAAACTAAGCTCACGAACGAGGCAGTGGCTAGTGTCCCTCCTGGGAGCGCCAGAGGGAGGAGGGCGGGTCCGCAGCCTGGCCAGGGGTCAGAAGTGACCATCCGGGCGGCCGGCCCCGGCGGGCAGCTCTGCAGAGGTGCTCGTGGCCCCCATGGCTGCCACACGGCCGGGCACTGCCCCCGGATCGGTGGACGCTTCTGGTCCTCCTTGCTTGTTAGCACGTCCTGTGCAGACTCACGTTTTGGGGGGTTTGCGCCTTCGTGGAGCACACGCACGTGCGACTGGGCTTTGGGGCTTCAGGCCCAGCTCCCCGCTCCCTGCCCCTCGGCCCCCGCCCGGCCCGTAGATGCAGGGCCGTTATCCTTGCTGCCACAGCCGGAAGGCCGACCCCCGCGCTCCCGGAGCTCCCCTCTGGCGCCCGCGGCCCGTGCCTTCTGCCGTCTGCTCCCCGTCCCCCTGGGGAGGAGACCCGGGCACCTTCCACCCCCGGCCCGGCACCACGACCGCGCGTGTGGGCGGCGCACGCTCCCGCTGCACACGCGTGCACGTGCTCACACGAGCACACAGCCACATGCGGGCACACGCACACCGAAACCACTCCCCCGACCGAGTGACCTGCTCTCTCGACCACGACGCCAGTGACGTTGGCGGGAATCCTCTTCTCCCTGGGCCACCCCGTGCTCTCCAGGGGGGGCGGCGGGCGGGCCGGGGGTCCCGGGCAGGGCTCGACGGGGACCGCCAGCACAGGGCGCGCTCGGCAGGCATCTGTCGGCCGTGAGGGTTTGCGGTGCGGCCCCAGGGTCTGCCCTGCGGAGCCGCTCCCGGGGAGGATGGCGGTGTGGCTCCAGAAGCTCGGCCCCGCCTGCCGTGGAAGGCGTTGGGCCGTCTTGGGGTCCAGGTGCAGCCGCTGTCCCAGGAAGGACGTGCTGTGTGGGTCCCTGAGTGGCTCTCTGTCCTCCTCGCGTCAACCAGACCCCAACGCGAGTGTGCGCTGGCCTCCCTGAGCATCTTCCCTGTCCCCAGCCCGTGAGGGTGGAGCCCACGCACCCCCACCCAGGCTGCCCCACCGAAGCCCCCTCACACCCCGCAGAGGTCTCTGTCCTCTGAGGACAGGCGGCCGGACCCCGCCCTCGACTGTCTGTATCCGCTACTGGAGGAGAGGAGCCGCGATGGGGTTGTGACCTCTCCCCTGAGGCCTCTCCCCGCCCCGCCATGCTGCAGGCCTCCCCCTCCTGCTGCTCCTCCTCCTCCTCTGCTCTGGGGGGTCCGGCCACCCCCCCGGACAGTCAGCAGACTTTTCAGAGTCTGGCTCAATGTAGGAAAAGCTCTGGCCCATGGCTGGTGGAGACATCCTGCCACACAAACACTGCCCGCCACAGCTCCGGTCCCAGGGCAGGGACGGGTCGGGGGCCCGCGCGTCTCCCTGCCGACGGCACAGGACCCCGGGGCGGCTGGGGCCACTCAGGGGGGTTCCCGTGCTCCTTCCGCACCTGCCCCTTTTCTCCTGGTCGTGGCCGGCCTGTGGTGGGCGGGGCGGGGAGGCACCGGGTCTCATCTGAGGCTCTCACGTAAGCGCCGGTTTCCGCCTCCGTGTCCCCTGGAATCTTCCAGTCCTGCCTTTCATGTTGAATCTCATTGTGTGCAGTTTTAATTTGAAACCCCCCCCTTTTTTTTTTTTGGTAAAAATCTGTTGTTTTGCTAAAACAAGGAAGACTTTCCTGATTTGAACCCAAACACAGAGACGTGTTCCTCTGTCAGAGAACGAGGAGGTGTAAGATTTTTTCCCAGCTGAAGAGCCTCAGCACAGAGAGCCGGTATTTAAACCTGATGTCCAGCCCTGGACCCAGAGATGGCGCAGGGCGACTCAGGCCTGGAGACCCCACCCATCTCACCCTGCATCACCCCCACGGCCGTTCCCATCCATCAGACGTGGTGCAAGGGGAGGGGGGCTTGAAGGAGGGCTGTGAGCAGGGCACTCAGTCTGCTGGGCGTAGGGGGCCCTGCGTCTGCGAGGCTCTCACAGCGGGGCCCACAGGAGTGGGGCCACTGGAGTGGGGCCACCGGAGCAGGACAGCCGGGGGCGCGGGGGGGTGGGGCTCGGACCGATGAGCCCCCAGCCTCACGGGGTCATCCACTCTCCACTTCCCGCCCAAGAGGCACCTCCTTCCAGGTCCTGGTTGCCCCTGTCGCCACTTCATGAGTGGGCAGGGCCTCTCCCGGCTGCGGCTGTGCCCACATCCCCAAAGCCCCGGCCCCTGTATCCACGCGCGCCGTGGATGCCCGTGGGGAGGCGCCCGAGCCACGCCAGCAGGGGGCGCACGAGTGACCGGTGTCCCACCACACCCACAAGGTCGCGGTGCTGTGGTCAGAGAGGGGAGGAAAGGCAACGTATGGGTCCAGATAAATGTGCATTTCCAAAGTCAGAGCCATAAAAACAAACTGTTGACTGGATTAAAAACAACTTTTCTCCACGCCAGCCGTAACCAGGACGCATGTTAGACCATGTCCGCTCACTGAGATACCGCTAAGAGCCGACGGAAGCAAAGTTACACCACCAGCCACGTTCACCCAGGACCTCTCCGCACGTTCCACGTTTTAATGTTTTAATCCTTTCAACAGCCCGCCAGCTGGGCAGGGGCAGCATCTATAGCAAGCAGGCACAGGTGGGCAGTCCGGACCCTCGCCTGGGCAGCGGCAGGACCCGTTATTCCCCTGGGCCGTCGGGCCAGCCCTGCCCTTGCCCCCTTCTCCCACTTCCTTCTCGAACACCTGGAGTCCCCATCCAGGAGATGAAGGCTGAGCCTGGCGCGGCTCCGTCACCGGAGGAGGGGCCCGGAGCACGGGGGGCCGCCCGGGGTCACCTTCCCGGGCGGCTTCTTGTTGCTGCCTTGGGGCTGGACCTCTAAACTTTCAAGGTGATCTTGTCTTTGGTGGAATAGAATATTTTAGAATTTTACAGTTAGCTTCTCTGTGTGAACAAGGCTTAAAGGATATCAGAGCATTTGATAGCTGATGGGTTGTAACACCATCTCTGAATACACTTATTGAAATCTGCTCCAAATATTAACCTTTGATCCCGGCGGGAGCGAGCCAACCACTGTGTAAATACAGACACCAGGTGGGTTTTAACCCAGAGAAACATCCTGTCCCACAGAATCCCTTGTCTACACAACAAATGACTTGAAGCAAAGAGGATCATAGCTCCTGGAATAAGTAGAATGATTCAAATTCTGGGTAAATACGTTCAGTGCTGAGTCAATACGGACTCGATCTTTAAGCTCTGTTAGGCGAACGGAAGCCGCCCGCCGCGCCTGTGCAGAGGGGTGCAGCGGGGCCCCACGGGGCTGCAGGCTAGGCCGCCCTGGAGGCGCCGGGCAGACGGTGGGGGTCGCTCCCCTGACCCAGGGCAGGCACCCCAGGCCTTTGACCCTGACCTGCAGGGGCCTGTCTCCCCTCCCCCTCCCATCTGTCTCTGACTTTCTGTCTCCTCTCTCTGTCGCTCCCTCCTGCAGGTAAGGTGCACACCTGAAACACACGTTTCACAGAGCAGAACTTGCCCTTCTCACGTGCACTGACTCGGATATTTTCTATTTTGTTAAATTGAAAAGAACTCAAGCCAGACGCACTAAACTGGATGTTTCCCATTCTGTGTAATGGCACCAAAAATTGCCTGCTGTGGCCCGTGCAAGGGGCAGCCCGCGTCCCCTGGGGCGCTGCTACCTAGGACCAGCGTGTGACTCTCGGCTTCTGTTTTGTTTTCCCAGCTCTGGGTGGGTCTTCTGCGCAGCCTCTGGGTACCAGGGCCCAGTGTGGGTTTGGTTTGCAGGACCCAGATCTGCTGAGAGGTGCTGGTGCCTCAGGCTCTGTCGGTGGTGATGGGGTCCTGGAGGTCCTCGAGAGGAGGAGGGGAGCAGGCAGGTCCCCCGAAGTCAGGGCGTGGCAGTGTCTTCCATGGGAATCACGGAACACAGGACTTGCTAAATTAACTGTCTCAAAAACAGTGAACTTTTCCTGCTGTCGGTGACCAGGAGACAGGTAAAGGCCACGAACGTGGCTGGTCGGATGCATCTAGAGAGATTAAGGGAGGATTGTGGAGCAAGACCAAAGAAAGCCAACCTCAGAGGAATCCGTTTACCCTTTAAATCGCCTGTTTCACCGTTGCCAAACCTTTATTAAAATGCTTCTCTCCAAGGAAAAATCACACGGCTTTTCTGGGCTTTAACACCCAGACTTTGTGTCTTAAAGGTCACGGGCAAAAAGCGTTAATTCAATGGCAAAGCGCGGCGTGGACGGGGGACCGAGGACTCCCATCGACAGGGTTAGGGCCCAGACAGCCTCTCCCACCCAGGGGGCTAGCTTCTGCCCCAGGTCAGCGTGAGACGAAAACGCTTCTTCAGGTATTTCGAAATCGACATGTTTTGCTTGTATTAAAGAACCTGACTACCCCTTGGAGACCAAACACCAATCACAGCATTCAGATGGCTAGCCCCACTGGGGTGTGAGACTGGACCAGAATGACAGGCTTTTAGACGCAATACAGGACCTTCCACCATCTGTGTTTCCACCCATTCTCCTACCTGTTCTTCCAGTCAAGTACACACCATCCACCCATCCACCCACCCATCCATCCACCCACCCACCCACTCACCCATCCACCCACCCACACATCCACCCATCCATCCGCCCACCCACCCACCCATCCATCCACGCAACCATCCATCCATCCATCTACACATCCACCCATCCAGTCATCCACCCACCTTTCCATCCACCCAACCATTCATCCATCCACCTACTCATCCATCCACCCCCCCAACCATCCACCCAACCATCCCTTTCATCCATCCACCCACCCACCCATGCATCCATCCACCCATCCATCCACCCATTAGTCCATCCACCCATCCACCCGTCCACACACCCACGCATCCATCCATCCATCCACCCAAACATCCCTTTCATCCACCCACCCACCCATGCATGCATCCATCCATCCATCCAACCATCCACACATCCATCCACCATTCATCCATTTACCCATCCATCATCCATCTATCAACCTAACCACTTGTCCATCAGCCCTCCATCCATCCACTCAGCCACCCCCTCCATCATCTGTCCATTCATCGTCCATTCACCCATCCATCCATTTTTCTACCACTCTTTCCTCCCTCCTTTCTCCCTTTCCTCCTTCTATCCATCCACACCACCCATCCCACTAAATACCCATCCATTAACTCATTCACCTGTAAATATAAATGGAGGGCCACTGTCCGCTGGGTACCAGGTCTAAGACACTAGCAGAAGCTAACGAGACCAGCTCAGCCCCTGCTCCCAGGGGAGGTCCTGCTGAAACTGGGGAGACAGTGAGCACTCGCCCTTCCATGGGACACCTGTGGAGCGTGGGGATTCAAGGAGACCTGGCCTGGGGCAGAACCCAGGAGCAGGGGTCAGAGCAGACTTCCAGAGGTGGCGTCCAAGCATAAGGATAAACCACAGAGCTCTCCTCTGGGCTGTGGCCAGAGCTGACTGGGGTCTAGAAGCACCTCTTTGGCCAGAGTGGACAAGAGATCCTTAGGGACCAAGGGCAGGACTCTGGCGTCGTGTCCCCAGAAGAGGCTCTTGGGCTGGGCGGTAGCAGTGGTCAGACTTCATGGCTTGAGCCTGGACACCTAGGGAGCCTGCAGGGGAGCTGACCAGGCAGGTGAGGGCTTGAGGACAGATGGAGGGCAGGATGGGATGGGGGGGCAGGGGGGGACAGGGGCTGGAGGGGACAGAGAACAGGATGGGATGAGGGGCAGGAAGGGATGGAGGGGAGGAGGGGATGGAGGGCAGGAAGGGATGGAGGGGAGGAGGGGACGGAGGGGAGGAGGAGATGGTGCAGGGCCAGCGGGGGCCCTGTGGTGGGTCCGGGTTAAGCCCAATGGACCTGGGGGCCTGGGGGCCGTGCTCCCTCTCTGCCAGGGAGAGGCGAGTGTAGGCGCATCCTCTGGGGGGGTGAGCTGTGGCCTGAGGCGGCCTCCTGTACAAAACGACATCAAGCAGGGACGCAGCCACGGCTGTTTTCCCACAGGTTTCTTTTATTGTTGGTGATGCCCATACAAGAGGTCACTGTAGACAGACGCAGGTGGACAACACGGGTTTTCTACGTGAGTGCCAAGCGCTCCTGGGAAGAACAGCGTGGCCCGATTCCTCTTGAGCGCCGGTCCACAGCCTGGTTTCCCCTGAGCCGCTCGTTCCACGGGCCTGGGCCGAGGTCCGTTCGCAGGGATGGCCAAGAAGGCTCTGCGGGCCCGTCTGGCAGGGCCTCCCCCGAGGCCCAGAGCACACGTCCGGCGGTGCGTCCCCAGACCGTGGCCAGGCTCCCCCCGGGAGGGCAGGGCCGGGAGCTGTTCTTGGCCGAGAGTCCAACATCCTTGCCAACGACCACGGGAATGTCAGCAAACGGATTTCAGAAACCAGCGCTGCATTCTGAGAACGGGTTCTGATTCCCAGGTCAACACGATTCTAAAAGCCATTTCCTAAGGAAACAAGTGCTGTCACTGACACGGCATGTGCCTCAGAGAAATAAACTCCAGCGGGGCTTCCTTCCCAAGACGGCGGGGGTCCAGGCTGCCGCCTCGGGGTCTCTGCATGGCTGGGGACCACCGCGGGGGATGCACGCCTGCTCACGGCAAGCTCGCTTTCTCCATGGCCGGGGGTCCACAGGGAGGCGACCACCAGCTGACCGGGACCCCCGTCGGGCAGGCGTGGTGATGGCCCACACGGATGTTACGGAGTTTAGTCTCAGCTACAAGGAAATCAACAGCACCCTCGTCTCTCACTGGGCCTCCTGCCCTCAGTGGGCCCTGAGCCGACCTGTGTGACCTGGGGACACGTGGCCCCACGTTGTCAGCTTTTGTACGGCTTCCTCCATTTCACCTCTGCACAATTAGGCAAAGCATGACACTTGGCTTTTTTAATACAAGCAAAACAAAGGCTCCAGGAAGCTATGGTGAGCGCTGGGATTCTCAGCAGAGGATCTGTAACCGTATATCTCCTCTGCACACGGATGACAGCCAGGCGCGGGCTCCAGGGGGCTCTGGGGTGGGAGCAGGGGGAGGGGAACGGCTCTAACGCACAGAACACGACTCGGACGTTTCTACCTGCGGGACGGGCACAGACTAGGTAAGGTACACAGCGACACGGCGGCCGGCGGGGCATCTCCCCGTGGCACAGAGGGTGTGACCGGCCTGAGGGAAGGACTCAAAGAGCGCGTCCAGCGAAGCAGAAGGTACGGAGCGGGAGCAGCCCTCCTTTCTCTCAGAACTCAGACGTTCCTTCCTCCGTGCGTCTTTCCCTCCGTGGACGGCGCCCAGCGGGTCTCCCTCCTTCGCTCCGCTCTACACCACGAGCCAGTGGCGGAGCTGGAAAGACAACAGGGTTTATTCAGACGCCGAGGGAAGAGCTCCTCGGCTAAAGGCGGCTCCTGGGCCGGCACCGCCCGTAGCTGGGGGACTGCTCAGCCGAGTGGGCGGAGCGGGGACAGCCCTGCTCCTGGGGCGCCACAGACCTGATGCCCTTTTCAACTTTACGGAGACAGGTCATCGCTTCACAAAGAGATGTCGGAGGGCACAGTGGCCTCGAGGGGCCAGAGCGCGGACCAGCGGCCTCCGCGGCCCCCCGGAAAGCGTGGCATCAGCTGCGAGCACGTGGCCTCTCTCCTGCGGCCTCTCAGCCCACCCCAGTGCCCCCTGCCGCCTCCTTCGTGTGACCCTGCGGGTGCGGGATGAGGCCTCGTTCACCGCTCAGGGACAGGTGAGGTGGACAGAGGCCCTATTTACTTGTCCACAGATGTCATCGCCCGTTATTACCCAGCTGTTAGTTCAGCCTATTTTTGAGCACAAGCCATTCGACTGCACTAAATGGCAAGAACACGCAGGGCTTGTTTCTGACACAGCCACACCGGGGAGGGAAGACGCTGGCTCTACCGCTGGTCCTGCTGCAGGGCTCTCCGTCCCGCCTCAGAGAACCTGCTTAGGACACAGCACAGGGTCCGCAGAGGCAGCCAGAGGGCAGGGCCTGACCAGGGATGCACCGGGTGGGGGCGGGGCCTGGGGGCTGGAGCCGTGGCTCCGTCGTGGTGACTTCAGACCAGTGCCCAGGTTGCGGGGCCACCCCTGGGCACTGGGGTGAAAGGGTCCTCTGCCCTGGCCCCGGACAAGCCAAAGGAGACCTTCTCGTAGGAAGGTGTGCTCACGGGGCCTCTCGGGGTTCCCACAGGGGGAGATCAAGCCGGGAGCCTGCAACCAGGAGACCAGAAACCAGGCCGCAGCACCTCGTGTGGGCTGGCAGGAAACAGAAGGTCCCGTTCAGACCCCCACAGACCAGAGAGGTTGCGATCCACAGATTACTGGGCAGCCGTGTAAGAAATGGTTTAAAAAGTGATACGTGGCCCTTACAGTGCTGAACAGCTCACAGGGCCAAACGCTGCTTCCAGAGGAGCAGTGAACCACGCAGCTGTCGGTGAAGGGGACACAGGAGGGGGTATGTGACGGAGACGCGCTTCCATAACAGGGGGCTGTGCGGCGTCAGAGCCAACGGCCGGAGCTACAGACAAAGAGGTTTCTGGTCCAGGGAATCCCCTGGCGGTCCAGTGGCTTGGACTCGGCACTTGCACTGCCTGGTCGGGGAACTAAGATCCCACAAGCCACATGGCACAGCCAAAAAAAGATCTTTCTGGTGCAGGTGAAGTCATGGGGACTGAATATCCTCTACGATCTGAAACAGCTTAAAACGAGGAAAATGTACATAATAATGGGTCTTCAGACACAGGAGGTCAGATGACAAAGGACAGAGACCCTGAGAGACACTAGTGGGGTGAGCTGTCCAACAGCCTCCATCACGGCCTCCAGGGCCTCCATCACAGCCTCCAGGGCCTCCTAGGCTGCAGCGGGGGAGGGGATGCCCAGGTGGGGCAGCGAACCCTGGGCGGACGAGGTGGGCTGAGTGCTGGGGAGCCCAAGGCATCTGTAGTTCACAGGAAGAGTCACAGAGGGGCGAGCGTGACACCGAGAGCCCTGGGTATGTGCACAGGGACCTGCGGGTTTAGCTGAGCGCTCAGGGCACTTGAGGCCGGAGACACCCTCCAGGCAGGATTCGGGGACCGTCTCCAAAACACGCGGCCTGGGACTGTGCCCGCCCCACAGCCAGGCGGGGGCATGTCCTGGGTCTCGGGGCACCAGGTAGAGCGTTCACCCAGCTCTCACTCCTGCATCGGGAAAGATTAGCCCCACATGAAATGCTGTTCTGGTCCTACCTACTTATCAAGTCTTAACAAGCAAGTCCCCCAAAGATCAAACTATCTCCAAGTAACTTAATGATGACCCAGGACAAGCTCAAGAATATATAAAGCAACACAAATCTATCCAGCCTCTAACAAGGTAAAACTCCCAATCTCTGGGATCCAATTAAAAATGACCAGACACACAGAGCAGCAACAAAACTCAACTCCTTATGAGGAAAGTCAATAGACGCTGACCCAGGACAGACATAGATTTTGACACTGGCAGATGAGGGCCTCACACGTGATCACACCTGCAGTCCACATGCCCAAAAAGGTAAGTAGACGCATGAAGGACATAAAAAGACCCAAAGTGAGCTTCTAGGGACGAAACCTACAATGTGTGAGAGAGATGCCAGGTGTGCTGGATGGACCTATGAGCAGATTAGACTTCGCAGAGGCAACAACTAGGGAATGAAAAAGAAGTGACAGGAAGCACAGAAAATAAAACACAGAGGGAAGGGAAGCAAAGTGGCCTAACATACGTGTAACTGGAGCCCCTGAGGGGGTGGGCAGAAACCATGGGAGAAATGACAGCCAAGTGTCTCCAAATACACCGAAAACTATAAACCCGCAGCTGCAAGAGGCTCAGTGGCCTGTGGCTACAAGACCCACGACGTGCGGTGCTGGAACCATGCACAGCAGAGAAATGAACCTAAAGACTCCGTCAGCGTCATGCCCTTGCAATAAAGTCAAAAACAACTGAAACCCGGCAGTCTGCTTTTCAGGAAGATAGTGATACCTGTAGATGCAACAAAACTGCGGCAGGAAAGGTGCCGGGAATTCTCAGCTAGATTGAGATGGTGCTGACTTCAGGGACAGGAGGGAGGCAGACAGGGAGGTGGATGGGAGCTACCGTCAAGGTGGGCTCTTGGGCGACAGTTCACAAGCGTTTATTCTGTTACGTGGCTAAAATAAATGAAAAACAGCCACATGCAGACTAATGTACAATGGTGCACCCGGACACAAAACCTTAAAAGACGCCTGACAGAGTATGAGACCCGGAGGAGCCAGGGGAGCCTCGCACAGCAGAGCCCAGGAAGGAAACAGAGAGGTGAAGGTCAAGATTTAAAAAAGTACGGCTGCGAGATTCCCAGAACTCACAGAAAACATGAATTTACAGACCCTGGACACACAAGAGATGCGGGGAGGGATAAGTAAAGACAGCTACTTATAGTTTTATCATTAGATAAATAAAAGAAATCTACATCCACACAGAGCACAGGGAAACCGCAGCACCAAATGCAAAGGAAGTTGGACCGGGCCCCGGGAGCATGGTGACGCTGCCCCACGGGACCACACGTCTCGGCAGGACTGCGGGGCTGCAGGTGGACACCAACGTCTTCGAAACACTGCAAGACCACCACTCAATTGAGAGCCGAGTGCCTGCAGAAACTCTGTCATAAATAAGGACGCAGTAACGACATTCACGGACACACAACAGTGAGGAAGTTTCTTACGACACCCCCTTAAAGGAATGTCTGAAGGACGCTTCTTTGAAAGGCAAGAAAATGATTTTCAAAGGAAAGATATATACGCCAAAAAGTACTATGAAGAAATAAACACTGGACACGCATACTCGTCCAGGGAAGTTTTTGGACAAAATAACAACACTAGTAACAGTGCCTCATTTGTGGGTTAAAAAAAAGATGTCAGTGGCATATTGGACAATAATAGCATATTAATCAGTAGGAGGAAAACTTAAGTCTTTGTAAGATTCACGACAGGGGTTCAGGTACGATTTCAAACACAACTATAAAATGAATGGAATAAAGTATATAATTTCTAAACAAATACAGAGAAAAGAGTAGAACAAGAAAAAAAAAACCCAAAAATCAATCATAAAAGGCATTAAAGGGGAAAAATAAACATTAAAAAATGGAACAGAGTTAAAAAGATAGCAGAATCAAGCCCAACTAAATCAATAATCACAATAAATGTAAATGGAGTTACCCACTTGCCAGAGTAAAACATTCCAGTGTATTAGAGGTTTGCAAAAGACACCTAAATTGTAAAATGACTGCAAAGTTGGAAGTTAAAAATTTACAAGAGATATTTCAGGTAAACTCAAAAGAAACCTAGCGCAGCTGTAGTCATCTCAGACAAAAAAGACTTTAAGAGAAAAAGCACCACAAGGGAGAGAGGATGGGCCAAGTCTCCAGGAAGATGTGATAATTCTGAGCCCACATCTCTCCCAGAAAACAGGCTCAGAATAAATAAAGCAAAACCCAGTAGAACTATAGGGGAAGACTGGACAAATACACTTTCAAAGTGAGATATCCCATAAATATCTCCTGATTACTGATGACTAACCAGAGCTAAAATGGGCAAAGTTATAGCAGATTTGAACAACGTAGTTACAAGCTTAATATAATGGACAGAAGGAGAATTGCATATCAACAATTGGAGAGTACATCTCATCTAAAGATACATGTAGCATTTATAAAAGTTGATTAGGTACTTGGCCATAAAGGAGTGTCAACACACTTCAAAGAATGGGTAAAACTGTATCTGAACACAATACAATTAATTCAGAAATTAATAACAAAAAGATAAACAAAACATCCCCATATATTGGGAAATTTAAAGACAATTCTAAGGAACTCACGGTGGAAGAAGTCACAATGAAAATTAAAATGTGCTTAGAACTAAATGATAAACAAGTGTTATGTTAAAAGTTGTGGAACGCAGCCAATGGGGTATTTTGTGGGAAATTCTTAGCCTTGAATGCTTGTGTTAGAAAAGAAGAAAGGATGAAAATTAATGATCCAAGGTCTAAATTACAAAGTTAGCAAAGGTATGACAGAGTAAACCCATGAAAGCAGAAGCAAGAAATAATGACGACAGGGCTGAAATGAACGGGACAGAAAGCGAAGCTCGAACAGAGCATCCTGTGCCAAGCTGCCACCCTTCAATCTACATAAGAGGAAGGTCTCTGTCCCAACAGCCCCCGCCCCCCGTCCTGCCTAAAATCATGCCCCTTACATGGTTTTTGAGTCGGTGTCCAGGTCCTGGAAGGACTCGGCCCTGCAGCACCTGCAGCTGGCGCTGGAGTCCTGACCGGGCCCTCCCCTGGGGGGGGGGAGGGAGCACCCACCCAGGTCACCCCCGCCCTCCCCCCGGCCAGCAGTGCGGAGCGGCCCTCACCGTGAACTGGCGCACCTCCCCTCTGTCCACCTGCTCGCGCTCCTTCTCAGGCGTGATGGCGTAGGCCAGTTTCTAGAAGAGAAGGAGCAACCATGGGCGACGGCTCGGGCCCAGGGGGTGGTGATCGGGCCCTGGTCGACCCCTGTCTGATGCGGGAACTGATGGGTCGGGTCTCAGGCCCCAGAGCAAAGTCCAGTCCAACCAGAAGGATCCACTGCTGGAGGAGGTTGCGTCTCCACGTCGCGCTCACAGTGGGCCTTGAGCAAATGTGTCCTCCGTCTCTTCCAGGAATCCAGCACCAGGACGTGAGGTGGAGGGACCCCGACGCCCAGCTGGCCCACCCCCTTCACAGGTGCACAGGAGCCTGCGGACCGCGAGGCCCAGAGCTCCTCCCCCGGGGATCCCGCCGGCCCGCTCGGTCTCTGGTGGACTTGGCCCCAGGAGAGGGCACGGGTCCTGTGATTCCACTCCCACCCTCAGACCACGGCCCTTCCCTCCTGCACTGCACACTGTAGAGCATGTGTGCACACACGGAGACACACGCGGGCACGTGCACACATGTACGTGCCCATGTGAGCACACACACGCAAGTACACACACGTAGAGACAGGAATACACAGGCGCACGCGCGCAGACATACACACACAGACACACAGATGTGGACACGCACATGGCATGGCCCCTCCCCCACACCAGCGCATGTGTCCCTGGCGCGGTCACCGCCCCCTCCTGCGGGTCGGCGACGAGCAGGCAGGAGCAGGCGTGGGACGGGGACGCCCGCCTGACCTCGCTGGCCGCCTCCCGGTCGGGGGAAGGGCGGATGAGGGAGCCCGAGCAGACACGCACCTCCCGCGAGGAGCCGGGCAGGCTGCAGAGCTTGTAGGCGGCGTAGATGGGCACCACGGACATGGAGGACGCGGCGATGGTCCAGCCCAGCGCGTTGGCCCACTCGGGGAAGACGTAGGCTCCATAATGCGGCGGCCTGGAGGTCGCGATGCTGACCGCGACCACGAACTGAAACCGAGGGACGGGGTCAGGGCGGCTCCGGGCCGGCAGGCGGGCGTGTGTGCTCCGCACGCGGGTGGCAGTGGGGGAGGGTCCCCTGCACGACGGCACTAGGCTGTGCGCACAGGCAGCAGACAGCTGCACTCTGTGGGCTGCGGCTGCTGCGGGCCGGGGCCGGGGCTGGGGGGGGGGGGCGCGTCCCTCCAATTCCTAGGTCTGGTGGGCGCAGCTTCTCTCCCTGTCCCTCGTAAACCTCGCAGGTTACCAGACGGGAAGGAGCAGGGCGCCTGGCTGGCCTGGAGGCCACACACCCCAGGCCGCTGGACAGGCTGGGGTGACCAGAGGCCCCCGCAGGCCTGGAGCGGCTCAGGGCTTGGATCGGGATCCTCACGCCCTCCACCTCCTCTCTCACTGGCCCTTGGGGTGGAGGGGCGCTGCCTGAGCCCCCTGCCCAGTCCGCGGACGCCCTGGGGGCCGCTGGGCTGGCGGGGCAGGAGGAGGGCTGAGGTCTCAAGGTGCTTGTCTGCCTGGGCTCTGTGCTCAGCGCTGGTTGGCCCCTGAGTGGCCGCCTGCGGCCACCAGACAGGGCAGGCAGCTCAGGCTTCGTGAGCCGTCGGGGCTCGGTCGCAGGTGCCCAGCTCTGCGGTCGTGGTGTGGACCCGTGGATGACCCGGCACGACCGCGCTCCAACACAGCAGGTGGTGGGCGGACCTGGCTGCGGCCCGAGCTTGCAGACCCCCGGTCCGGCTGACAAGCAGCTGCCAGACATGCTGGGAAGCCCGGGGGCCGCGCCGTCGCAGAACCTGAGCGACTCCCGGGCGGCCTCGAGCCTGAGCGCCCGCCGCCCCCGAGGCTCTAATTTCTCTCTCGGGCCTCCAGGCAGGGGTCCGCTGACGCCCTCCCAGCACAGGTGCGGCCGAGCGGGACACCCACGGGCCGCAGTCGGGTGGGACCCCTGCCTCCCCCGTGAGGCTCCTCAACGGGTGCGGTCGGGGGCGGCCCCCAGGAGCCCAGGGGATCTGGGGGCCCAGCCTGCCTCCCGGCCGCGTCCCGTGACCTGCCGACGCCCGCCTGTGGAGCCCCAGGCCCCCGGGCAGCACTGGGCCCCACCCCCAGCCTCAGGTGCAGGGTGGCAGGAGAGAGGGGCGGCGGCGCCTCACCAGCAGGAAGCAGGGGCTGATGAACTTCCAGCACAGCCTCCAGTACAGGCTGGGCCGCTGCCCGGTCATCTGCTTGATGTCGTCGCTGAACTGCCACACGCCTGCGGGAAGGCGTCCAGTCAGGGCGGCCAGCACGGCACCTGCCGGAGACGCGGGGCCCGCAGGGTCCTCGCCGACCCCCGGGCCACCCCCCGCGGACCTGGCGCGCGGGCCACGCGCGGGTGCCCAGGCCCCCGGGGGTCGTGCTGACCGGGGCCTGATGCACGTGCCCTCGGAGACACTGGGATCGCCGACGGGCCCCCGCCCTCCTCCCACCTCGGGTCCTCCTCCCACCTCGGGTCCTCCTCCCTGTGTCCCACAGCCAGCCCTGCCTCCCCTCTGTAATCATTTTGTTTCTCACTTACAAAAATCATGGTAAAATATATATAACATAAAACTTACCATTTTAACCATTTGTGGCGCACAGCTCGGCGGCCCTAAGTACATTCACATCGCCGTGCACGTGTCACCCCCATCGTCTGCAGAACTCTCCCATCGTCCCAAAGCGAGACTCCGTCCCCATGAAATGCCCCCTCCCCGTGCCCTCCCCCAGCCCTCCCCTGCCCTCCCGCTTCCTGTCTCTGCGCCCCGACTCCTCCAGGGACCCCACGGGAGTCCTGCACGATCTGTCCTTCTGCGGCTCTTCTCACGGAGCATTAACGTCCTCAGGGTCCACCCATGCAGTCGCCGGGCTCACAGTGTCCTTCTTTTTAAGGCTGAATGGCATTCTGTTTTATATATATATATTCTGTTTATATGTATATACACATACAATCTTCCTTTCGTAAGGAAAGCTCAGAAGCTCGATGAGCTGCTGCTTTCTCCAGACCTTACAGAGATTTCTCCTGCCCTGAGTCTGGCCTGGCCTCTGGCCATGTCACCGCAGCTAGCCAGCCAAGTCTCGTGTCACCTGTGGGGTCACAGCAGAGAGACACCTCCATGCTGAATCCCCTCGTCACACTCCAACGCCGCCATCAGACCCCGGACTCAGAGATGGACCCGGGGAAGCGGGGTGGAGGAGGCTGCACCCAAAAGCCAGCAAAGGTGAGGATGTCCGCTGGGCCCCGCGGTCCCGTGAGCAGGTCCAGGGCAGGCCAGCCCCACCTGCGTCGGGTCAACCTCTCTGCGACCACAGGGCCTGCAGGGCACTGAGAGGCAGGTGTGCTCCGGTGTGGCCTGCTGTCTGGAGAAACAGCGCGGTCTCCGTCTTCCGAGCCTTTGGGGAGCACGCGGTCGCTGCAAGGCTAGCTTCCCTCCGGCCTCCCCCCGCTCCACGTTCATGGCTGCGGGATGTGTTTGAGACACTTGCCGTCTTTCTCTGAGGTTTTATTTTGGGGTGGAGAGATTACAGTTTAAAACTGTAGACTAAGTACTGATTCCCAGTGCCAATGAAAGCACAGAGAGTTTGATATTTCCCTTTTCTGTAGAAAAGGAAATGTAATTGGAAGAATGTTCTTGGAATATGAACTATTCGCCAGGTTAAGCCTCTCAAAGCTGGAGTGTTTCTCGGGTTATAATTCCGGGGCTGAGGCAGAGACCATGACCCCCTCATATGACACCAGGGCTGTTGCGAAACTGTGGTTCCTGAGCAGCACAGGCCTTCGGCTTTGGGCTGGAGCACATACACGCGTGGAGAGCGTGCCCGTTATCTCAAGCTTTCACTGCGAACTCCCCCAGAGACACCTGGCCGGGTGAGCCGAGTGGCACCACGACCCCAGGTCCCAGGAGAAGAACGGAGAGAAAGCAAGCTGGGCCCGGCGGCCGGCTGGAAAGGCCACAGCTTCTGCAGCCGTCAAACCTACGCCCGGATGTCCTGGGAAACACAGCAGACACAGCAGGAGCGGCAGGGAGCACGGCTGCAGGCTGGGCTGAGCCTCTTTCGGGAGCTGCCTGCCGACCACAGGTCCCCAACCTCGCGGGGCTCCCAGTCCTAACGCACCAGTGAGTGCCTGCCCTGGGGGGTCGGAGTCCAGGCGGTGCCGTCCACGTGGGGTCAGGGGTGCTGACCTGAGGCGGAGCAGCAGCTCGCGGAACCCCGGTCATCCCTCCCGTCCGCCGAGGGCCTTCGTGCTGCGTCCCCAGCGAGAAGCCCGCTCGGCCTGCCCCCCTGCGGCCCCGGTGCTGGTCCACGCCGCCCGGCGGGACGCGGAGACCTCGCCTCCACCAGCAGCCAGCGTCCCGAGTCCTAGCAAACCCTTCCTCCTGGAGGACCGGCAGCACGCGTACGTGGCCACCCCGAGCGCTCTGAGCACAGTGAGGATTCCGGGAGCCGCCCAGGCTAACCGTCTTCACGGATGCAGTGGGCAGCTGGCTACCAAGCCCCCTCTGCGACACTGTGGTGACCACAACCCAGGGCAGCTTTGCCAGAGCGGAATCGGCCCAGTGACAAAGCCCAAGGACGCCAGCCCGGCCTGTTGTGACGATGGCACAGTGGCCGGGTCTTCGTGGTTGGAGCACACCAGCCCCCTGGGGGAGGCTCTGTCCTTACCGTAGAACCAGGCCACTCCGATGACCTCCATGAACACCCCGAAGAGGATGGACGTGCCGGCCGCGAAGTGGTCCAGCAGCGTGAAGACGTAGATGCCGCCCTAGGAGGGGGGGAGCGTCTACTGAACTCGGGGTGCCCGGGTGGCACACCTCGCCCACGAAAGTGCTCTCCGCAAAACATAAACCTGATCTCTGGTTTCAGTTGACAGACAACTTCTACTTTACACCCTGTAGCGTGTTATTTGAGTCACTAAAATTGAATCCACGAGCAGCTACTTAGGAAGCCGTCTATTACAAAAAAACAAAAACTCCTCCCCTTTCCCAGGGCTCCTGGCACAATTAAGGATGACAGAGAGCAAATGCCAAGCTTAGCAGAGCCTCTGTTGGGGGAGGACCTGGGCCTTGCACCCCTCGGCAGGCCTCCCCGACCCCCCGTCCCACAGAACCAAGGGCGCTTCCCAGGGAGCTGTCCACGTGCTGAAACACTCGAGACAAAGTCCTCAGGCACCCGGGGACTGCGTGAGACCACGGGGACCCTGGATGGCCGTGGCTCCCGGCACATGTTCAAGGCCACCCTGCCTGTGACCACAGCCGCCTGCGTATCATTACAGGTCATGGGTTGTCTCGGGGGGAGGGGTGCAGCCCTCGGAAACGCTGCGGCTCTGTCTGGTCTGACAGCACCACCCGTGCTGCCCAGCGCCGAGTGCTAACGGGACATCCTCAGGCAAACGAGGACAGGTAGGAACAGGTACGTACGCTAGTGACACAGAAGAGGGAGAGGAGGAAGGTCGCCAGGACGACGAGGAGGGTGAAGAGCTCCCGGTGCCGGTGCAGCAGCTGGAACTCGTCCGTGAGCCCGGTGATCACCGATTCCATCCCGCCCATCTGCAGCCAACGCAGGGCAGGGGCGCGCTGTGGGGGAGAGGGGCGGTGCTCTGCACCTCCCCTGGGCCCGTGCACGGCGTCCGGGGTGCAGAGGCACCTCGGCAAGGGCTGCTCTCGCGACACGGCCATTGGAGAGAGAAGGCCTGGGGTGGACGCCCCGTCCCCTGGTGGGGATTTGCCAGAGGGGGTGGCGTGCGACGTGGCCAACGTAACGCCACCCCCTGTCCGCCACAAAGGCTCGGCTCTGCTGGGCTTTTCTAAGCGAGTGTCTGTCCCACAAGCACAGCTTGGTTCCATTCCCAGGGAGGACCTGGCCTGGCTCCCGGCGTGTCCTCACTGACGAAGCCTTCCTGACTCTGGTACGTTGTGATGGGGTGTCGCCCACGAAGCCCCGCCCGTAGGGGAGCCTCTCTGCCCTGCTCTGTCAGGAACACCTCCTCCAGGAAGTGCTGTGTAGGGGATTCATCCACCCAGGGGGCGGGTGACAGGCTGATGGGGAGGTGGAGGTGGAGGGCAGAGGTGTGTGACCAGCGTTCACACAGGGAGCCCTTCGTGGTCCTCTGCACGTTCCAGGAAGCTCGGGTGAACGGGGGCCCGAGGGCTCAGCTGTTGGTCCCCAGCAGGCAACGTGGAGGAGGAGCCTGGGGAAGTCTGCCCCCCGAGAACCCACAGCTGCCACAGGACCTCAGGGGGCCAGGCTGGAGCCCCCGCCCCTGCCCTGCAAGGGCACCCCTTCCTGCTGGTGGCGGAGGGGCAGGGACAGCACGCGTCAGGCTGCTGGGTGCTGCGTGTCCCGTCGCCCCGTGGCCTCGTTTTCCTGCACTGCCCTGCTGCCCCCCTCCCCCCCTGCCCCGGGACCCCCGAGCCTACGTGTTTAGGACCCGCGGGGGACGTGCTGTGCCCCCGAGGGAATGAAGAGGGGAGGGTTGGTCTGAAGCCTCCTCCCCAGTAATTTGGGGACCCCTGCCCCCCCCACGCAGGGGCTCCGTGCAGGCACAGGTGTCTGGGGACCCGCAGGGAGCATCCGGGGCCGGCCTGGCCTGTGAGGGTGGCGGGCGAGCTGGCTGCCCCCGGCGGGGCCCACGCGCAGGGCGCCGAGCTCACTCACCGCGCTGTCGATGCCCAGGGTGAGGAGCATGACGAAGAAGACCACGGCCCAGACGGAGGAGAGCGGGAGCGTGGCGAGCGCCTCGGGGTAGATGATGAAGATCAACCCCGGCCCTGAAAGCAGACCCGCGGGCCCCCGGTTGTCGCCTCTGGTTACCCCCGCCCCAGCCCCCACCCGGAGGGGCCAGCAGAGACGAGGCTGTGCCGTCACCTTCCTTCCTTCCCGCCCTCCTCGGGAAGCCCTCCCTCCTTGAGAGCAGGGCCAGGGCTCTGGAGAACAGAAACCTGACCCGTTGGAAGGAGGGCCTCTGTTCTGTCCCCTCCAGCCCCCCGCCATCTCCCGGGGCTGTGGGGGCCCTGGGAGCGGAGGGGGCGCAACCACCGGGAAGAGGGTGGGAGCGGCGCCCGGGGGTCCTGCCATTCAGCCCCCGAACACTCGGGGCGTCTCCTGCTTGGCTTTCCTGTGTCTGTCGTGGACACACGCACGGCTCGCACGCTCACAGGTGCGTGGTTCGCGCAGCCTACGTTGTAGGTATTTTTCTGTGGCAACAAATTACTCTAAGCATTGCCTTTAAAAACCACGCAGTGTTACCGAGATACCACCATGCAGTGAGAGCTTCTGCATGCGCCCCTGACCGAGCCGCGCGCCTCCTCCGACTGCCCCTTCCGTGTGCTCCTGGGCGTGGCACCGCTGGTCAGGGCGGGCACGGGGAGCCACACCTGCTCCCTTACCCTGGTGGGTGGGATCTGGGTGGGGGTGGGATGGGAACGGCGCACGACTCAAGCAAGTCTGGCTGCAAACGACCCCAAAGTAAAACACGTTCCCACAGGAAACTGCTCGCTGGTCATTTTCGTGGCTAATTTACAAAGACGGGCCACGCAGCTGGCTCCGCGGTCTCCTGAGCATCTGCTCATGGAGGTGTAACCTCTCTGGTTCCCCGACTTTGCAGGGCCTGTGTCGGGGTCAGTCCCTAGGAGCAGGGCACCTACTGATCCTTCTAGAGAATCAAACCGAGGCCAGAGCCAGGTCCGCCTCCCAAGGTCTCTCAGGGGCGCTGGTGTCAGGCCTGGGCTCTGCGATTCCTGACCCACAGAAGGATGCAGGGCGAAGAAGTGGCTCGTTTGAAAAGCTCTAAAGTCTAAATGCCACGAGCCCAGGAAGCCACCCATCTGCTCGGCTGGATGGAAGACCAATAGCCTCACCTTTTGTTTCTGTTCCTGGGTTAACATTTCACCCTGTTTTCTTGAGAATTAGAGCTAGAAATGACATTTACTTTGCTTGTCACAGAAATGCACAGGAGACATTCCGCTTACTTTCCGGGGTTAAACTACTGCTATTTATCATAATAAAGGCCAAAAGGATGGTGAAAAGGCAGAAATGCAAGAGTGAGTGGATTCCACTGCTCCCTGTCCATCTGCATTCCTTTCCCTTTTCCCCGCCTTTATTGGATTCTTTTCCTAGAGGAAAGAGGATGGATTTGGAAACTCAGGCTGAGGTCTCACCCCAGCCCCCAGCTTCCCCGCTGCAGTCTGGGAGGGGTCGGGCCGCCCGGTCTCCACCTCTCTCTCCCCTCTCAAAGCGGGGCTCCCAACACGTGTCTTCTCAGGAGCCAGATGGACTGAAGGGGCCCTGCCGAGGGCTCAGGGCACGGGGTGGGGCTGGGGGGCCGGCCTCCGCTGCCCTCGGCCCCTCCCTGAAGGCCGTCCCCCGGCTCAGGGGTACGAACATCCAGGAGGCGCTCAGGCCCCCAGCCCCCAGGGGAGGAGGGGCCCACCCCACCCCTGAGCGGGGCGGTCTCGGGGGAGGCTCCTCCCGGCTCCCGTGGAACCGTCGGCCAGGCCGGTGAGGGGTGGTGGCGACCTCGGGAGGCCCCGGAATCCTGGACTGACCCAGCTTCAGGCTGACTGCGCCACGCCTTCCCACCAAGGATCTAGGACCAGCAGACCCCGCCGCCCTGCTGAAGGCCCAGGGGCACAGCAATCAGAGCCGCCCCCAGCAGCACCTGGGTCTGTCCAGGCCTCGGCTCTCTCCGGGGGGCCCAGCCCGCGCCCTGTGCCCACGCCCTCCCACCCGCTCCCCCCTGCTGACGTCCCAGTCGGCAGACGCTCCGTGTCCACGGAGGCGGGCGAGCAGGCTGGGAACGTGGGCCTCTGCTGCCACCCTGTCCGCAGTTACCCAGATCCCACGTGCAAGGGCCGTGGCTAAGGCGTGTTAGGAGGGAAAGCTTTGGAACCGACTAACTGCTCACGCCCGAAGCAGCCCAGCCTCCTCCTGGCCGACCGCACCGGGGCCTGTGTCTGGCCCTCGGCCCGGCCGTCTGTGCTGCTGGGACAGCTCTGAACCCCGAGCTGCACGTCCCCCACCCAGTGAGGGACCAACCCTCGTCCTGCAGCCCGAGGGGCCTCTGCGCAGAGCGCTGGGCGGGGGAGGTCGCCCCGGCCTCGGCGTCCAGCGCGGCGGCCCGAGGGGGCAGGTGCGGGGTGGGGGGACGGGGGCCGTGCGCCGCGCAGAGTGTCCTGTTCGCCGCCGCGACGGCAGCTCTTGGGAAGGGGCCTGGACGCCTGTGCATCTCCCTCTTGGTTTGCAGGGAAAACACTCTTCGAGCACCGGGCGGGAGCGGGTGGGCGGGGCGGGGACCTGCCTGCCCCGGGCACTCACCGTCCTTGGCCACGTCCCCAATGGGCACGCTGTGCTTCTGGGCCATGTACCCCAGGAAGGAGAAGACCACGAAGCCCGAGGAGAAGCTCGTCAGCGAGTTGACAGAGGTGGTGATGATCGCATCTCTGCAGGAACAAGACACACTGTCCCAGCGCCCAGCCTGGCGCCGCTGCAATTTCCAGTCATTACTCGTAATCTACTGCGTCTGGGGCAGGCGGCTCCGGGGCGCTTCCCCAGACGAGCAGGCCGGCCCCTCCTGCAGCCCCAGAGCCTGTCCGGGGCTGCCGTGCGGGAGGGAGGCTGGCGCCCAGGGACCGTGATGGAACCGCCCACCTGGACCCCCCACTGAGCGGCTCTGGGCTCTGGCCAGGCTTTGGCTGGGCCAGGTCCTCTGGTGACCAACCGTCCATGTGTGCCTGGGGACCAAGAGGCTCTCGGGACTCTCGACTCAGCGCGGTAGGCGAGACAGTCCCACCAGCAAAGCCTGGGCTCCGGGTGGGCAGTGCAAACGACCACAAGGGTCTCCACCCTGCTCAACAGGGGCTGCCAGGCAGGACTTGGAGAGCCTCCTGGGGAGCTTGTTAAGATGAGGGGTCTGATGGGGTAGGTCCGGTGGGTCCCAGAGGCTGTGTTTCCCATACACCCTTGGGGGTCCAGTGCCGCTGGCCTGGGGACCCCACTCTGAGGGCTGAGAATTCAGAGAACGGGGGTGGGGGGTGGGGTCAGCCCTCCTGGGTGCCCGAGTGGAAGGAGGGTCACTGAGCGCTCAGACCCGATGGGCACAGGGTGGGCTCGGGCCGGAGCTGCGTGGCCCCGGCAGCCGGACTCCACCGCTGTGTGTGCCTCTGGCTGCAGTCAGTCTGGCCCTTTGGCTGCGTGGACCACCTTTGTGTTTGTACCACACTTTTATCCTTAGGATACGAAAGGAAATAAACTCAGGCTCACAAAGGCTGGAGAAAGTAGCCCCGGGTGAAAATCTTTCTCTGTGTTTAGAAGGATCTGGGGGCGGCAAGTGGCTGCAGGCGGCTCAGCTCACCCCAGGCCAGGCGGCGCCGGGGACGATGCTGCTGGGGCTCGGGGTGCGGGCACTGCCGCTGTCCCGCCCGTCCTGCCGCCGGGGCCCCGGGGGGCCTCTGCACAGGGTCAGGGACGCCCCCGGGGGTGCCGGCTGGGCAGGGACACACGTAGGCCCTCGCTTGTGGGGGGCGTGGGGGAGAAGCGGACCCCGAGCTCTGGGAGGAGGCCGGCGGGGGTTGGGGTGTGGAGGAGGGGTGCAGAGGAAGGGGCCTGACTTGGGGGGTCCAGGAGGCCTCCTCCCAGGCGGGTGGCCAGCAGCTTCACTGCTTCCCTTGGAGCCAGAGGCAACCCCGTGCCTGCAGCGTCCCTGTCTAAGTCCCACCTTAAAAGCACTTGGCTCCGAGGGCTGCAAGCACCCCCCCCCCCCGGGGACACATTTCCTAAGGTCAGTGACGCGCCCCCACCCACGGTGTCCCCACGAGCTTCTGCAGACCCTCTCCCGGGGACCCCGGGCTCACCTGTAGCAGTTGTTGGTGAACTTGTTGTAACTGGAGAAGGCAATGAGGACCCCCAGCCCCACGCCCAGCGAGAAGCATATCTGGACGGCGGCGTCTATCCAGACCTGCGCGGAGCGGGGAGGGACGGGGCGGCCGTGAGAGGTCCACGGGGACACCGCCGCCCGAGGACAGGGTGCGGCCACGGGGCGGTCCCGCCGCCCCGAGGAGCAGGGCTGAACTTCAACGCGACACCACTGTCACCGAGCAGGTGTCCTCTCAGGGGGTAAGCCCTTCCCGCGGCGCTGGCCTGAGAGAGGCTGACGCACGGGGGCTGCACCCTGGGGCGGGACCTGCGGCTTCCCGGCGCTCCCGGGGGCGGGGGCGGTGTGGCCCGTGACCCTGGCAACAGCAGTCATTCACGAACGTGCTGTGCGACGTGCGCGCCTCCATCAGCCTGTGCCCACCAACACCCACGCGCTCTCCTTCCCGTGGAAGCACGTGGTGAGCCCTCAGTTGCTGCGGGGTGTGCGCACACACACACGTACACGCACGCACACACACACGCACACACATGCACACACACACGTGCACACACACAGCAAGGCCCGTGGAGCTGACCGTGGCTCCGACGCTGTGCACGTGCTGGAGGTGGCACAGGCGACATTCCGGGCAGCTGGCACACGCGACGTGTGGAGGCGTGTGGTCAATACTGGACCAAGGTGGTGTTTTAAAAGTCAAACACGACCCTCTCGAGCCAGGGTGAAGACGCAGGGACCCCCTGGTGACGGTGAGGCGGGCCCCCCCTTGGCCTTGCACAGCCAGGGAGGGCATGAGGAGGAGAGAGGACACCTGACCCGGGGGACCGGCCAGACCTGCTGCATGAAGGGTCCTGGGGGCTGGCGGGTCCTGGGCGCTGTGCCGCGCCTCCCCGCAGCCCGAGGTGCGGGCCTGTGGGCTGGGCCCCTCGGGTAGTGACTCCAGAGCTCCCAGCTGGGCACACGGGGCGGCTGCCCTGAGTGTGTCTGAGCAAGTGGGCTGGACGCACAGCCCACACGCCAGCACCAGCGGGGCTCGGTCCCTTGGGCAGCACAGCCAGTCTCGGGTCACCCCAGCGCCGGGGATGGCGTGTGTGCAGGCAGCTGGCTGGCCTCAGATCGAGGCCTAGAGCGGCTGGGTGGGCAGGGCCACGGGCCCCCTCGTGCTGGGCATCCGCCCGCGTGCCTGGGCAGGAGGCTGCAGACAGGAGCCGGTGTCACGGGGTGGGGTGTCGGGGCTCCTGCCTCCTCTCGGCCCCCGGTCCTCGCAGCGGCCAGCGGCCACCCCAGAGGCTTCGCGCCTGTGGCTCACCCACTGGGATGCGCCTGCTGGCCACCCGCCCAGGCCTCTGCTACCCCCACCCCCGGGATCCCCGTCGGACCAGCGCACAGCCCAGCCTGGGACCTGCCTGCGCAGCCCCCGGAACCGGCCTGGACCCGCGCTCCCCTCCTCTGCTTCCTGGCCTCACCTCCCCTCCCGGACAGAGCCCTCCTGGGACAGCACGCTGTGTGTCCCAGCCCAGACCCTGCCTGCCCGGCCTCTGGACGCCACGGAGGACCGTGACACGGATCTCAAGGAGGTCCCCTTCACCCCCATGGGGATATAGAAACGGCCCCCAGGACTCAGGGCAGCCTCCGCGTCCGAGCAGTGTGGGGTACCCGGTGCCAGGGGTACGAGGAGGGACGGGACTGACGGTCACTCCCACCCCACCCACTTGCCGGGCAGCCCCCAGTGGAAGCTCCACTCCCACCCAGCCGGGACCCGTGAGGACGCCGGCCCGGCCGCCTGCCACGGCCCCCTGCACTGAGCTGGCTCACCTGCATCCCTGGGGACGGTCAGGGCTGGGCCTGGGAAGGTGCTGGGGGCCCACGCCCTGCTCTGGGCCAGCCCCCAGCCACGTCCCCGGGGGGCCTGTGCTACCTGCCTCCACACCGCCAAGCCCCAGGGGAAGGGTGCCAGGGCCGCTCGGTCTCTGAGGGAGGCCGCCCTGAGCCTGGGAGAGGGCGTACGGGCAGCACCTGGAACAGCCCTGGGAGGACAGCACAGGAAGACCACCAAGCTGGTGAGGCCCCGTGCCCGTCCCGTCCTGGAGGAGGCGGGGCAAAGGTCAGTCAGGACCCCGCAGGAGTCCAGGAACGGCCCCGCCCTCCGGGCTGGGGGCTGCACGGACCTGCCCTTCGGGGACCTCGGGCTCCCAGGAGCCCCGTGGGGCGGGCCTGCTCCGTCCTGGTCTCTGCTCCCCCTGCCCGAACTGACCGGACGGTTGGAGGCGGGGACGCCCAGGCCTCATCGTGCTCCAGGCCCAGCACCTACATCTGTCTGCCATCCACCCACCCCCGACCTCCTACCTGCCCCAAGGCAATCTACACGCGTCCGTCCCCTCTCTCTGCCTCTCTTGCGACAACCTCTGGTCCCCACTTTCCTCTGCTTCGTGGGAGCATCTTTTCACACGGCTCCGTGTGCTCTCGTGCGGCCTGTTCTTCCCGCCTGACACCCCTTCGCTGGGATTTCCAGATCACGCCCCACGCCTTTGACACCCACGGCCCCTCCTGCCAGTGCACCCCGGCGGCTGCAGTCTTCCCCAGGGACGATGTTCTGCTGCCCTTCGAGGCTCCGCAGCTGCGGGGCCCCGGGACCCTTCCTCCCCACGGCTGCCCTGGGGGGGGTACCTCCCCCGTCCCGATGAGCCTCACGCCCAACTCTCTCAGGACCTGGAGCATCAGGCCACGGCCCCCACACCCGGGCCGAGACCGCCCTCCCCCTCTTGCTCTTCCCAGGGACGCGGCTTCCCCAGGGGCCACTGGGGCACCCCCTCTAGTCCACCTGAATTCCCAGCGACCTCGCCTCCCACCAGCAGCCTCACCACTCCTGTCCTGTTTCCCTGCGACGCTGCTCTCTCTCCCCCCCCTCTCCCCCTCCACCCAAGGCCTGGCCGAGCCTCTTCTTTACCCGAGGTTGTGTCCTCCTATTTCAACCCAAAATGACTTCTTCCTTTGCTGAAGAAAACTGCAGCCTGACGGTGGACTTAGTTTTGGCCACTATGTGGTCACATCAGCCTTTGTGCTGTGGGCACCGGGGTGCCTGACCATCAGGGTCTGGCTCCCCGTGGGAGTCCTGGCCTCAGGCCAGCTCCGAGGCTGCGCCTGGGGCCAGAGCTCGGGGCTGCGAGCCAGCTCGGCGGCAACACCCTGGGCACAGACCGGGCGGCCCCACAGGGGCTCCTCCGAGGAAGCCGGGGGCACTCCTCCAGGGAATGGACGGGCCACGCGAAAAGGTCGCGTGGCAGCCGCCTCCCGCGCTCTCCCTGCAGAGACGGAGGTGACCTGTTCCCCTGCTTCCTTATTCTGGTCCATTCAGCCCACACGGCCCCTCACACCCGGACGGCGACCTCTGCCGGGTTAGTGCACAGCCGGGCGACTGAGAAACTTCCCCCCCGGCTGCTGCCTTTAGGGTTCCTGCCCAGGACGCGGGGCCCCACGGCCCGCCTGCCAGCCCACGTGGACGGGGCCGCGAGCGGAGGGCGTACTCACCGAGGCCTCGCAGAGCCGGTGGAAGTCCACGCTCAGGTACGCTCTGATGCCATCCACAGCCCCAGGGAGGGTGATGCCCCTCAGGAGCAGCGCGAAGAGGACCACGTAGGGCATGGTGGCTGTGACCCACACGACCTGGGGAGAGCACGCGTCACGGCCATGCCGCCACCCGCTGGCAGGGCTGGGCACAGGGTCACCCCGCTGCTTTGTGCTCAGAGCGGGGGCCTCCAACTGGGGAGCCCAGCGTCCCGAACAGTCACAGGATGCCAGCTCAGCCACGCTCCCTGGAGCGAGACTGTCCAATGCCCGCTCTCCTGCACACCGTCTTTCCCAGGGGTCACAGCAGGACAAGCGATTGGCCAAGGGAGGAGCATTGCTTGTCTGCATTTGGGCCGTGGCAGTGGGGAGCAGTGGCTGAACTTCTGATGGGTGAGAAGCAAGTGGTTTGCACTGATTGTGCAAGTGTGCACCTGGATCACGTGTGAAAGGGGGACTCCGGGCCGTGGGGGAGGCAGAGGAGAGCACCTGTTGCCCTCAGAGGCTCTCGGGTGCTGGAAGGTCACTGTGAGTGTTAGCCCACGTGATGGGTGCGTTCTGGTCATCGTTGCTTTGGGTGCCCAGATACTGATGAAAATATTTTCATCAGCAAAAATATTTTGTTGCGTTTGTCCTTATGCTGAAAGCACTGTCCTGACACCATTCCTCAATCACAGCCACCTGTCCCAACCCACCACGGCCACCTGTCCACTCCCCATCTCACCTTCCCGGAAGTCTTCACTCCCTTCCACAGACTGAAGTAGAGCAGGACAATGACCAGCACCAGGCAGGATGTGAGCTGCCACCGGGGAGGGCCCAGGTCATCAATGCCCTGGCTCTCATGGAGGTGCAACACGCCACGCCTGGAGAGGAGGGAGATGGGGGTCCTGGGGGGGCTGTCTCCCCACCCAGAGCTGGAACTGGGGGCTCTGCTTATGCAGAGACCTGCCCTCCCCCACTTGGCACAGCAGCAAGGACCCGGTCTGATAGGCCCAGAGACCTCCGCCTCCCACTCCAGAAAGGCCAGGGCCCAGCCCTGGTGGAGACACAGGGTCCCCCTCCAGGTGAGTAGAGCAGATGGGCTGTCGCATGCTGGGAGCCCACAGAAGCCCAGCCCTGGCCCAGGCCACGCTGTCAGGAGGAGGTAGGTTATGATAACTTAAAGATATATTTTATAAACTCTATAATATCCACTACAGATGAAAGAGCTAGAGCTTATTAGCAAATGGTGTGGATAAAATGGAAGCCAAAATTTAATTAATTCCAAAGAAAATAAACAGAGGAAACAGGAAACAGTGAATAGGTGGGACAAGCAAGATGAAAGATCGAACCCCAACCATACTGATAACTGTTGATTGAAAACTCTAATCGAAACACAGAGAGCGCCATAGTGAATAGAAAAGCAAGAACCAACTCTGTGCTGTCTACATGAAACCCACTTCAAAAATGAGGCACACAGATTAAAAATATAAGAATGCAAAAGACATCACACATAGACACTTTTCATATGAAAGCTGGAGTGATCAGGTTCATACCAGACAAAGCTGACGTCAGCATGAGGACTATTACAAAGAGGGACATTTCATAACGGAAAAGGGGTCCGCTGAAAGATCTGAGGGGCTTGGTGGCGCAGTGGTTAAGAAGTCACCTGCCAATGCAGGGGACACGGGTTTCAGCTCTGGTCTGGGAAGATCCCACATGTCATGGAGCAACGAAGCCCGTGTGCCACGACTACTGAACCTGTGCTCTAGAGCCCACGAGCCACAACTACTGAGCCCACATACCACGGCTACTGAAGCGCACATGCCTAGAGATCGTGCTCTGAAACGAGAGAAGCCACCACAATGAGAAGCCTGCACGCTGCAATGAAGAGTAGCCCTGCTTGCCACAGCTAGACAAAGCCCACACGGAGCAAGGAAGACCCAACGCAGCCAAAAATAAATAAATGATAAATAAATATATAAATAAATAAATAATTTTTAAGAGAGTTTCAAAAAAAGATTTGATATTCATAGACGTGTCTACTTTAGAACAGAGCTTTAAAATACATGAATGAGGGCCTTCCCTGGTGGTGCAGTGATTAAGAATCTGCCTGCCAATGCAGGGGACACAGGTTTGATCCCTGCTCCAGGAAGATCTCACATACCTTGGAGCAACTAAGCCCGTGCACCACAACTAGAGAAAGCCTGGGCGCAGCAACAAAGACCCAACACAGCCAGAAAGGAAGGAAGGGAGGGAGGAAGAAAAGAAAGAAAGAAAGAAAGAGAGAGAGAGAGAGAAAGGAAGGAAGGAAGAAAGGAAGGAAGAAAGGAAGAAAGAAAAGAAAGAAAGAAAGAAAGAAAGAAAGAAAGAAAGAAAGAAAGAAAGAAAGAAAGAAAGAAAGAAAGAGAGAAAGAGAAAGAAAAAATAAAATACATGAATGAAGCAAAAACTGATAGAACTGTGAAGAGAAATAGGCAAATCCACAAGTATGGTTGAGATTTTAACACCCCTTTCAGAGTAACTGATAGGACAAGTAGACAGTAAGGATGTAGAAAACTTAAACAGCACTAGGAGCTAGCAAGACCTAGCAGACACGTCTACCCAACAACAGCAGGATACACACTCTTTTTAAAGTGCATGTGGAATACTCACCAGGATAAACCAAATATTGGGCAATAAGACAAATCTCCATGTATTTAGAAATAATGGAGTTTTAAAATATATTATCTCACAAAATCAGAATAAAATTAGACATCAATAACAGAAATATATCCAGAAAACCTCCAAATATTTTAAAATCAAGCAACAAACTTCTAAAAATCTCCTGTGAGTCAAAGAAGAAATCACAAGGCAGCGCAGGGAACACTTTAATGAAAATGAACACATGAACACACAAGGTAATAAACATGCAGGAGGCAGCTAAAGCAGTCTCTTAGAGGCAAATCTGTAGCCTTAAATATATAGCTTTCTAATTTATATTAGAGAGTAGGTGAAGGTGGTTTTAATAAGTGTTTATGGAGTTGAGGGAAATTTAAAGTTGGTTGGAATTACATGGGCCTGTTCTGGGATTTCCAAAGCCCACACGCACTTCGTAGGACTTACAGCTTTACTACTTCAATGATTGCCGTTATCTTGGCCTTTATGCATTTCACGGTGGGATGTGAGCTCCCTAATTAGAAACATGTAATGCTTTTCACAATGATCCACTTTATAAAGTGGGTTTACATTTCAGAAAACCCTGGCAGGCCTAACAGTCACTGAGGCCTGTCACAGGGAAACCCAGTCACCACCACTGGTGAAATCACCTGGGGTGTCCTCAGTGCCATTTAATAATTCATTGTGTCGTTAACGATCTATGACTTTGTCGTGAACCTTCAAAGACCCTGCCTTTGCCCCAGGGTTATCTCCAACTACAGTGGGACATCTCATCCTGTTAAGAGCCCTTCACGTGGAGGGTTTGGGCAGTTTTCCATCTCAATCTTTCTCTTCTAGATTCGGAATTTCCAAACAGACTTCACTAGTCAGCTTTTTTTTTTTTTTTAATTCACCTATCAAATATAATCTTTCCTTCTAGCATTCTTAATAATAATTGACTAATCGTTTTTTTCCATTTTTCTTATCTGAAAATCACTTAGATAAATCAGTTCTTTCCACACCTCCCTAACGAAAGCTAAGTGTCTCCAAATGGCCTCACCTGGCACATTTGATATCTCTGAAAGCTTTCTAAGCATTCTAACTGGCGCCAAAATCCGTCTAAAAATCGTAAAAGACACACTAGCTTGAAAACTTAGCTACTGTTTTGTTGGTGAAATGATACATTAAAGCCAACTCTAGCAAGAGCTGTCTCTGCAGGTCCGTCAGTGGTGGGACAGGCAGGATGCTCCCCGGCGCTGGCCCACAGCCACGTCTGTGTCCCCCCTTTCTGGTGCAGGGGTGCCCACCCCACGCTTTCTCTTGCTGGTCCCTTCTCTCCCAGCACACGCTAACGCTAAGAGCTGGGCCCGAGTGAGGGTACACGCAGCCCAGGCCTTGACCTGTCCACGAGATGCTCTTAAGTTTGGGAAATGCGGTCACGAGCCAGCCGGCGGCAAGCTCCTAGGACTGCAAAGCGACTCTGACGGGTGCTCTGCCCTCCTTTACTTGGACAAACCCATCATTTCTTCCTTGCCCGTCGCTCTGAGTCCTGTCCACACACTCAGGTGGCAGCGCCTGGGTCTCCATGTCTCGTGGACATGCCCGCCCCGTGTCTCTCAGGCAGGTCTAAGGAGACCATCGCAGGCGGACTCTCCTCCCCAGCCGTCCTCTGAAGCCCGCCTGCCCCTCCTGAGAGCTCCCGGAGACCCAGGCCCTCACCCCCCAGCTCTGGACGCTCCCCGCTCCGGGCAGGTGGGTTCTCAGTGGCCCCTCTCACCTCCCCTTTGTGGCACCTCCCTCCCTGCCCACCCAGACCCCTTCACTCGCCAATCCCAAACTACCAAAAAGAGTATCTTCCAAAAAATTAAAGTCCCATGGCACACAGCCCTTGTCCCCACCCTAGTACGCTCTTCCTGGTGACACCTGAGAAAGGCCCCCAATCCGTCCGGCGGTCTTCAGCCCCCCCGCACACCTGCCTCCTCCATCCCTGCCCACGGGGGCCACTTTCCACAGCAGCCAATCCCGGAGACACGCTCCCCACGCGTGTCAGGGATTCCAGAGCAAAGGACTTAGACCCTGAGTATCTGAAACTCGCACCTTCACATCCCGAAGGTCCACAGGTTCCACAAACACCCCTCGCCCTCCTGGCGGTGTCGCCCCACACCCACAGGACAGAGTCTCCCGGTGCCCGAGGGCTCGCTTCCCCTCCTCACACCTGGCGTCTCACCCAGCTCCACGGGCCCAGGAGCGGGACGGTGCCGCCCCACATGGAAGACCTCGGGCAACCATGTGACGGTCCCACCCCTGGCTGGAGGCCAAGCCACGCACGCAGAGGAGCACAGGGAAGGTGGCCGAGGACAGGGAGCCCGGCCCCTCTGGAGGCGCCTCTGCGGCCCCGCGTGCCTCCCTCCCCGCAGCGTCTGCAGGGTCCCGGGCCAGGCCCTCCCACCCCAAGGGCCCCAGGGAGCAGGCGGGGCAGTTCTCCTTCCCTGGGAGGCCTCCCTGCACACGCTGTGCGGAGCTGCTGGAGGTGGGATCGGAAATAAGTCCCACCAGAGCCCCGAGCAACAGGACGAGGCACAGGCCAGGCAGGGTCCTCCCCACCCCTAGGGCCGCCTGGGGTGCCCGGCCGCGCGTCCTCCCCTCCGGGGGTGTCCTCAGACCCCAGGAGCCCCCACTCACTCGAAGTACTCGGCGGCAGGCGTGGTCCTGAGCGTGTCGTTGGGGCCGGAGCTGGCGTTGGCGGCGCGGGCGTCGGAGCAGTGGGGGCTGTTCCAGCTCTGGTTGCAGCGGGTCCAGGGCAGCTCCGCGGTGAAGGAGGAGAAGAGGTAGTGCAGCGCCCAGGCGAGGATGACGTTGTAGAAGAAGCCGATGTAGAGCGAGATGAGGATGACCGTGTAGCCCACGCCTGGCGGGGAGAGCGCCGCCGTCAGCACGCGGCCCCCGCCCCTCCCCTCACGGGACGCGGCTCCACCTGGGCCGCCCGGGAGCCGGGCCGTGCCTTTAAACACGCCGGGAGACGCGTGACGTGGGGGCTCCTGGACGTCACGTCGCCGTCACAGAGAACAGGCCGCCCCCTTCCAAGACCACCCGTGGCCACCAACGCCCACCCAGACATGCAGGGCCTTCCAGGGACACCCCGGGACAGCCGCGTCCCTCGCAGACATGCGGGGTAACGGAGGCCCACCCCGGCCGCCCGCCGGCACTCCCCACCGGTCAGCACCACCCAGGGCCACTCTGGGTCACCCACGGCCACCGGCCAAACGCAACCATCAGAATCACCCACGGCCACGCAGGGCCACCCAGGGCCACTTAGGAGCACCCGAGGACACAAGTCACCAAGGCAACAAAGGCCACCCCAAGCCATTCAGGGCCACCCGAGGGCACACAGGGCCGCCCATGTCAACAGGGCCATGAAGGCCATGCAGCGTGACCCAGGCACACCAGCGTCTCCCGGGGCCAAACAGGGCCACCGACACTCCCTAAAGGACAACGGGGTCTTCCACGGCCACTCGGGCTCCTCCAGGACCGCCCAGGGCCTCCAAGACAGCGCCTGCCCAGCTGGACTACCGAGAGCCACCCAGGGCCATTCGCGGCCCCCCAGCTAGCCACGCCCCTCCAGGCCACTCAGGGCACACGGAGTCAGCCGGGTCCGCCCGGCGTCGCCCCGGACCACCACGCGTGAGCATCCCGGGTCTCCCAGGGCCTGTCGGCGTGCCCGTTCCAGGATCACAAGACCTGGAATTCTCCGCCTCACAGAGGGGCTCCTGGGTCCTGGAGCAGAGCAGAGCGGCGCGCGGTCCTTGGAGCTGCGTCAGCCTGGCCGTGGCGGACGGCCTCCTCCCTGTCCAGCGCTGCGCAAGCACGGTCAAGCCCTGCTGCCGAGGCTCACTGCGTCAGGCTCCTCGCAGAGCTCTCCCGTTCTCGCATTCTCTCCCGGCTCTGATGCCGGACTAGCTTGGGCTATAACGTCGCTGTCTGAGAACCGGGCGGGCGCCCTGCCCCGCCTCGCCTGCCTACAGCCGGGGCGGAGGTGCCTTCAAGCCGGCTTTTGTGGGGGTGGCTTGGCTTGTTTTTTATGGGTCTAGCCCTTAGGGGAAGCTTTTTTCCTGCTCAGGACAATTCACTAAAATTCTTTTCCTACCCTGAGAGCAAAAAGAGAAGGACTACAATTTATTTATGTGTCGATTTTAAACAGATCTGGTATCAGAAGTGATTTATTTAAAAGCAAATAGTCCCGTGGATACTAGGGATGTGATGTACAACATAGTCCATATAATTAGCACTGTGTTCATTTTTTGTGAAAATTGTTAAGAAGTAAAGTAATTTCTTGTGCTTCAAAAAAACAAAAACAAACAGTCCCTGGTATGTGGTCGCACTTGGAAAACGTGCTCAGTAGCAGCGATGACAAAACCGAGACCGTTCCTTTGGAAGGCCTTCTCCAACGTGGACTCGCCGACGTGAAGTAACTCCTTCCTGCACGTCTGCTCCCCGAGCTCTTTAGGAGAGGCTGCTTGACCGTGAACTCGCCCGGCAGCTGTCGCCAGGAAGGCACGCTGCTTCCAGCGCGTCACGGGAGGTGTTCCCTGGTGGTGAGCTGGCTGTGGGTGGCTGTCCGGAAATCTTTGGAAGGTGACGGCTCTGTACACCAAATCCTCTGCTCAGAGCTGGGGGAGCCTTTGATCAAACACTGGAGCAGGTGCAATCTGGTGTCAGAGCAAGAGCTGCCTTCGCCTCGGGTCCTTCTGAACCCACTGCCGTGTGGACAGCCGTCTGCCGGGCAGGCCAGGCTTCTCACCGTCACAGCAGAGTGACGGAGGCGCCCAGGGCTGATGTGGCTCGCAGGGCGCGTGGGCTTCGCACAGCAGCAGCAGCTGCCCCAGAGGCCTGGGTGAAGGAATGATGCTCTAGGAAGGTGGTCCCTCCAAGTTCTGTCCTCCGGGACGGCAGAGCCTCAGGAAGCCCCGGCCCCAGGCCGCCCAAGGGCAGCCCCTCACTGACCCTGCCTTCAAATTCCTCCTCGAAGTCACCGAAGACCCGGCCACGGGAAGTCCGCTGTCCTGTTTGCCCGGGGAATGTTCTTGTGATGGATGCTTACACGTCAGCATATCCTCTAAATAAAACCCCACCTGGTGCACCTCTCCCACTGTGTTGTGCCGCGGGAAGCGTCTCTCCCAGGCAGATGGCAGGCTCGGTCCCCTCTAACATTTCCAGTGAACATATTGATGAAAACTTGATGCGTTCCTCTTTTGTCCGACTCCCAGGAAGCTCAAGACTTTCAATCACAGCTGCGAATTTCAATCCCAGCTCTTAAGGTCAACGTCCTTAAATTTCCATTTGTTCAGTATTTTTATATTAACTTTGTATGTGTTTTGTTTTATTTTAAACCACTTAAAGCTCTTTTTAGAAAGAGGAAGAGTTTGATACGCCACGCTAAAACATTACTGAGCACAAAATATAATACGTTATTTTATAGTCCATAAAAGAGGTGGTACCATGCCGTACCTACAGCGGGGGTTGTCTGAGGCCATCAACCAGACAACCAGAAACAGCACCCTCGGGCCTCGAGAGGGACAACAGCCCCCTTCTCCACCACTAAAGCCAGGTCCCTGCAGAGCGTCCCCAGAGCTGGCTTCAGGAGGGAGGGGGCGGTAGACAAATAATTCCAGGACCCCAGCTGGGCGACACACACGCCCCTTCCTTTTCCCGGGGAGACGCACTGGCAGGTCTTTGAAGAAAACAGAGGATTTCCCCTTTGAGTGTCTTCAGTATCTACTCGGTGTGCGCACGTGTGTAGATGCGTGTGTGTGTGCGTGCGTGTGTGCACTCATGAGAAAGAGAGAGAGAGAGAGAGAGAGAGGCAGAGGGGAGCTGGAGGGCGGGCAGGCGGGCTTGGAGAGCCCCCTCCCAGGCCCTGCGGTGACACTGGGGGCCGAGCGCCACCTGCAGCCGCGGCCCCACCCTGGGGGCTCGGGAGGGACGGTGCCGGGGGTCGAGGACGTGGCACGGCCTCTGGGGACCCTCGTCCTGACCGTGGATGTCACAGCCTTGTCTTCTCAGGTGGATCTCATCGCGGTCAGGCCCACGGAGGGGCTCCCGGGTCTGGGGGAGGGGAGGACAGGGAGGGGGCTCCCCGGAGAGCTGGGCTCCCTTCTGAGGGACCGGAGGCGCGACCGCCTGCGGGAGGCGCTGCAGCCCCAGGGTGCCCGTGCGGGGCATCTTAACGGATGTGCTCACTCATCAGCTCCCCCTGTGTAACGGCACGTGAAAGCACGTGCGATTTTATTCATTAATTTTTTTAAAAAAACCAGGAAGGCAAGGAAGGCCTCTGTCTCAGGGTAGCCGGAACAGCACGGTTTGCCTCGCCTAATTCAGGGAGCGATGCGGACCTCCCGCCCAGGGGGCGTCCCACGCGTGAAACTCAACCCGAACACGCAGGGCGTCACCTCTGGGGTCGCGGCTTTGTGAGCGTCGGACTCTTCGTGGCGTCTGCTCTTCACGCGCAGACGTCCTTGTGTGGACTCGCTGATCAGCCCGGTGCTGACAGCACCGACTCCGGGCTCGACAGCTCGCTGGCTGTGCGGTGCGATGCCTCTCCATCCCAAGGTACGAGAGGGGGCGCCCAGGCTCCGGCCGAGCTTCCGCCCCCGGGGGCTGCGCGGCTTCTCCGGTGGCCTCACTGCCCCGCACAGCCCTCCACGGGGACGCGTTCCAGACCCGGGCGAGGGCCGTGGATGCGCCGCGGTGCGGGGCACAGCTTGGAGCGGCCGGCGTGGGCCCGGGTGTCCAGCGCCGAGGCCGTGCTCACCGCCCAGCTCTGCACGCGAACCTCCCCGTGGACGGGCGGATACTCACACCCGTCAGAACCAGCTTTTCTGCCATAGCCGAACTCCTTAGGCTTAATTAGTCCTTCAAGATCCTTGGAGATCACGTATCGACATTTTATAAACTGCAACATAGAAATTTGCTTTGGCAGCTTTGCTGGAGAAAATTCTTTGCGTGGCAGGAGACACGGGTGGAAATCCGCTTCTGCCTGCTGGCCCGCAGCCCTGGGGTCAGCGTCCTTTCTCTCCCCGCAGCCGCATCCCCTGATTCACTCTGACTCAGCTCTGCACTCCCTGGTGGGAGGTGAGGCCCGGGGTCACAGCCCGTCAGGAACGCACGGCTGGCCCCAGACGTGAGGGGGCGGCTCTCGGAAACTCAGAGCAGCAAACGTCGTACACAGCCGGTGTCCTCCCCGGCGCCCCCAGGACAGTCACCGAGGGCGGGCCCGCCTCGCATCCGGCTCGGCGCCTCCGTGCCGTGCAATGCTGACGGCAGCGCAGCCCACCGTGTGCCCACGAAGACCCCGGCAGTGCCCGCGACCCGCCCGGTTCCGGAGAGGCGCCCGTGGTCTCAGCGTCCTGCGCGTCCACCCTCGGGAACGCCGGGGGCACCAGAGGCCGTTCCTGGGACTCATCTAAGCTTTGACTTCTGCGAGCAGATCCCGCTAAGCGCACGTCTGGCACCAGCACCTGACCCCGCACACTGGCGGGGGGCTCCCCGGGGCTGCCTTACTGGGTGGGCCGTGCGTCATTCGACCGAACTGCTCGTGTCTTGGGTCCAGCCAGTGGCCGTCAGGAGGAAGCGCACCACCAGAGATGGGAGCCGGGCAGACAGTGCTACAGGTAGATTGCGGCCTCGCGCTCATTTGTTGAAGGTTTACCCCCAGAATTTCAGAATGTGACCTTATGTGGAGGCAGGGTCTTTACCAGGTAATCAAGTCAGGGTGGACCCTGGTTCAGTGTGACCAATGACCCTATAAAAAGGGAACCTTGGACAGAGAGACACACGTGAGGGAAGAGGTGAGGAGGCAGGGAGAGGATGGCCACCCACAGCCCAAGGAGCGAGGCCTGGAGCAGGTCCCCTCCTGGCCCTCGGAAGGAATCAACCTCACCAGCACCTTGAGCCTGGACTTCAGAACTTCGAGACAATAAATGTCTATTCTTTCAGCCCCTCAGCGTGCGGCACTTTGCACAGCAACCCTAGCAAACGAATACAGATGGACAGACGGGTGGATGACAGGTGACAGATGATAGACCTAGAGATGGGAGGATGTTTTATCTTTTCCACCACTTAGCGCTTTGGCAAAACAACACTACTCATGGATTGCACGCTGGCCTCGCCTGGGAGAGACACACTCTCAAACCCTTGGTCATTACGGCTCTTGACAGCAGGACCAAAGTTAAAACGACGTGTCCGCCTGCCTGGACACCAGGCACAGCAGCGCTGAGTGCACACAGCTGGGGTTGACTTGCTCAGAAACCGCTGCAGCCGCAGCCGGGCCCACGCCCTGCCGGGTGTCAGGGGCGTCCCCGCTGTTACCTTTCAGGACAGGGCAGATCTTCCAGACGCCGGCGGCCCCCTCCCTGTTGAACTGCCCGAGGGCCAGCTCCATGTAGAAAAGCGGCATCCCGGCAATGACCATGAAGAGCAGGTAGGGGACCAGGAAGGCACCTGGGGACACGACAGCACGTTCAGCCCGGGGCCGAGGACGGGCCGGCCGGTCGTCACCGGAGCGAGGGCTCAGCCGTCCCAGCCGACCACGTGTGTCTTGGGCACGCCTGCTGCCACCCGTCTCCTGTCCCTAGTCCTCCCTGGAGCTCCCTGCCGGCAGGGGTGGGGAGCTTGCTGCCGCCATGCCTGGCCGCCACCGTCACTCACCCCCTGACACATCCCCGCGAGACTCCCGCTCAGCTCCCTCCCGAGCTGTGGGTCAGCCTGGAGGGCAGAGCAGAGGACACCCTGCCCGCATCCTGGCGTTGCTCCCGGCTGCTGTGTCTTCCCCACCTGCCCTGTGGCCCCTCTCTCTCCTCTGTGGAGCTGTCTGCCCTCTTGAGCTGTCAGTCCTCGGGGTCTGACCCTGCCGGGCCCCTGGCACGCGAGCCCGCCTCTGTCGGGGCTGCAGCGAGCTCTGGGTGGGCAGGTGCTGTCCCGGGGACTGGAGTCCCTCCAGGGGCACCTGGTTCCTGCCGCAGCTGCACCTCACTCTGATCACAGAGTTCAGGGCCCCACGGGCTCTGCCACCTCACACCCTCTTGAGCCACCTGAAGCGAGGGGGGCTTTGCCACGGCTCTCTTCCAGGGAGGGGCGGGGGAGGCAGGGAGACCCCACAGGGCTGCCTGTCTTGGGGCAATGTCTGTACCTGCTCAGAAATACGGACCCCGCTCATGGGTGCCCTGGCAGCCCCTCTCCGGGGAAGTGGCCCGAATCCCCTAGTGTGCGGCGTGGACCCCGGGCAGGGCACGGAAGCACTGGGGGACTCACGGGAAACGAGTGCCACCTAACTGGCTTCTCAGCTTGAAGTGCTGGGGTGACCGTGGCCCATGTTTTAGTGTTCTGCCTGTAGCTCAGATGGCATAGTTCTAGGACTGGCTGTGTAGGGGGAGGTGGGGGCAGGGGAGGGAGACGGGCACATTCCCTGGGCATCTTTGGTGACTCCAAGCGCAGGGCCTCTGTGCACTTTGCAGACACTGGTTAAGCCAGCCAAAGACACCGTTCTCTGGGCCTTGGAGGATTTTCTTTTCCAAAGTGAAAGTCACCTTTGGAAACAAGGTAGAGCCATGAAGCCTCCAACCACTCCCTCGGGGCTCCCGCGTTCCTGGCCTCAGCGACCTCGGCTGGAAAGAACAGTCAGGGAAGGAGAGGGCTCTGAGCTCTACGACTACGGTTCCGGGACACCCGTCTGGGGAAACTGCGTCCCGCTGACGCCACGTTGCTCTAAAGCAGGGCGCGGGGAGGGGCGGCGCACTCACCCCCGCCGTTTTTGTAGCACAGGTAAGGGAACCGCCAGACGTTGGCCAGGTCCACGGCGAAGCCGATCACCGAGAGGAGGAAGTCGGCCTTCTTGCCCCAGGTCTCCCGATCCTGGGCCTCCGCGGGGCTCTGCGGGGGGTTGAGGAGGGTGGAGTTCGTGAGCTGCACCCCATTTTGCTCCTTGACCAGGACAAGTTCCACCGCTTTGGGGCCCGTGGCGTTGGCCTCCTTAGCTGGGGCCACCACGGAAGACATCAGCGCCACAGAGCACCTGCTCTTACTCATGGCCTCCTGGACTCGGGAATCCTGTGCTTCCTGCCTCTGGTCTGCAGACAGCATGAAAGAGAAACACACAGGGATGCACTGAGTTAGGAGCCAGAACCACGAGGCACCCGGGGGCGTGAGCACAGATCTGGGGCATTTCCAGCCGTGTCTCTGGGGCAGAGCAAATTCACTGCAAGCACCTAGGAGGACAGAGCCAGGGCTGAGGACGGTGGGAGATGAGCTACCCTCCTCGCGGGGCTGGGAGACAGGCCATGCAGACCTCAGGACAGACCTGTGCCCCGCTGCCCCCTCCCCCACACCCCTCTCCATTCCCGTCAAAGTGCAAGACCGCGTCGTCTCTAATGCGGGTTTAGTCATAGTGCAAGATGTTCCTTCCGCCCTCCCCCACCCTGCCAGGAGTAATCTGACAACCTTCAGATAGTTTTCAACAGCAAGTCTTCACAACAGGGCACATACACTCTTTACCCTCAGCGACCAAAGAAAAAAGCAAAGTTTTGAAACCAGAGTCAGCCGCAGGAATTCAAATTTTCAAAGCACCGATTCCAAGAGTTTCCTTCAAGGAATGGCTGCACGTCCCACATCCACCTGGGGCCCCGCCCGGAAGGGCCGCGCAGGGACGAGAGCTTCTGGCCAGGGTTTACCTGGTGGTTTACAGGACTAGCTCCTGCCCGTAGCAGCTTTACCAGGGAAATCACCTCCAAGTTACTTTTATGACACTCCAGGTAATACAATCAAAGAACAGAAGAAATCACACGGTCACCACCGAGAGCAACGTGAGCCCTCGAGGCCCAGGGCAGCTTCGAATACGACCTCTGGCATTTAGATGTGTCAACTGCACACGCTCCAGCGTGTGTGTGAGTGTGCACATGGACACACACACACACGGAGGCAGAAGGTAGCAGGATGGCAGCGCACCCAAGTCTGACAGAAACTCAGAACATAAAAGACATTGTATGCAGCAGTCTGTCTCTGTGACAAACCCAACAGCACCTCCCTGAGATAAATGAGAAGGCGGGGAAGGATTTGGGGCTGGGGGTGGGGGCGGGGGCGGGAGCGGGAGGGGCTGGGCCGCCGTGGGGTCCAGTGGAGGCGGCTGGACGTTCGCGGGCGCCGGATCCCGGCACGTTTGCTCTGACAGCGGCCCTCACAGTGGGGACCCCCTGCCAGGGAAACTCCGGCTCTGCATTTGGGGCGAGCCCACCCCACCCCTGAAGCCCCAGCTTCGGAGGCCAGGTTTGGGTACAGAAAGCAACATGTGGCGCTTAGAAAGCGTGGCTCTGCTCCCGGAACAGAAACAGAGCTGCCGTTCCTGCCTGCAGCCCGCAGAGCCCCACAGACCCGCACCCCCGACCCATCTTAAAAATTAAAGCCCAACCCCGGGGAGAAGCGGCACACCGGGCTGGCTGAGGACATCGCCCCTGCTGGATCTGGGGGCGGCTTGCCAGGTGCCCCCCCCCCCGCGCAGGTCTGGTTCAACAGGGAGGCATCCGCCGCAGACAGCCGCGCGCCCCACGGTGCCAGGCGCCCGCGCGGCAGGGGGCCCGGGGCCAGCGCAGCCTGGGAGCCGGCGCTAGGGCAGGGGCCAGGGGCCACGCGGGGGTGCACGCCTGCCCCGCGCCCCCCTTGCGCTCGCACCTTCAGATCGCCGGCGGCCCTGTGCACCCCAGCTGCGGGCGACTTGTGGAGACGCCGCACCCCCGACGGTGCCCGCCCCGGCCCGGCGCCCCTCGGCCGCAGCCCTCGGGGTCCGAGGAGGGCGCGGAGCCCCGGTGGGGGCGCGGGGGCGCCTGCCCGGGGAGCGGCCCGGCCTCACCTGCGCGCCCCGGCCGCGCTCTGCCGGTGTCCCGCCGCCGGGCGTCTGCGAGAGCCCCCGCGCCGGGCCGCCGCGCTCCGGCTCTTATCGCGTCCTCGGGGCCCGCCCCTCCGGCCAACCGCGACGCCCACCCGCCTCGGCTCCGCCTCCGCGCCGCCCCGGGTGGGCGGAGGGCCGGCCGGCCGCGCCCCTGCAGCCCGCCCCCCGAGACCCGCCCGCCCGCGGCCTGGCGCGCGTGGAGCCGGGGTCGCCTCCGGGTCCCGGGCCTCGCAGGACCCAGACGGGCGGCTTCCGTCTCCTTCCCGCTCCAGCGGGCACCCGTCTCACCCCGGCTGCCCCGCGCACCGGCAGCTGCCCGGGGGCTCCCTTGGCCCACCCGCCGCTCCGCCCCAGGGAAGCCGGGGAGGAGCGGTCGCGGCGGGGAGGGAGCTGGGCGGCGGGGAGGGAGCTGGGCGGCGGGCGCGCGCGGCCGAGCCAGGTCCTGCCTCTCTTCCCCCCTCATCCCGGCCGCTGCCGCGGGGACCCGCACCCTGATGCTGCACCGACCCCTCTCCGCAGACGTCGGTTGCATCGCCTCCTCTCCCCGCGGCCGCCCCTTCTGAGGTCTGGCGCCCTGGGGATGTCTCCCCCTCCCGCAGGTCCCACTCGAGTTGGGGCGGCCTGGGGGCGCGATCCTGCGTCGGGCGCTTGGGGTCCTGCGGGCGTCCCTAGCTGGGCCGCGGCGACCCCGCGGGGGTCTCAGCCTTCTCTCCTCCGGCGTTGCGCCCGGGCCGCGAGATACCCGGTTCTTGCCAGGATCCGGGATGCTGAGAGCCGGGTCCTTCTGTGGCCCGAGGGTCGCCCCCGCGCAGGACCCAGTGTCCACGCGCGTTGGGCAAGGAGTGAAGCGTACCCCCGCTCTGCCCACACGGAGTGCGAATCGATTGGCATCAAGGGTCTAGACGCACACTTGCATCGGAAAACGATCTCCCCCGACAGGCCGGGAAGCCACAGCGGTCAATAGCGGCTCCGGCACCCGGACGGACGAATCATGGCTGAGGTGACCCCCAGCAAGACTGTACATTCATGACGGGGGGCAGCAGTGTCCCCAGGCCACCAGGCAGGCCCAGGACCCACAGGTGCAGGATGGCGTCAAGGTAGGTGGCACCCTGGCTCTGCGCGTCTCGGAGGCTCCCTGCTGACCCAGCCCCCGGGGATAAACTTCCCCCTCCCCCCTCCGTGTAAGCTTCGCTTTTCCTGCCCCGCGTTTGCTGCGGGGAGGTGTCCACAGCAAGGGGCATCCACACCGGCCACTCTCCGCTCTGGGCCACATGTCCCTGCTCAGCAGTGTCACACAAGCCGTCTGCCAGGGGCCCGCAGAGCATCCAGGCTGCTCAGTGCCACGGTCCCCACGGCTCGTCCTGGAGACCAAGCCTCACTGCCCCGCCCACAGCCTGCCGACCAGACCAGGGGCTGGTGCCCAGGACAGGCCTGGGACCCGGTACTGGGCAGGACCCGGCAGGCACTGCTCTTCCAGTGGGACTGGGACCCGCGGAAGAGCCCACGACCCAGGGGCCCGGCCGCCTCTGGCTGCTGTCACAATGCCACGGGCGGGGCGGCTTACCAACACGGAGAGGCTGGCTGGACGTCAAGTCCTCACGCGGCAGAAGGACCCAGAAGAGCTCTGAGCGCCTTTCTAAGAGCACTGCTCCCGTTCGTGAGGGCTCAGCCCCTGTGACCTGGCCACCCCCCAGAGGCCCACCTCCTAGGGCCATCGCACGGGGGTTAGGGTTTCAACAGGAATCTGGGGACGCAGTTCGTTGCGTCCACTCAGGGAGGGAACAGGGATTTCAGAAGTTGGCAGTGTGCCACCTTGGATCTGCAGTGACCGGTGGCTGTCACCGTCTCCCCACAGATGCTCCACAACGTGAGTTTCAGGAAAGAGGCACGATCTTAGGTTTGCGCTTAATGAACAGGGTCACGGGAACGCAGGGAGGAACCAGTGAGCTCAGACGTGTGTGTTGAAAGCGCGCACGCTGGACGGAAACACCTGGGAAGCAGAGCAAACCCTGTGGGGGGGGTGGGGGGGAGGGGTGCAGGGGGAGGGGTGGTGGGAGCTGCGGCCCAAGCCCTACGTCCCTGGGCAGCCGCCTCTGCACCAGGCAGAGGGGGTGACCTGTCAGGGCGCCGGGTGACCTGCACGGAGGAGAAGGGTCCTGCCTGCGTCCAGGAGTGCTCCCACCCCACCCTCACTTCTAACAGAGACTCAGGATGAGGAGCTTGGGCCGCGGCAGAGCAGCATGGCCACGGGAGCTGGGCCCACAGCCTGGCCACAGCGCACAGAGCAGGCAGCCGCCTGGGCCCCTCCATCGTCCCTGGCAGGGTCTTCCCCTCGGCACCTGTGCGGGTGGAGCCCGTGGGGTTAGAGCTGATTACATGGTGGCCTTCACGTGCTTGGAGCTTTGCCTGAAGCGTATCGTCGGTGTGGCTGCTGTTGGCTCAGAGCCCTGGACGGGTGAAGGTAGCTCTGCGTGTCCTCCCGCCAACCCCCAGGGCAGCCGCTCACCGTCTGCTGTGGACCCGCTGCAGCCGCAGAGCCCGTGGAGGGCCCCGGGGGAGCTGGTGGCTCTGGCCGCCAGCTGCTGCCCCCAGAGCGGCTCTGCGCCCCTGGTGCCGCCCACCTGGGTGCCGCCCACCGAGGAGGCCGCTCCGGACGTTGTCCTGGGCCCTGTCTCAAGAGCAGCACGCGTCACCGCGACTTGGAAGGCAGCGTGGGTGCTCCCCCGACAGGTGCCCCGTCCACGAGAGGACGAAGAACCCCTGCTGATGTCAGAGTCATGCCTGCTTGACTCCTGAGAGGCTGGAGCCACGGTGGAGGAAGGCAGGATGCCATCTGAGCGGCAGAAAGCCGCCTGCAGGGGAGGGCGCAGTGGCGCGGGGTGAGCCCAGCAGCCCAGCGGCACAGGAGGCGCCCGCTCACCCTGCCTGGCGGGAGGATGTCATCCCTAAGCTCCGTTAGGAAGAGCTGGACAGCTCAGGTGTCACTGCACAGGTGATGGGTCCATCCCCAGCTAGGTTTTAGGAGAGACTGACCTGCTCCAGCTGCCGTAACTGGCAGGGTAGCTTAACCAGCAGGAAAGCAGCCTCTCTCTGTTCTGGAGCCAAAAGTCTGACATCGAGGTGTCGGCAGGGCTGCCTCCCCCCAGGACTGGGGGGGTCTGTTCTAGGCCCCCCTGCGGCTTCTGGGGGTTTGCTTGGTGTCCTTGGCTTGTAGAAGCATCACCCCGTCTCTGTCTTCACGCTCACATGGCGTTCTGTGTGTGCATGTGCGTGTGTGTGTGCGTGTGCGTGCGTGCGTGTGCGTGCGTGCGCGTGCGTATGCGCGTGTGATGTGGGATCAGGGCCGCCCTGATGACTCCTTTTAGCTTGATTACCTCTGTAAAGACTTCAGCTCCAATTAAGGCCACAATCTGAGGTCCTGGGGCTCAGAATTTCGACATCTGAATTTGGGGGCACAGTTTAACCCACAACAAAGAGCAACTTAGAACCTGTCAGAGCCTCCAAAGCACACCTCTCGACGCATGGTCCCAGCAGCTCAGGCTGGGTTCATCCAGACATGCAAAGACTTGGAGGGGGACCGAATGGGGTGCAGGAGAGCTGGCTTCGGGCGTCCTGATGCTTTCAGGGAAGAAGGGACTCTCGGGGGAGGTGCCAACAGCGGGGCAGAAGAGGATGCCCCGCCCAGGGTATTGGCAGGGCACGCGGGGCCCAGTTCTGGCCTCATTCCCTCCAGCTTTGCTTTAGACGTAAGAGGCAAGCAGAACTCTGGTGCCTGGGCCCCCCCGCGGTGCCGGCCCCGGGGCCCACGGGGACATCTCCGCCAGCCCCCCCGCCCCTGCTGACCCCACGCAGCGGGAGTCGATGCCCGACGGGGATGACGGGGCTCACCCCCCGTTCACGGGTCACACCACGTTCACGAGCCGCCCCTCTGCTGGCGGACCACCCCCACACGGCACAAAAAGGACCGACGTCACCATCACTTCAGGCAGTGACCCTCAGGCGGCGCCGGCTTCTCTGCTCTGCGGCCTCCTGTCCTCGGAGGTCCCGGCCGCCCCAGCCTGGTTGCTCCTCACCCAGGGACGAGGGGCGCTGAGCAGACGGGGAGAAACGCCGCCCGTGGCCCGGGAGTGAGACGTCGCCGCTCCCGTCCAGCCGCGGCCCTCTGGGGTCCACTGAGACCCCGGGCACCCATGCCGCTGTCTGTCCAGAGGGATGTTTGTCCTCTGCAGCCCCGCGGTCCCCGCGGCTCCAAGGCTGGCCCGGGACCGCGCTTCCCAAACCGCCCCGTGGGGCCCAGCTCAGAGGTCGGGGAGTCCGCGGGCGCAGCTGCAGGAGGCGGGCGGGCTGCTCCACTCCCCGGGTTCTTCCCAGGGTTCAGTTTGAGGGGATCCCAGAGCAAGCAGCCCTGCCAAGCGGGGCCGTGACCCGGCGCACTTCCCGCCGCCCGCGTAAACCCTGGCCGCACCCCCAGAGACTCTGCCCAGCAGGTCTGAGGTGGGACCTGGGGACCTGCATTCCTGACCACCCGCCCAGGGGATGCTGCCACTGCGGCTGGTCCCGGGGCCCCACGCGGAGAAACACTGACCTGGCCGGACCCGTGGGGCGTGGAAGATTCTGGAAGGTAGAGATGCAGCCTGGCGCCTCGGGCAGCCCCCGCAGGGACTCCGTGCAGCCACTTGGAGAAGAACCAAACATTCCTCCGAAAACCCGTCCTCTCCTTTTGTGTTAGTACACACACACTGCTGGGCTGCAGGAGCTCGCGGCGCTCCAAGCAGTGTGGAAGCTGAGCGGCCCTTCGTGAAGTAACCCGCCGACCCAAGAAGTCTGGTCTAGACAGCGATTTGCTGTCATCAGACAGACGCGGGGTCCTCGCACCCAGGCTCGAGCGGAGCAGCTCCTGCAGACACGAGGAAGCTGCGGGAACAGGTGCCCCTGCTGCGTTGGTATCACCCCCGTAAACCCGTACCTGGGCTTCATGGGCGTTCCTCACGCCCGCCTGACTGCGGAAACGTACGGATCCCGCAGGGTACCGACCCCACCGGGAGCCTGCGGCCCTGACACGGAAGACTCGGGGAGCGGCCGTCTTCCCGGCGGGCCGACGTCCGAGCAGGGCACCGGGCTGTTCCTTAGCCAAGAAGGGGAGGTGCTCAGAGGTGCGGGTCTCGGTGATTCTTACACATTGGCTAGTGTTTGTTGTGTGGTAGAGACTTCAAAGAAAATTGGGAACTTAACGACAAGAACCTTATCCGCAGGTGACATGATCGCCCGTGGTGACAATCCTGATGAACCCATGGAACAAATGCTAGAATTAACACGTGAACTCGCAAGCTCAGGACACACAGAAATCAATTGCATTTCCATATACCAGCAGCAAACAGCTATAAAATAAAAATTAAAATAATTTCATTTACAGCCGTACCCAAAACAGAAGGCCAAGGCGTAAAAAGTGTGCCTGCAAGGCAGGAATGCTGGAAATGTTTCTGAAGAGCTAAAGAGGCTGAAGGAAGCCGGGAGAGAGACCACGTCCACCGTCTGAAGCCTCCGTGTCATCAAGATGCTAATCCTTCTCAAACAGAGTGCAGGTTCAACTCAGTCCCAACTGAAATTCTAACTGGCTTTTGTGCAGAGCTCGACGCAGAGCAGCCAAAACGATGCTGAAAAAGAACAAGACTGGAGGACAAGGGAACGCCGTGCATGGCCCCGCCACCCACCCAGAGCTTCTCTTTTCTCTCATTATCTTGCCGTTGGTGTCCTTGCTGCGCAGACGGCTTTGTTGGGGTGTCACCCACGGACCATGCCTCGCATGATCTCAAGTGCACAATTTGGGAGGTTGTTTCTGTGGCCGCAGAGCGCGTGCACAGGGGGATAAGGGTCCTCGCGCTCAGCCCGTCCTCACGCCCCTGCGTGTCCCCCGTCCCCGCCCGGCCACCGCTGCTCTGCCCCTCCAGCTTCCGTGATGCTCCCTGGGGTTGTATATAAACAGAACCACATGGGAAGGACTGTTTCGGGTCTCCTCCTCCCACTCAGCGCGTCTGAGCTGAGTCTGTGTTGTTGCACGAATTGGTGAATCCTTTCGTTGCTGAGGAGTAACGCTTTCAGCTGTTGATGGCCGCTGCGCTCTCACAAGTAAAACCCCTGTGCACGTGCACACGTCTCTGTGTGGACTTGCGCTTTCATCTCTCTTGAGTGCTTAGTGGTGGAACGGCTGGGTCATTTGGTGGGTGTTTAACTGTTTTTAAACACTGCCAAATTGTTTTGCAAAGTGGTGCTACCATCTGACATTTCCAGGAACAGCGTCTGAGAGTTTCCGTCACCCCACATCCTAGTCAGCACTTAGGACGTCCAGTCTTAAATTTCAGCCATTCTAATAAGGGTGCAGTAGTGTCTAGTTACAGGATAAATTGGCATTTCTGTGAGGATTGAAGTGTTGTAGCAGCCCTTCGTGTGTGGCTGCCATCAGTATCGCTTCTTGTCAAGCGGATGCTCAAACCTTCTGCACATTTGGGTTGTTTGTTTGTTATATTGTTATGTTATTATTGAGTGTTGAGAGTCCTTTATATATTCTGGATATAAGTCCTTATTTCCTTTGCAAATATCTTTCCCAATCTTAGATTATCTTTTCATTCTCTTAATAGAGTCTTTTGGAGAACAGAAATGATTACTTTTGATGCAGCCCAACTTACCAATTTTTTAAATGAATCCTGCTTTTAGTGCCATATTTGAGAAAATTTTCCTTAACCCACGATCACAAAAGTTTTCTCCTAAGTTTTCCTCTGTGAGTTTTTAAATTTCCGGCTCTGCCCTCATGTACGGGACCCATTTTACGTTACCACGGGGTGCGGCGCACATCAGTTTTGTACCCTCGTCCTACGGGTCACTGGGGGAGAAGTGTCGAAACCTTGAGGCACAGCCGTGCGGATGGGTCTCTCAGTCCTTGTGGTCCTGCCATCTTCCCATGGTTTACGTGGAAGCTCTCTTGTCAGGGGCGCATCTCAGGGTCGCCACGTCCTCCTGGGAGCTGAATCCTTACCTTGCTTAGACCCGCTGACCACATGGGCTCTGAGATCGAGTTCACCCCACCTTCTTTTGATGGAGTTGGTCCTTTTCCTTTTGGCCTGTTGGTGTCCACGTAAAGTGTGTTTTTTACAGGCATCACGTGGTTGGGTCTTGCTTTTACATCCAATCTGACGATTTCTGCTGATCGTCGGGGGTGTTTGACCACTTATTGTGGTGCTGATACAGTTGGGTTAAACCCACCATCGCTACGCTGTGCCCTCTGTCCTCTCTACCACCTCCTTTGCTGGACTCTTGGCTGTATCTCTGCTGTGTTATCTTGGTGTCACCTTCAAGTGGCATCACACCGCTGCACATGTCATTGGGACGGGACGGGGCCACTTCTGGTCCCCCCCCCCGCCTCTGTGCCATCGTCATCTACGCAAATGAACCCCAGGATGCATCCTCAGTTTTGCTTTAGGTAATCAATCATCCTTTACAGAGATGTACGTGATGAGAAGCAGGTGCTCTGTGTGCCCACCTGATGGCGGCTCCCGAGCCCCCCAGCCCCTGCGTGGACCCGGCTTTCAGAGTGGGGTTCCCTTCCTTCTGCTGGAAGGACGTACCTCACCCACGGTGTCGTGAGGTCTGCTGGCCAGTGATGACGTGTTTCAGCATTTGTCTCTAAACACATCTTATTTCTCTGTTGCGAAAGTGAGGAATTCTAGGTCAACAGTGCCCTTTTGCTCTGGGTGGTTTATGGGCTCTGCACCCCTGGCTTCTGGGTTCTGGCTTGTTGTTCGGTGTCCTTTTACCCTGGTGACCGAGTTTCTCTTTATCGTCTCTTTTAGGCATTCCATCCCGATGCCCCTGGTGCGTTTCCTTCACGCCGCTTGTGTGCGGACATCATCCAACAACTTGGACTCACGGGTTTACAGTTTGTACTGAATTTGGGAAAGTATTTCTTCAGATATTTCTGTTCGCCCCTTTCCTGTGCGGACTCCAGGTGCATGTATATCAGGTGACTTGAAGTCCCACACTCACTGGTGTTCAGATCACTTTTTTGTCTTCATTCTCTATTTCGTCTCGAATAATTCGAGCTGCAGCTCTTCAGGTTCACTTGTTGTCTCTTCTGTGATGTCAGAGCCACCCTTAATCCCAACCGGGGTATCTTGCGTTGCAAACATCGTAGTTCTTCTCTGTAGAATTTAGATTTGTGTTTTTTAAAAGACACCTGTTGCATCTTGGCTGCACGTGGTCAGTCGTGCGTCCAGCCAGCTTGTGAACAAGGAACCCAGTGATTTTGCACACACCCTCATCTACCAAGTCCATCACCTGAGTCACTTCTGGGCTGTTTTTGATGATTATAGATCATCTTTCCTGCATTTTTGCATCTAGGTGGCCTCTGATGGGATGCTAGACATTGTGAATTTGACCCTTTGGGTGCTGGGTAGTTGTACGTTCCTCTGAATATTCTGGAACTTTGGGCTGTAGGCAAGCTACTTACAAAGAGTTTCATCATTCTTTCAGGTCTTGCTTTCAAGCTTTTTGTGGCGGGACCAGAGTCGGGTTTGCTGAAGGGTTACGATTTCTTCACGACGCGGGCAAAACCCAGCTGCGTTTCCATGTGACCAACCCTTCCAGGGCAGAGGGGAAGCCAGCCTCTTCTCCATCGTGACTAGAATCAACACTGTGGACTCATTAGGTTTTATTACGTGTAGAAGAACTGCTCAGAGCCCGCGCAGCTCTCGACGCTCCCGTGGCAGAGCCTGGCCCCTGCCCGACTCTCGTGGGGCTGTGGCCGCGGCCTCAGTCCTGCCCCCGGAGCACGGGCGGCTCCGTTTGGATGAGGGAACATACTCTGTAGGATTGAAGCGTTTTGAGATTTATTGAGATTTACTCTCGAGCCGAGCATAGAGTCTATTTTGTCAACTGCTTCATGTGCATTTTTAATGGCAATTAAGTCAATTTGGTAAATGAGGTTGTTCAAATTTCCTACATAATTGCGTTTCTTTCCCTGGCGGTTCTGTTGATTACTGAGAGAATTGTGTGAAAATCGCCAACTCTGTTTGCTCACTTATTTATTTCCTCTTTCCATTCTGTCCGTGTTTGCTTAGTATATTTCCAGCCGCGTCATGGGGGACGTACACCTTTCCGACGGCTGTGTCCTCCGGGTGAACTGAACGCCTTATGGTTCTGCAGTGTTTGTCTTTCACTCCGTCATCCTCCTCGCCTTAAAGGTCACTTCATGTGATGTAAATCCAGCTTCAGCAGCTTGCCTCCTGATTATGTTTGCATGTTACATACATTACCCAGCTTTTTTTGAACTTTCAAGACGTGTTTAAATAGCATATAGTTAGGTTTTTTGTTTGTTTTTTAATCTGGTCTAGCAGTTGTCATTTAGGAGTGTTTAGTCCAATTTAATGTAATTACTAGTATGGTTGGGTTTAAGTTTACCATTTGCTGCTTGTTTTCTATTTGTATTATCTGTCCTTTGTTCTTTTTTTTTCTTTTCTTTCTTTCCTGCTTAGTTTGGGTGAAATAATTATTTTAAAATATCCCATTTTATTTCTGCTATAGGCTTATTAGTTAGACCTCTGTGTTTTTATTTTGTTTTCCCTGGAGGCTTATAGTACATCTTTAAGTTTTCAAGGTCTCCCATCAAATAACACTAATCCTCTTTGCAGAGCCTGGTTTCCACGGGCACGTCACTCTTACCTTTGTTCCACGATTATATTTTCATCTTCTCTGGCTGCTTTTAACATTAGCTCTTTATCAGTGGCTCGAAGAACTTTTTGTAATGTCGCTTGCTGTATCTTAGTTATATTTCTTCTGCTTGTGGAGAGTCAAGCTTCTTAACTGTCTGCGCTGATGGGTCTGGGGAAATTCTGGCCACTATTTTGTCCAATATTTTTTCTGTCCTAACCTCCGCTTTCCTGGGATTCCCATCCCCTGTGATAGGACCCTTGGTGTTTCTACACGATGGGCTCATGGTGTTTTCTCCACGGGGTGTACCTCAGGTGCCCCTGTCCGGGGTGGGACGCGGGTGGTGGCTGTGGTCCTGCCTCTCTTCCCAGCTGACCCAGCGAGTACCGCGTGGCAGGGGACGGAGGGGTTGGGATGAAGCACAGATCCCCGCTCAGAGCCCAGCGGCCCAGAGCAGCTCCACCTCGTCAGACGCGGACCCAGGACTTAGCTCCGGGGGGCTCTTCCCTGGGCATCAGCTTGTTCTCACAGGACCCCCACCCCCCCGCCACCGTCCTTGTCCTCGAGGGGAAATGCTCGTCCTTGTCCGAATACCCTTGTGCCAGGGATGGACTTCCTTCCCTGCCTCCGTGTCTCTGGCGGCACCACTGAGGACCTCACAGCCGCTGTGTCCCCACCGCCCACAGCATGCTACGAGGAGAAGGGATTTATTTTACCCCAAGGGAAGCCTGGCAGCCCTGAGCAAGGCCCCTCCAGAAGCAGCTGGCCTGACGGACGGAGGGCTCACTTCTGACGCCTCAGTGACTGGGGTCTGTCCTGATGGGGTGGCCCCCGTGGCATGTAGGGTGTGCGTTGAGCCGCTCACAGCACAACCCACGTCCACGACACCCAGGTGGTTGTGGGAAGGCTCTTCTCGCCCTCACGCCGGTGACCACGGGGGTGTCCTGGCCTGTGGGACGCAAGTGCCACATGCTGCGCTCTGGCTGGGCACGTGTGAGCGTGTCCTCCTGGCGGGGCCCAGGAGGGGGCTGCAGCGGGGAGGTGGGCGGAGCTGCCCTGGGACCGCTGAGCGAGGGATGACCTGTTGCGGCCCAGCACCTTGGCCCAAGAAGCAGCCGCACACTCCTGTTGTCTTCTCTGCAGCTCTGGTCTCGTCTGTCTTGAAGGTCTCGCTTCCCTGGAGGGGACACGTCTACGCGGACACGGCCGAGCCTCCGCGCTGCGAGGTCACGGCTGTCGGGCTCCTGCCGGGGACGCGGCAGCCTGGGGTGTTAGGGATGCTAACGCAGCAGGGCGGGGCGGGGCGGCTCCTCGGGGGCCTCTCGGCACTTGCACGAGGGGTCCTGTGAGCCATGAGGGCGGGACCGCGAAGGCTCCAGACGCTCTGGGGTGACCAGGGGCACCACCTCACTGGTAAAGCCCTGGCTGTGCAGCTGCGCCGGGAGCCACGGGATGGAGGAAGCCGTGTGTCTGGGCCTCAGCCGCACCCCCGGCCCCGGAAGCGAGGACAGCTGCACCCCCTGGCTGCCTTCCTGCCTGGCGTGTGCGGGCGCTGTGTGTGCGCAGCAGCCTGTGCCCTCATCCTGCAGAGGGAACGGTGGTGGTGAGCGGGAACGCTGCCCCCTAGCCTTCCGTGCACCGGCGCGTCGGGGGGTGTCGGCCGGCGTGGGGAGTGAAGCTGCCCCGTGGGGGTGGGGGTCCCGGGTTCTCACTGCTGGGGGGAGGTGCGGTCTGCGTGTCTGGAGGAGTGGCCATCACATCGCGTGCGTCACCCCCCTGCGGCAAGAAGGTGAGCACGGACACGGCGTGGCCGGAGGGACGGACTGTGCCGGTCACTGGCACCCGCCGCGGGCAGAGCTCTGCCCCGGGAGACGGGCTGGAGTCTGCTGCTGTTCCGCCAGCGGGAAGGCATCGGGTTGGATCAGCAAACGGAGGTGGGGGGCAGCGGGGACCTTCTGTTTCTGTAGGAATCGCCACCAGGAGCACCGCGCGCGCCCGGGCTCCTTCGTGCCCATGCCCCCTGGGGCGCCGGGACCCCCCGGAGGCCGCACAGGTCCCGGGGCACGTGCCTCCCGCCCCCACCGTCAGCGCCCGGAGGCGGCGTCTCCTCTTCCTTCGACTGAGAAGCTGTGCCCAGCTTTGAATGCGAAGTGTCCAGACCCTGGCTTTGCTTTGGCCCTTTTCTTTAAAGAACTGAGTAAATGTAACCAATTGCAAGGGCAACGCCCCTCTGTTGTTTCAGGAAGCTACTGCCTACCAGCACAAAGAAGCAAAAGCAAACCCAAACCCCTCCGGGGCCTACACTCACTCTGGTGCACGTCCTCCTTCCCGCCCCCACCCCACGGGGTCGGGCACATCCTCCCAGCCCGGCTTCTCTGACTCGTGATGTGAACACCAGCCTAAGCGTCACTCCACCCGCAAGCCGCTGGCTACACCACCTCGATTTTCTCCCATACGGTTTGGTTTTGGGGACCGCAGGACATCAGCTCTTTTACTTCGGTTTCTAAATCCTTTACTGACTTAATCGGACTGAACTTAAGATCCCTGCCTCTCTCTGCGTGACAAAGCGTGTGTGGAAGGCGCGTGTTTCACAGAGAAATTAGAGAAACCAAATCACCAGGTGGGCAAACAGCCTACGGGGCTGAGCTCTGTGAAGGGTCAGCCGCTGTCCTCGTGGCAGAGAAGCCCCCAGGCCCTCCCTCGCTCTCCAGAAAGCTTCTCCTACAGAATTTCAGTTACTGGGCTGCCCCAACGTTGCTCGAAAAGCACAAAGACATCTCAGCGGGACTGGCTCTCCTGTCACAGCCTGAGCCACGTCTGTTGTGCTTCTAATAAAAAAAACCCACACATCACAAAATACAGCCTCAGGCATACAAGACTTTAGATTTTATTCGCTCTGTTGAAAACCCCAGGTTGTTCTGGGGGCGCCTGTGGGCTCCCGGTCCCACGGCGGGGGCTCCGTCCCCGGCCCTGCACGTTCACAGCGCCGAACGCCCGCGACCCTACGCCACGACGCGCGACAAGGGCATCAGGAGGGACAAACATCCATTTGAGGTCTGTTTCTCAGAGATTTTTTCCTGAAAACGCACAGCGGCGTTTCATTCAAAAACCCTTCATCCACAGACGCGGGGCCGCGGCCCCTCCTCAGAACATCTCGGCTCGTCGCCTCCTTCTTCGCCGGGTGTGGGCTTTTCTCTGTTAAAAAATGACACGTCACGCGCCCTGCGATCACGAGAGCCGTGCCGTCCGCGGCCGCGGCCGTGCTGGAAGGTGCGTGTCCGACGGGCGGTCGCCCTGGCGGGACGTCAGGTCCCCCCGGGCCCGCGCGGGGCGGGGGGCGTCGGAAGGAACGGACGTCACGGGTGTTTCCTTTTCTGCCGTCCGGCTGCAGACGCGCAGCCTCCGAGCCGCAGGAAGTCAGGAAACGTTTTCCCTGTACTTCTGGCCCCGGGGGTCCGTTTCGGTGGAGGTGCCCCCAAGAGAAAACCCAAGGTCTCAGAAATCCAACACAGAACCTCCCGAACAAACCCAGAGGCTTCGCTTCAGGGAACAAACTCAGTGTGTGGTTGTCATTGTGCTTTGAGGACAGGTTTCTAATTACGTCCCAAGGGAATGGATGGAGGCGGTCTCGGGAGGAAGGGCAGCACCTGGAGCCCCTCCCTGAGCCCGGAGGCGCTGCCCGCCACCCCACCCCGGGGACGCGGAGCGGGCAGCGCGCCCCCAGGCCACCCGCTCCTGCGGCTCCCACGCCTTCCTGCCCTGGGGCTGATCGGGCTCCAGGCGTCCGAGGACCCCGGGGTGGGGGTGGGGGGACGGGGACACAGTCCGCCTCGGGCAGGGCCTCCTGCGGTCACCATCCCTCAGGGCACCCGGGGCGACGGGGCCTCCCCCCCGCTCCGCTCCGCCTCAGCCCCACGCATCTGCCCGACACGCGAGCTGACGGGAGCGCACACTTGGGTGAGACAGCTTCTGTCACGTTGAAACACAAACCCCAGGCTGGTGCGAAAGGGGCGGCTCTGAGAAGAGCTGAGGTGGCAGAAACGCGGCTGTGGGCCGGGCGCCTGCCGCGCCCCCGGGGAGGCGGTACCGGGTGGAGGGAGGCCGGAGGGCCAGTCACCTCAGCGCCCCCGCGGCCCCAGAACCTATCAAAAAAGGGCCGATAAATAAACGTCCGCTGACCCTCAAAGGAAAATGAAGTAGAAAAACAATTCTCGTAAAAAAAAATGCTGAATGTTTCCTGAAGTATCTAAATGAAGTTTATAAAATACTCATGAGCTCCTGCAAATATAGAAACGCTTAAAAATCAGACAGCGGCGGGGCCCGCGGCCTCCCCCGAGGCCGGCAGAGGCTCTGTGCTGGATCCTGGCCTCCGCGCGCCTGCCGTGGAGGCCCCGGGCCGGGCCGGACCGCAGGGGCCGGCGGCGGAGAGGATGCAAACGGAGCAGGAGGCTCGAGGTGAGAGCAGAGCTGGCCCGGCCCGCGCGCCACCCGCAAGGGGCCCCCGGAGCTGCCCCTGAGCCCGTGTGCGTCGGGGCACGTGGCTTTCCCTCCAGGGGCCCGCGGGCCGCGAAGGGACAGCACGTGGGGCGCGTGGAACCTGGGTGTGGTCACAGCAAACGGGGGGGCGGCTGCGGAGAGGCCTGTCTCTCCAGACCCTCCCGTCCTAGTCCAGCTTCTTGCGAAAAGGCTCTGTCCCGACGGCCGAGGTTTCGGGGCTGAAGTCGGCACAGAAGCCGTTGGGGGTGGGAGCCGCGGGCGTCTGTGCGCAGCTCCGGGAGCGCGTCTGCTCGGGGTACAGGTATTCCTCTGCGAAGTCGGGGGACGCCTCGGCAAACCTCTCGAAGTCGGCTGGAAAGACAAAGGCACCTTGGTTAAGGGCTCGCGGGGGCGAAGCTCTGGAGTCCGGGGTCTCTCCCGGGCGCCCCGCTCACACCCAGGGGTGGGGGGGGGGGCATCGTGGCATCTACGGGGATGCTCGGGAGGCCACGAGAGGCACCCCAGTCGCCGTGGAAACCAGGGCGGCCGCCACATCCTTTCAGCTGCTCCTGCTTCGGGAGAACTGAAGGATCGCGTTGGGGGTGTATTCCGGGTGCTCCGAGCCCTGACGCCCCCAAGGCCGGGGCCTTGATGGCCTCGGCGACACCCTGGGGACACCCCGCGCACAGAGGGTCCCCCCAAGACTCCGCGGGGCCTGTGTGGCTCTGTCTCCCGGTGGCCCTGGGTCCCGGGCACGGCGGGCTCCAGAGGCTGCAGGGGAACGCCTGCCCCCTCGGGGAGTGGGCGCGGCCTCCGCGGGCCCGGCGGCCGGTCCAGGCTCCAGCCTCAGCAGCGTCCGCTCCCTGGGAGGCGCCCGCGCCCCTCGGCCAGCGCGCTGCCGCTCCTGCCTGACATTTGGATGCAATTTGAAAACACATCCAAACGAGACGTGCACGGTGACCTTTCCCGAGCAAACGTCTCCTCTCATCTCAGGGAGATTACGGGCCCGTCCCCAGACGTGCACGCCGGCTGGCGGGCAGGGCGGGCCGCCTTCTGGGGCTCCTGCCGCCCCAACACCCCCGGCCCCGGCCCCCGGGTGGGCTCTCGTCCCGGTCCCCCAGGAGCTCGTCTGTCCCACGGCGTGGGGCGACAGGTGACGAGGCCAGAACCCCCGGGGAGGAGAGGCCCCCGTGATCCTGTCCCGATGGGCTGGGCACGGAGTCCCTCCTCCCACCAGGGACCCTGGTCTCGGCAACCGCAGCCCCGGGGACGGCGTCTGTCTCACAGCAGGCTCGGGATGCGCTTCTGTTAACCGCCTGCGGAAACGAGACTGGAAGCCCCCGCCCCGCCCCAGCCCTGCCAGGTTTCAGGGGAGCCTGGGGAGCCTGGGGAGCGCGGGGGGGCGCCCTCTCAGCTCCCAGCCACTCACCAAACGTGATCCTGCCCTTCTCCTCTTGGTCGATGGCCTGGAAGAGGTCTGTCACGGTCAACTCAGCCACCCCCAGGGCGGTCTTGAGGATGCTGGACAGGGCGTGCTCGTCTATGCTGCCGTTCTCCTGTGACCCGTACATCTGCAAGGCAGGGCGGGCGTCACCCCTCGGCCCCACCAGCCCTGACTGTCCGGGCCGGCCGCTTCTCCGTGGTGTTTCCAGGTCTCGGGCTGGCCCAGATCCCGGATCAGTGACTCTGTTTCTTCTCTCCTGTGCCTTAATTCCCAGTCTTTTGCTTTAAATTCTCCAAGAAAGAGTGAATCCCCAAGCCCTAGGCCCCCACCCCCAACCCCAACAAAGGCAGAGTCCAGACGCACACGCTTCCCCCGTGACCTGTGAGCTCGCGGTACCCGGGCGCGCCCTGTGCCCTCCGGACCCGTGAGTAATAGACCTGTCTCTTCTAAGTTCCCCGATGCTTGGCACCGAGGGTGTCTTGCAAACGGAGTGAGAACCACAGGGGCCGGTCCAGCCACAACCCTGGTCGCCAGTGGGCTGAGACCAGCGCACCACCGCCTTCCGTGCTGCGGCTGGAACTTCCCGACGTCCTCCCCCTCCCGGTCCAGCTCCGAAGCAGCGGCGCCCACCCCGAGCCTGACCAGGGGCTGCAGGAGAGCTGGGGGCTGTCACCCCTGCGCTGCCGGGGGGCTCTCCGCCCCGCTCTCTGACGTGGGGGCCCCCAGATCAACCTGCTCCTCTACGCCCCCGACTTTCTGCAGCGTTCACGCTGCCTCCCACCCAGAGACGGCCTCCCCGGGGCGGGACGTCCACACGAGCAGGACACGCCGGCACCGCCGCAGGGACGCCCGGGCACGGGGCCGTCTGCGTCCCCACAGGGCCTGTGAGGGGCGGTCGGCGCAGGGGAGGTCGTCGTGGGGAAGCGCCGGGACGCACGAGGTGGCACAGGCGGTGCTGTCCTACCTGCAGCCCTTGTACCTGCCCTCGGGGGGGGGGTCCTGGCGGGGCCCCCGGAAGGCGTCACGTGCAGGCTCAGCCCTTTGCCTGAGGAACGAGCCGGCCGCCTCCCTGCCAGCCCCTGTCGTGACGTTACTACCGGGCGACGTCAGAGAAGCTGCCACGGGGCCACCGGATGGGGCGCGGCCGAGGCAGCACGGGCACAGCTGACAAGCCCGTGGGCAGCCCTGAGAGGCAGCCGCCGAGGCTGGAGGAAGAGGCTACCAGGGGCCGGTGCCACCCGGCCCGCTCCTGTGGCCCGACCCGCGGCAGCCCCCACGCCGCGGGGGACGCGCCCGTGTGCCGGGGCGAGGGTCTGCGGGGGTCAGGAGGGAGAGAAGCGGCTCCCCACCCGGTGAGGGACAGGGGCTTCCTGACTTACGCATCGGGCTCTCGTGAGTCTGGCTAACTTGAGAGGCACCTGTGAGACGCAGAAAGAACGCCTCTCGGCGGCAAAGCCCGCCCAGCTCCATCCTCGGGGACTGACCCGCCGCGGCCAGGCGTGAGGACAGCCAGGTGGACCTGCAGGGGGGCCGGGACCCCGTCACGGGCCTCCCCCAGCCTCCCAGACCCCCTGCGCTGGGGTGAACGGTCCGGCTCTGGGCTACCCGGGGGCAGACGGCTCCTCAGTCTCTAAGCCCCGCTTTCCTCTGGTCGACAGGCTGATGGGGGCCGTGTGGAGAGACAGAACCCACCGGTCCTGCTCAGGCACCCAGGACTCGGGAAGACCCTTCTCCACGCCCTTCTTAGGCGTGAGAACTACTAAATCCAGGAAGAAATCAAGTAGAGGAGGTTTGCGGGCATTTTTACAAGCGGAGGCCAGTACAAGCCCACGTGAGAAGAGCAGGTGACACCACGTTTACCGACGTCGTCGGGACCATAAAACGTATCACAGGTCTCACCGACCCCGGAGCTTCAAGTCACGCAGACGCCACACTTGCCTTGAACGCCAGCCGGATGGTGTCCAGGGTCTGGGACGGCTGGCAGACGACGGACAGGGCGACCACGTACTCCCGCAGGTCCACCTCCCCGCTGCCACTCTGGAAAGAGAGGCTTTCAGGCGACAGCCCTGCCGCCTCCCCGAGCGCATGTGTGACGTCAAAGGCCTTTTAGCGACCTGCTTAAAAAACCCCCAAACTACAGGCGTGTTTATCAGCACGTGGTGATTAAAGCCAAATTTCTGCGTGCGTTTGACAGCGCTCTTCGGGGAGCAAATACCCCAAGAGACCGGATGGCCGGGAGGACAGGCAGCAAGGGCTGGTCTCCCCCACCTGCTTCCAACACCGAAGACCCTTTCCATCACTTGGGAAACAGCTGCCCTCGCCTCTACCCACCCCCAGGCCGTACCTCGTCGAACAAGGAAAACAGGTCCTCCAGCGTCTCGGACTCGGGGACCCCCAGCTGCGCCGCGAACTCAGAGAGCGTCACCCTGCCACCCTGCTTGGTCTTGGCGCGTTCTGCATGTCTGTACAGGTCTCGTTCAAGTGTTTCTGGTTTTAGCCTAAACAAAAAATGAGGGGAAGAATTTTTTTCAATAAAATTACAGAATGCTGAAAGTGGAAGATTCACTGTTTTAAGGCCCAACAAGATGTTAACATGGTTCATCGGCCAAGCCGTCAGTCCTGGAGAAGAGGGGCTCCTCTAGGAGCGGAGCGCGCCTTGGGAGCACCTGCGCGCGCACTGGCCCCACCGCGGGTGTGCGTGGCCCACGCTCAGGCAGGGTCTCCGGGGATGCGGGGGTGTCCATACAGACAGCTGGGCCAAGCAGTCAGGGTTTAAGGCACTCACTTCTGTGCAGAGTGAAGTTGGTATTTGAAAAATGAAAAAAAAAAAAAAAACCCCAAACCTCAGAAAACGCACTATTGATTATCTCGATTGCCCCGCTGCCTGTGGCCTCCAGCTTGGTCCCTGAGTGCCCGGGAGAGACCCTGCAGGGGTTGGCGGGTTCCAGGCTGGCACGAGGCATCTCCCCTCCGTGAATGATCTCAATTCTTTGGCACAGGAGCCCACAGGAGCACCGTCTCCACCAAGCACCCGAGAGAAAGGACCAGGGAACTCACCCCAGGCCCCTCACCAGCCTGGCAAACTCCAGAAGACAGGTGTCCGTGGGGAGACGAAGCTGGCCTTCCGCCAGGGCCAGCTGGCAGTCCTCAAACGTGTAGTCAGTTACGGAGACGCCCAGGGCCCTGTGAGAGAGGAGGGCACCACTGTCTGCCACCTCCCCCACGCCCTCGGGCAACAGAGCCGGGGGACGGTGCCAGGGTACGAGGGGGCCGGAGAGCGGGGTCACGCACGGTGGCCCCGCTTCCTGCCCGTCCCTCGCGGCCTCTCCAGAGCCAGCTCTGAGGGTGCGAATCCACACAGCGGCCACACCTGCCGACCCGCATGCTGCCTCCTGCTCTGGGACCCGCGGGCATCCACGCCGTGGAGCAGTTTGTCCCTGAGGACACGTGCGCTTTAGAAAGGAGGCTCCTCCCTCTGCAGGACCCAAGTCATTTGTCTGCATCACAAATGGCATCTTTGCTTGGGTTTGCATGTTTTAATTTTGTAGCTCCAATAGAACTTGTTTTTAGTTAAACATGAGAAGGAGATATTGATAAGAATACAGGTGGTATACAGAGTGGAGGTGAAAGTCATGAGAAGAACCAGTTTCCCAAGAACAGGAACCACCCCGAGTGAGACGCTGCGGGCGGGTGTTGGAGAAACGGGCGGCATGTGCTCAGGGCTCGGGGGTCTCCTGCCCGCACTCGGCCTTGAGGAAGAACTTGAGGAGCAAACCCCCAGGCATCCGCAGGAAGCCCACAGCGAAAACCAGACGGGAGCGCAGGAGGGTGCGCAGGGCTGCACGAGGAGCTCTGGGGGCTCCCCGCCCCACCCGCGCTGCCGGAAAGCCCTCCGCCCCAGCTGCCTCCGCCCCGACCGCAGGGCAGGCAGCTCCTCATGGCTCCCGCAGAGCCAGCACCAGGCCTGGAAGAGGGGCGCGTCCTCCGGTGGGGAAGCCCGGCCGGGCCTGACGGAGGAGCACGCCGAGCACACGGGCAAAAACCGGCTTCAAACTCCCCTGGGGCCGAAGACGCGGGCAGCCCCTCCTTCCTCCCAACACGAGGGCAGGAGGGCAGCCTTGGCTTCCCTGAACTGTTCACACCCGTGAGGGCCGAGGGGAGAAGCCACACGTCCCGGGGTGGGGCACAGGCCTGCCCCCTTCCACCCCTGCCAGAGTGGGGCCCCTCCTGGCCGTCGCTCCCCAGAAGGGGCGTCTAAGGGGGCCTGAGCAGGGCCTGGAGGGAGGAGGGGAGGCTGTGAGCAGGGGGATGGGCCCTGGACCCGACCCTCCCCCTGCCCTCCCACCCCCGGCCCTGCAGGACGAGTGTCCCAGCGCAAGCCCACAGCACCTCACACAGGAGCCTTTCACAGGAGCCGCTGGCCGGCGAGTGCTCTGGAAGGGTGGTGTTTAAAGACCATATTCAGCGCTAAACATGAAGGCTGAATAGCTGACCCCACATTTCCATTACTTGGAAGCTGGGGCTGCCCCAGCTCCGTGGTTAGCCGGGTACCACGGCGGCTTCCGCCCCCGAGGGAGCCAGCACGCGTCCTGGCACCTTAAAGACGACGCTGCCGGCGGGGCTGCGTGGCTCAGCTCAGCGCATCTCTGCAGGCAGCAGGGGCTGCTGCTTCCGGCAGGCGCCGCCCTGAAGTCCGACGGAGCCAGAACCCAGTCGTTCCACAGGGCTGCGTCAGACTCCACGGAAAATAGCTTTCTCCTGACTATTAAACAAAGTGCATTCATGGTAGGAAATTTACTACATACAGAAAACTACCCCCCCGCTGGCCTCCATAACTGAATGGGGTTTTACTCATGCTGATGGGACCGCCGGCCCTCCGGATTCGCAGTTCCATATCCAAGGACACGGAGGGCAGCTGCACTAGGTCATCTCACGTGAGAGACCTGAGCATCCTTGGGTTTTGGTCCCGGAGGGTCGGGTGCTAGGACACAGCGCTAATTCCTTGTTGCCATGGCGATGCTGTGTGCAGTCAGGTAACAAGGAAACAGCCACTTTGAAGGCTTCCTCCCATGGCTGCTAAATTCCCCTGAAGAGCGCTTAGGTCTGGTCGCGTGGGGACAGAAGCGGAACTGCACCAGGGGCTCCCGGAAGGGGGGCGAGGCCGGCTCAGGGGCGGCCAGCAACGCTCGCGGGATCTGGGCCCTTCCCAGGAGCATCCGGGGTGGGACTAAGGACCGGGGAGGTGACGGCCCACCTCCCCTCCCCCCGTGATTCCTGCTGTGGGGGGGGGGGCACCTGACGGGTTATCTGTCCTCCTCCACTGCACTGACGCCGTCTCCATTAACAAAGACTATGTGACGTCATAACGGTCTCCTAAGGATACACAGTTAAGATTTTTAATAGTTAATATATGTGAACATGAAAAAGAAAAATGACCGCTAACCCGTCAGGCCGTGACTCTGCGGGTATTGTATCTTTATCTAGAGGATGATCAAAGGTGTCACTCACTGCCCCGACTTCCCAAAAGTGGAGAGTTGAGCGCATCCCGCATCCCGGCAGCTCTGAGCCCCTGCCTGGGATTTCGGAGAAGGGAGGGGCCCGGGGTGGGGGGGGCGTGTTCCGCTGGAGTCTGTTTCCAGCACCTAACACTCCAAGGGCGCGTGGGCGGACTGGACGCCTGGCTGGGTTTAATTTACGTGTTGGGGTTAAATGCGTGATTTTGCGCAGTGTGTCCCAGAATGCACTGAAGCAGGGACAAGGAGGCGTGAGAAGGTGGACTTTCCTTTAGAAGCTAAGTCGCGCCAGCACCCATCAACCCCTGGCAGCCCCTGCACCTCCCCACGGGGGATGCCGTCCTAGCATCCCTCCCAGCACCGCGGCGGCTGAACTCAGAGGCAGCCCTGCCGGGAGAAGCGAGAAGGAGAGGGAGAGGCCGGGCAGCTGGGAACTGCAGGGAAATAGGAGGCGGGGATGTTGCCAGCTGCACGCACGGCGTCCCGTAAGCGACACGGGATTCCATGCACAAACCCCACCCTTTGCTCGGGAGACGGAGGAAGAGCCTCAGGAACACGATCCGGCTGGACCGCAAGCGCCGAGGACGCACCAACCTCGGCCCCACAGCGTGCACTCGGCCCCACGGCTGCTCTCCACAGCGCACACGCACACAGCCCCGCGGGCACTGCTGGCTAGCGGGGACGTCTGCCCTTTGCAGAATTAAGTGGCAATGAACCACCTTCCAAATGTTGAACAAGCAGAAACGTCCTCCAACAGAATCAGGAGACCAAGCGTGTGGCCAAGCACACGCTGGCCGACGCGCAGCCCAGGCAGCGCAAGCCCACCTCCTGATGCCGCTGGCTGGCGCGACAGCAAGGCCGCCACCCTGGCCAACAAGGACGCTGAGGAATGGGCACTCGGGGGAGCCCAAGGGCACCGGGCATCCCGCAGACCCTGCCACCCGCCGCGGGAGGGGCACTGACTCACTCTGCCATCACGCGCCGCACGTTGCTGGCATACAGCGCGGGGTCCTTCTTCTCCGCCTCCGAGGGGGTGTACACAGGAAGGAACTGCGCACACAGAGAAGCCGCTTACCGCACTGGCACAGGACGCTGCCCCCCCAACGCCACCACAAGTGACAACGCCGCCCGCACAAGTCAAGATCTGCCAGAGTGCCTTCCGTCAGAATTGTCTTTGGAGCTGTCACTCCTGCTCGGGCGTGCACACACCCGCACACACATGTGTGGAAACGCACAACCCACCTTCCCTCACCAGGAGCACCACCCCCGACATGAAGCCAGGGCACTGTGTGTCTAACGATTTCACCCAGGGCTTCGTCTTCAGATGCAAGAGAATCACACGTGTGCTTCCATTTCTAAAGGGCTCAGTCTGTGTCGTAGATAACACAACAAGCTATTTCCACGTGACGGACTATCACTAGCTTTTTGACGACTCCTGCATTTGGAGACTATAATAACTTGTCCAAAGGAACCCGCGTCTCCGCATGCCTGATGCTTACGCGGTGTTGTAAATAAGTAAGTCCCACACCTGTCCCAAGCCCCCATCGCAGAAAAGGAGAAAGACCATTACTGAGCCCTTTTCTTTAATATGCATATTCAGGAATACAGGAATATCCCCAAATCCTATTAATTCTCATCATACAATTCTAGTCTTTCACTTACTGCTACCTTTCTAAAAACTCTGTAAGTTGCAACAGTTCCCCATATTAGCACTGTCATCTTGCAGGAGTAGCACAAGGAAAGAATTTAGAGTGATTTCACAAAGCCATACAGTTTCTTTTCAACTCTTAAAATCAGAAACCAGTCTGAAACAGGGCATCTTCCTCGGAGTCACTGCTGCTTCCTGGCCGCTAGCAGGTGAGCCACATAACACATCCAGAGTTGCAGACCAGCCACCCGTGGACTCAGGCCATGTCCCTTTCAGCTCAGTGCTTTATAATTAAGTAGCTTATGTTCTACTGAAACGAAAACCTGGCTGAAAGCTGGGTCATTTGTAAATTCAGTATTACTCTGCAGTATTTATCAGAAGGTAGCAAATGAAATGCTTTAAGCTGTGTAAGACATCTCTCATTTTTGGGTGCAGGGCTAGCAAGAAATAAGAAAATACACTTTTAAGAAAATAAACTCTATTCCTCATCCACTCAATTACATTTACAGGCTGCAGGAATGTGACCATATTTATCTGAGTAGAGAGGACAGGTATTGTGACTTTGGAGATGGGCTGAAGACTGGAAGGCCGTCTACCTGGTCTGACCAAGTATTAAACGGGATAACAGTACGATTGGTTTAGCAGCACGATGTCAGCAGTGTGAGCATCAGATAAAAATATAAGCCCAAAGAATCATTAATTGCATGTGTGTCAATTTTATATGCCCTTAAGCTATGCTAACCATACTAAAAGAATGCTGGACTTCGCTACCTGATGATTTTTAAAATCCTATCTGAAAGGATAAAAAGTCACACAAGAGACACAAAGTGATTGATGCAAAACCACTGGGAAGCACCTCTTAGGAGCCATGAGAAATGGAAAAAGTTCAAAGCCAGACAGATCCAGGTACCTTTGTATCTATACAGACACCAGCGCAACATTGTAGCAACATATTATACCCAAAGAGACTCCTGTATGACGTTACATCCATATAACATTACATCTGCACAGATATCAGTGCAACACTCTATCTATAGAGACCCTAATAAAGGTTACATAAATTTATAACAACACAGACAACATAACACAACAGGGCCTCTGCGTAAACTCCAACCCGACCCTGTAACGCTGTAGCTATACAAACCTCAATTTCCACTTGATTGTGAAACTGACACAGCGTGAGCCACAGGATCTTCAACCTTGAACACGAAGGGATTTACAGCACTGATTAGAAGATTCTCCATTGCTGTAAGTGAACGACTTACGGTTCTGGAGCAAAGCCCGCGGACCCGGCTCCCCTGCAGAGGGCACCACCGAGCAGGTGATGCTGCTTCCGGAGGGAATGCCGCACCTTCCTCAGCCTAGAGCTGGACCTTAAACACAGCGCCGAGGGACCAGCTACTGCGATTAGACGGCGGTCCTCACTGAGCTGATCAGATACACGCACACCCGCCTGGCTGTGGCCTGGAAGCCGCTGTCCCGTCTGTCCTCCAGCTCAGGACACCTCGTCCCCGACGCTTGTCCCCTCCTGGCTGTCCCCAGGCCCCGCGTCCTGCCGTCCCCGGCCCCACTTCCACCTCGTGGAAGCCCCCTCCTCCAGCGTCCCCCTCGCCCCGCACCACCCTCTCCACCCTCCAGCTCGGACGCGCCGGGGGCCTGGAAGGGCTCTGGCGGCCTCACAGTCCACCCTCTGCCTCCGAACACCAGCTCGCATGTCAGCGCTGGGACCCCCGTGCGCCCCCTGCAGCCACGAGGAGGCCCCGCGCTCCCCTCCCCTTCGCGGGGTCCACAATGTGTGGCTGATGGCTGAGCCGACAGACACGGGCGGGCGGAGTTCTCGGTTACCTTCCCGCCGGGGCTGAAGACGATTAAGTTCAGTCCCAGAACCCAGGAGCGTGAGGAAGGCCAGACTCCTGCAGCCAGCCTCCCTGGGCTGGACCACGCGGCTGGCCGGCAGCGGCGGCCACGCGCTCCGTTTCGCTACGGTGAGCGCACGGCAGCCACTGGAGCGGGCCTAAGCCTTCCTGGGAGGACAGGACAAACAAGACAGCACGGGGTCCGACTTACGCTCCGGGGCCTTGCCACGTCCACGTGATGGTGTCCTGGGGGCAGGAAAGGAGCGATGAGTCCCCATGGAAGCCCCGCGTGTGCCGCGTGCCCCCTCCTCCACCCACCTCGCCCTGGCCCTTGCCCTGGCCACCTCGGACCCCAGAGACGCTGTCCCCCGGCCACCGTGTCCACTCCGGGGCAGGGGAGAAGGGACAGCCCACCACCTGCAGGTCGCCCCAGACTCGCTCACCTCTCCTCTCAGGCTCTGAGGTCACCAACCCCAGCAACTGCCCAAGACCCCGTCCTGCCCCCTTTCCGCCCTCCTCCATCTCCGGGTGCCTGGGGCAACTTCGGTGCACGCCCGGGATCTGCTCGGTGCTCTGCCAGCCCGCCCTGCCCGTCACCACCGCCCAGCCGGGTGACACCGTGGGCAGCCTCGTTCCATCTCCACACCCACCTGAGCCCCCAAGGTCCTCGCCTGGACTCTTGGTCAGAAACGTGCTCCAGGGGGTCAGCCCCAGGCCGGGGGGGTGACAGGGGACAGAACGAGGTGTGTAGGGCCACCTCTCCCCAACCTCGTGCCTGCCCAGGGTCCCACGGGGGCCCTTCAGACGCTCTCCATCCTCAGCCACCCAGGCGAGGGCGGTGGGTGACACTCATCCTGCTCCTACCCCGACACCAGTCACCCGCCAGGGCCTCCTCCTCCTGCAGGCCTCACACCCACCCGCACCCTCACGGCTCCTGGAGGCCCACCTGCCACGGGGCCTCCCACACGCAGTCCCCGGCCCAGCCCCCTCCGTGAGGCCTGCGCTCACACCTCATGCAGCCAAGAAGCACGTGACACAGACCAGGCGCGCAAGGCAGAGGCCACGCTTCCCCGACAGCTGGGCTGGACGCTCCCAGAACAACCCCCCCAGTGCCGTGCTTCAAATAAGCCGATGGAACAAACTTAAAAGGGGGAAACCCAGCATTCTACACACGGGTGACGGATTCGCACTCTCAGAAACTGGCGAACGCACGCACGCCTGCAGAGCCCTGAGACAGCTGTGCCTGCGCCCCGCATGGCCGCCGCCTTCTGCAGCCGGCGGAGCGACCGTGGGGCACTCAACCCCTCTCCCTCCTGGTGCCTCCAGCCATCGGGACTGAAGTGTTCTCAGTTTTAAACCGTCCCGGAGCGTGAACTGGGTGGAGAGACTGCTGGGAACACAGGGGCCGCACACCCACACGTAAGGATCCAGGAAGGGCCAGGGCTTTGTGACCCACGAAAGTGGGCTTGGTGAGCAAGTCACGGGGAACGTTCTGGAACACCGGGGAAAAAGGAGACGTGGCCCTGAGACACAGGCGATTCTCTGGCTCAGGAGATTCGCTGGACATTCGTGCCCAGGAAAGCACACTCACCAGTTTGTTTGGGTACCGCAAGACCACCGGCTGGACAGGGACCCCCGGGATAAACGCACCTGCGGAAGGAGAAAGGGAGACCCCTCACTTCCACGGCAGCGAGCCCCCTGCCCGCACTTCTCGTGTGGCCCTCAGAACAAAGGGGCTTCTCTGCCAGGCCTTCCTGGTCAGTGGTCGGTCGGTGCCGGGCAGGCTTCCTCAACATCTGTGCCGGCTGTGGACACGCACAGAGAACCCCAGGATCGCAGGAAACAGACAGCAGAGCATCTCCGGGCTGAGGCGCTTTGGTGGGAGGGAGGGTCTCCCCCACCTTCTCAAGGCGAAAAAGAAACAGGAAAACTACGTACCAGGCTTGAAGGTAATGAGGCAGGTCCTGTTGGTACACGTGCCTTCTGGGAAAATCATTATCTTTAAATGGGGAAAAAAAAAAAGATCAGCATCAAAGGGACCGTTCAGCGCTCACAGATGCCAATTTCACCACCTACTTCTTCTAGTCCTGATGTGACTTAGGTACGTCCGTGACATTTGGCTGAAAAAGTTAAGATGCACAGGGAAGCATTCACTACCTTCCCCTCTGACCACTGGCTTCTCTAAAATCTGGAAGCAATGCAAGCGCACACACAGCACCTGCCTTCTCAGGGGGTGGGACGTGCGGACAGGTGGCCGCTGGGCGGACCGGGCACCACCGCCCGGGCAGGCGGCCCACAAAGCAGGGCAAAGGCACACGGAGGAGAGCCCGCGCTGAGGGTGGGGGCGGGGGGAGGCGGGGCCGGGCCCGCCACGCAAACACCCGGGGCGCCAGCAGCGAAGCGGCGCCTTCCCCACGGGACCCCGCCTCCTACGGGCGTCCAGCGACACACGTGAGCGCACGTCCCCCCACCGTGTGCTGGAAAAACAGCCCGTCAGGGTGCTTCCAGCCCCGGGCCCTGGAGCAAAGGGCAGCTCCCGGCGGCGCTGAGCCAGCGCGGGTCCACCCGCGGCGCGCCTGCGGGTCGGGCAGGAGAGCTGAACGGAGGAGGGGGTCGCCCCGTACTGCTGGGGGCGGCAGCCGGGGACCCTGGAGGCACAGCCCCCCAGGGGCTGCCCACCCACGGGCACGGGTGCCACAAGTGAGGCCGTCGACGCTTCCCGAGTAGCCAGAACCCACAGAGCGCTGCGGGATTCTCCGCGTCTCGAGGCCAGCCCGCGGAAAAGAAACACACACACACGGCACGGCTGAAGTGCACCCACGGCGATCGCGTGCGAGGCCCCTGCCCCACGGCCCTGGTCAGCCCTCCCGACACCCCGAGGGAGCCACCCACGTGCCAGGCAGGCTCGGAACCTTCAGCAGGAAGTGGATACACCCTGCAGCCTGACGCACGGCTCACACACGAGACCGGGCTGACCCGCAGCTGGGGCGGCCAGCTCTTTCCGACACGCACTCATAAAACATCCGTTTTCAATAAAGGTGTTCTGGGGACTTGAGATGCATGAGAGAATTGCGTTTCCCTGTTTCTTTTATGTTTAAACCGCCAGAACCAAAAATACCTGACAGGCAGCACAGTCTTGGATTTGCACTCATCGAAAATAAAATGAAACGCAACGAACCCAGCCTCCCGGGAAGGAAGTCCTGGCCCCGACGTTCCTCCTTCCCCACCAACGCCTAAGTCCACCCCTAGTGGAACACACCCGCCCTAAACGCAAGCAGGGCTGCGCACCTGCGGCCACGTCCCGCCGGACTGCGCCCGCCGCCTGATCTCCTCCACCGTCTTCCTGCGGGAGTCCTGGTCCGACCGGGACACGAACACGGGCCGGATGTACTTTATCAGAGCTGGAAGAGAACGGGCCGACAGGAGGTGCCGGGTGAGGGGTGAGCTCCCCCACCTCGAGGCGCCCCAAGGGCTGCACCGACCGCGAGGGACCTAGGAGAGCAGCGAAGCCTCGCTGGACTCAGAGGATGGCTGGAAGCCCCACAACCTGCGGGGCCACAGACGCCACGTCAGGGGACAGAGACAGACAAGCAGCGGGGAGCCTTCAGTCGCCCGAGTCCCGGGGTGCAGGGGGGAAGGGGAGGAGGCCCCAGGGCCAGAGGGGCCCGGGGGGTGTGGCCTGGGCCCCACCAGCCCCACTGTGTCCCTCAAAGAGACAGTGTGACTCTCTGGCCCAGGTGCCTGTGACCACCTGGAAACAGGGTCTCTGCAGAGGTGGTCACGTTCAGATGGGGTCGCAGTGACTGGGGTCCTTGTAAGAAGGACAGAGAGATCACCAGGCGATGACGCGGGCAAGGACAGGGTGATGTGGCCACGGCCGGGGGACGCCCAGGAGAGCCGGGGACCGCCGGAAGCTGGAGGGGCCTGGGATGGATTCTCCCTCAGGACCAACCTGCCAGCACCTTGATTTTGGGCTTTCGGCCCTTAGAATGGTGAGAAAATACGCATCTCTGTTGCCTCAAGCTGCCTCGCCTGTGGCACCTTGTCACGATCCCCCCAGGACGTTAAGACCCCATTCTCGGGAATCCCCTGGAGGCCCAGTGGTTAGGACTTGGTGCTTTCACTGTCAAGCGTGCGTTTCAATCTGTGGTCTGGGAACTAAAATCCCACAAGCTGCATGGTGCAGCCAAAAAAGAAAAAAAAGAGACCCCATTCTCAGCACCGCACACAAGGCCCCCCAGCAGGTGCAGGGAGTCAAGGCTCCCTTGACCAAAGCTGACAGTGACCACCAGCACACTGGTCCTCTCAGACGAGGACTCGAAAGTGGGAAGATACATCTTAGAAAACTTTGAACTGATGGTGGCGGTCAGTCCCCACCTGTTCTGCCCCAGCGTCTCTTCTCACTGGGCCCAAGATGAGCTTGGAGCTTCTTTTCTGAGCATTTAAAAAAATTTTATTTTTTATTATTATTTTTGGGGGGCTGTGTTGGGTCTTCATTGCTACACACAGGCTTTCTCTAGTTGCGGTGAGTGGGGGCTACTCTTCATTGCGGTGCACGGGCTCCTCACTGCAGTGGCTTCTCTTGTTGCGGAGCATGGGCTCTAGGCGTGTGGGCTTCAATAGCTGTGACATGTGGGCTCAGTAGTTGTGGTGCATGGGCTTAGTTACTCCGTGGCATGTGGGATCTTCCTGGCCCAGGGATCGAACCCGTGTCCCTTGCATTGGCAGGTGGTTTCTTAATTACTGAGCCACCAGGGAAGTCCCTTTTCTGAGCATTTTTGCTGCTTGTAAAGAATAGTATTTTATTTCTTGGAGGTCTTCCAAAAAGCAAACCGAAAACATTTTAAAAAAGAATAAGATTCTATCTAGTTGGGTCCTTGGCACTCATAAAATTGAAGTGGATCCCGGTGACTGTTTTCCTGTGTCTTGAAACATTTTGCTATTTCACCAAATCGGAACTATTTTATCCTTCCTCACCAATTATCTCTGACGCTGCTAAAAACGACCAAGAGAAGGAAAGGTTTGGTGGAATCACCCAGAAAGATGAGGTGACGGAAACAGGTGAGCCCACGGACCGTCCTGCCCCGAGCGCAGCGCCACCTCCTGGAAGGCGTGGAAGAAGGGGGCCTGCACACCTGGCTGGGGGTGGGTTTTACTGGCCAGAGCTACTCTGTCTACATGGCAAACAGAAGAAAGTGGATGAGGAGGCTTTTCACAACTCCTAGACGGACCCGAGGCCCAAGGCGGGGACACCGGAGTGCTCTCTGGACTCGGGACGCTGGGGACCCCACCCGAGTCCCATCCGGAGAACCGCACGCTTCTGAGGACAGAAAGGAAACGTGGCCTCCATCCCGCAAGCCCCGAGCCCGGACCACAAGGGCCTGGCGCCCGCTCTACCGAAAGGCCACTGGCGGCGCTGTCGTTGGGACATTTGAAGTGGTTTGTAAATGCATGGGGCTGTGGGGGTGGTCTATACAAAGTTCTAAAAGAAACTCGATGATGTGAAAATGGAAAAAGTCGCTGGGTTGATCACTCAACTGGCATTAATAAACCTACACATAAAGTATCTTGATTATTTTCAGCACTCGTCTCTTCGCCAAAGCTGTGAGCTTTCCAAGGGTCCAAAAGCATCGTGCTTTACGGACAAGAGGGACCGGAGGTGATGGCGGGCGAGGCCCACCGTGGGGCCGGGGCAGGGGCATCCCGCACGCGCATCAGGGTTCCGTCGGGGTGTGTCCAGCGCAGAGCAGGGGGCCTCCCGCCCGCACAGCCCCGCCCCGCCCCCACCGTGTCGTGCTCAGCAGGACGCACGGTGACCCGAGACGGCTCAGCTGAACGGGCGGCGACGCCACTGGGCGGGGAGGCGGGCAGGGCGGGCAGGGCCGGGGCGGGGCCTCAGGAGGGGGAGCCGTGGGGGAAGCGGGACAGGCGCCCCAGCCGGGCGCGGGGCTTTGGGCGGCGATTTCACCCGCGGAGCGAGCAGGCGGGCCGCGTGGACGGCCCAGGATTCTTCACCCGTTCCCACAGCGATGGTGCGGCAGGCTCGGTGGTGACCCCCAAAAGATGTGTCCACGTCCTAACCCCACAACCTGTAAATGAGACCTTACTCGGAAGAAAGGGTCTCTGCAGATGGGATGAGCTAAGATCCGGAGACGAGATCACCCTGGATTACCCAATGACGAGTGTCCTTATAAGAGACAACAGAGGAGAGACACAGACACAGACGGAGGAGAGACACAGACACAGACGGAGGTGGCCCTGTGAAGACAGAGGCAGAGACTGAGAAGGTGTGGCCACAAGCCCAGGGACGGGGGAGGCTGGAGGAGCCCCCCAGGAGCCCCCGGAGGGAGCGCGGCCTTGGAGCACCTTGACGGCGGGTTTCTGGCTTCTGGCCCCAGAGCTGGGAGAGGATGGATGGCTGCGGTTGTAAGCCTGAGCTCTGGGGACTGGTGACAGGGCCTCAGGACACTCCTACACCTGGGTTTAGCCTACCGGGACAGTTACTGAGCTGTCCCCAACTTCTAGAGCTTCTGCGTGAAGAGGATAACATGTTCTTGTTAGAACCTGAAGGAGCACTTCAACACCTTATAGCCGAGAGCACTTGTGTGCTAATAAGAAATGAAAATCGTAATATCACACAAGGAATCACAACAAAGAAATGGAAACAGGGATGCAAAGCCCAGAACCTATTTCATGTGGGTGTGACCTGTGCAATCACAGCAACCTGGACAGGCCACAGTGGGGGTTCCACGCCCTGCAGGATGGGGGGACTCACTCACTTCCCCATATCGGGATGTCTCTGCTCTCCGCCTTCATCACGATGGAGGACATCGTCATGGTGACGGGGATGGCATCGAAGTAGGAGGAGTGTGGTGCCAGGGTGAGGATGGTGGCCTCGGTGGGCGGTGCCCGCCGCCCTTTCACAACCACGCGGTGGAAGCCGCCGGCGAACCACATGGCGCGCATGATGGCCTTGAGCAGGACGTCCACGACCCTGCAACAGAGGCACAGCCGTCAGACCCAGGCCCGGCGGGGGAGGCGGCCCCACCGTCCACACCCCGGCAGGGGCGACGCCCGTGCCAGGAGACCTGCCGCCACTGTCACTGAAACGTCCCGGGAGAAAAGGCACAGAGGCCGTGCTCTCTGCCCTCTGCCGTCTCACCCGTTCACCCAAGAAGCAGACGCCATCCGGGCCACGTTCAAGGACCACAGAACGAGGGAAGCGAGGCCCAGAGGCCAAAACTAGAGACACAGGCGCGGCGGATGACCTGTCAGCATTCTAAGGATATACGTTTTAAATGGAAAAAGCATCACGAACACCTGCGTGCACGCTGAGCTGTGGAGACGCAGCCGAGCCGGGGTCAGGAGCAGGGGCGCCCTGCGTGCACCCCACCCTCCCCTCCCCCGGGGGGCCTCCAGCTCTGGGACGCAGCTGTCACCTTCCAGGAACAAGCCTTTCCTGGATGAAAGTAGATGGACGACAGATTTGGAAAACAAAGTGAAAACCACGCTGGATTAACTGAATTTACTTCCTATTTATTCTCTTTTCATCATATGAGAACTTTAGCATCTAAATCTGCTCATTCCCTTTCACAGGAACCTCTGGTGCTGCAAACCAGATCGCTGTTCATGTCACGAAAACCACGGCAAGCAATGGCCCAGTGGGCGAGTGACTACAAGCCACGCACCCGAGTCCTCGGGAGAAGGACCGCCTTCAGAAGGGGCCACGTCTCGCCGGGCTGCTGTGCCACGTGGGTGATCAAATAGGGTAAAAATCACTGCACAGAAACACAAGAGCCTAAATCCTTATTGGATTGATTTCCCAAGGGGCTTAACAACTCTCTCAGGGAATTCCCAAGATGAGTCCCGACAGATCTGAGCAGGTCTCTGGAATTGCACCAAGCCTGCAAAGAGCCACCTGGAAACGACCTCCTCTTACTGCGGGCAGGTCCCGCGCAGTCACACATGTGACGCAGGGGTCATGCCAGGCGCTGCAGCTAGAGCTGGGCCCCTACAGAGCACGCACTTCCAATCTCGTTCTACTGCACATTTTTAAATGCACTGCTCTGCGTACATGTTATTTTTCACAATAAAGTCATTTGCAAAAATAAAAGCCAATGGATGTCCATTGATGCACAAGGAGAAAGAACTGAAGCTGCAGGGGAGGCTGTCACGGGAGCGGAAGCAGTCCTGGGAAGGCAGGTCCAGAAGGAGAGCTGGTGGAAAAGGGGGATCAGATCTCAGCCCCTCCATCGGAGACACACCCACCACCTCTCGGGTCCAGAGGTCAGTGACAGAAATGTACTAGGACAGGAGAAATCAAACATGACAGTTCTCTAAGGTCTCAGAGGAATTCTCTCCCCAACTGCCCACAGGGAAGAGGCACCCGCGGGTGTGGGTACTGGCCTCAGAGCAGAGCCCTGGCCACTGCCCGGCACAGGGCCAGCACCATGGTCCCCCAGGCAAGGCCACCAGTGACACTGGAGATGCCAGAGCTCTTCCAGGGGAAGGGAGCCGGGTGACAGATCTACGTGCACAGGGCAGGGACCTGCACCTCCGCTCTGCCCTCCACTCATCACACAGGTGGGCACCTTAGACTCGGACGTGTGGGCATAGCCAGCCACCAGACGGAGGAGAGGAGCAGGACCCCGAGGAGACCCACAAGGCAGGCATCAGAAGAGACGTAAAAATGTAAGCGCGTCCGTACATTACAGCACCAGGAAGAGCAGAAGGCTCTGAAACGGTCCAGCGGGCAAGAAAAAGAAAACACTCTTGGAAGTCTAACGTCTCCTGAAGAAATACCAGTTCCCTAGAAGGGCTTGAAAATGTGGAGAAGGGAACCTCCCAGAACATGCAGGGGGAAAAAAAAAAAGGATGGAACTACATAAGATATGAAGAAAACAGTTTCACAGAGTTGAAGGAAGACACAGATCTTCAGCACCATGCCAGGGTGCTGAGCAGATGAATTTTTTTTTTAAAAAAAGACCCATATAAGTCAGGCTGAGTTGTTGATAAGCTGTTACCACTTCTGCATTATGTAGAATAATTTGAGCAAAATCTAATTTCTTTTCTCACATCCCTCTCCTTCCACTTGACATGCAATTTAAATGGAGGCCCTATGGTGAAAGTTGCAATATTAACCTTACCTTTAGATAACCCTTTCTCAAACTAGGAACCCTAGCAGTGTTACTCAGAATAAAAAATGAGCTTGAGCCTATCTGCTCCAGGGGCTCAGTTATAGAAAGAAATCAAGTGTTTTCCTTAGAGCAGGTTTCCAGTTTCTAGGAGTCGAGGTATCTCTTACAGTAAGGTTTTTTTTTTTCTGAGATAAATCATTTTGTTGTGTGTCAATAACTTTGATAAAAGACACATGAAGTTGTACATTTTTATGGAGTCCCAAAGTAAGGCTTAACCGTTTTCAGAATTATGGATCGCATCTATCAGTTTCTCTTGTGTGCTAAGTTACTATGCCGTATGCTATTTTAGTGTTTTGGGGAAATGAAAAATAAAACCTGTTGTTTAGTATAATAAATGTCTTATTTTACGCGTGTAAAAAAAAAAAAAAAAAAAGCCCCATATAATTTCCTCCTCTGGGAGGAGGGGTCCGGTGCATCCTGAGGGCAGACACTGCAGGGATGACCCTGGCAGCAGGCCGGGAGCCGGTGCTGGGCTGCAGATGTCGAGGGGTGTGGGGGGGCTGCTGGACTTCTCGGGGACAGCCTCAGGCTGAGACTCTGGCGTGGGGTGGGGGTGGGGGGCGTCCAGGAGAGCAGAGAGCAGAGAGGAAGTTTAAATTCAGGCTGTGGCCACCGGTGCACGTGTGGCACCTGAGAGTCATCATGGAGGCAACCCAAGGATGGACGTCCCCACGCGGGGCACTCAGGAAAGGGCACCCACTTGTGTGCCCACATGTTCCTATGCTGAAGCCCTGACCCCTCATGTGACTGTATCTAGAGCTAACGTCCAGGGTGGCGCTCTGATCCAGGGACCACTGTCCTTACAGGAGAGGAAGAGGTCGCGCCTGCGAGGACACAGGCTGGCAGAGGTCCCTGCAGGAGCCGGGGCTGCCAACACTGACCTCCCACTTCGGCCTCTAAAACCGTGAGGAATGAATCCTGCTGCCTGCGCCCCACCCGTGGTACCCGGTTGTGGCGTCTGAGCTGACCCCCCGAACCCTGAGTCAGCTGAGGGGCCGCGCCCGCAGGACCGGCCAGCAGCGTCCCCCGCCCAGCCTGTAAGAGGATGCTATGGTTCTTACAACACTTGGTGATTTGAAACAGAGCATCTTTTATGAAATTGTATCATTCCTTCTTTCATTGAAAACCTAAGATTTTATTTTAGGAAGGTCTGACTGATACTAACTTACATTCAGCAAAAATCCTCCCTGATCAAACATCAATCTGCTCAAAACCACACAGCTGTGCCTGGCATGGACCAACCCACGTCCCCAGCGGACGACGTGATGAGGCTTCAGCAAAGTGTCCTTTACCCCGAGTCCTGTTTTTCCAAACTAGTTTCCTCCTAACTCCCCGTGGCCCAAACTCAGATGCTTTTCTGTCTCTGTGTCTCCTCTGAGGAGCTCAGGGCCGGGTGTTGGGTCTTGTTCTCTTGGAGCCCAGGGCCGTGCACCACGTTCTCAACAAACACTGCTGTGCGGAGACCCCGAGGGCTGCCCCGGGCGGGGGTTCAATGCGGGCCGTGTGCACAGCGGCAGTGCACGCTAATACACGTACACACACATAACATGAAACTACACATTTGTACACATTCACATGCACACACACACACGATGCATCTGTGAAGTGGGCTGTTGGAAATGAAGTTTGCTGTGGCCCATCTACCACCTGATGAGAACAAGTACATTATCACAGACAAGAAAAGCCACAGGGAGTCAGAACAGGGAAATGTAAATAGACCAGAGGCACAGACTCCACGGTTGTGCAACGTTTCCTCCTTTGTGGGAGAGGACAGCGAGGAGGGAGGGGAACCCAGCCCCAGAACAGAGGGGGGGAAACAGGGAATTAAGACACTTTTTATCAAGTCACTCGGAATTTGTAAAAACTACAAAATCTCTGCTTTGTAACTATGGGTTCTCAACCCAGCGAAACTGAAATTCTGATTCCTATTTGGTCTGGGTTTATTTTGCCTGGTTATATATTTGATACTACATTCATATTTTACAGTTAAAACATTACGAAAAAAATCAAACCCAAAGCCCTCAAGGTAAAGCATGATCTCCAAAGAGATTCGAAAACCCAGCTCTCTCACTTGCTCCCTCACTGACTCATCCGTCCACTCTTTGGGGGAGACGTCCCTGCCCCCCAGGCCAGGCTCCGTGCTGAGGACACAACGTGGAGACGGCCACACCTGCCTTCTGCCTTCTAGGCAGGAGGGGAGACCGTGGTTCACTTGAAACTGGGGACAGTCTGAGGACGTGAAATACCATGAAGAGGGCAAGGGGGTCCCCAGGCGCTGTGCCCATCAGCGGCTCAGCAAACCCTTGAACCTTGACCGGCCGTGTCTGCCCTGCACGTAACCGCTGTCTTGACCACGGCACACGGGCAGCAGGGAACCAAGGTCCAGGACAGATGCCAGCTTCTGCAGCCTCTCAAGGCGCCAACACTGCAGCAGCTCAGACTCTAGGGGAGGAAGGAGGGGCCCGGGCTGGTCTGTAAACCTCGCGGAGCCAGGCAGCAGGCAGTTTAGGCTTTGCCTGCCTGGGGCCTCAGCCACAACACCCCCCGCCCCGCCCACGACAGCAGCCCTGGACCGTGTACAAACGAACGGCGGGGCTTTGTCCCTGCACAACCTCGTTCACAGAAATAGATGGCAGCCGGGTTTGGCTTCTGGCCGCTTTTGCCGACCCCTGCACTGAACTCATAACATTCTGTTCTGAATAAACCGTCCAAGGACCCTCACGGGTGATTAGAGATGCAGACACAGGTTTTATGACAGGAGTGGCATCTTCAGAGACACGGAAGATACTTAACAAAATCATTCCCACAGCTCAACATATCCCCTCGCGAACGGCACACGGTCTGGGCTAAGGAATAGCTTCAGGTACTTACGTATTTACGTATTTATTTATACTTTTTTATCTTTACTGGAGTGTAATTGCTTTACAGGACTGTGTCAGTTTCTGCTGTACACCAAAGTGAACCAGCCACATGTGTACATACATCCCCACATCCCCTCCCGCTTGAGCCTCCCTCCCACCCTCCCTCTCCCACCCCTTTAGGTCTTCACAAAGCATCAAGCTCGTCTCCCTGTGCCCTGCAGCAGCCTCCCAAGCCATCCGTTTCACACCTGGCAGGGTGTATACGTCGATGCTACTCTCTCACTACGTCTCAGCTTCCCCTCCCCCCGTGCCCTCAGGTCCGTTCTCTATGTCTGCATCTCAGTTCCTATCCTGCCACTAGGTTCATCAGTACCATTTTTCTAGATTCCATATATATGAGTTAGCATACAGTATTTGTCTCTCTCTTTCTGGCTTACGTCGCTCTGTATGACAGACTCCAGGTCCATCCACCTCACTACAAATGACTCAATTTTGTTTCTTTTTACGGCTGAGTAATATTCCATTGTATATACGTGCCACATTTTCTTTATCCATTCATCTCTTGATAGGCATTTAGGTTGCTTCCATGTCCTGGCTATTGTACATAGTGCTGCAACGAACATTATGGTACGTGTTTCTTTTTGGATCATGGTTTTCTCTGGGCATATGCTCAGGAGTGGGACTGGTGGGTCATAGGATAGTTCTATTTTTAGTTTTTTAAGGAACCTCCAAACCGTTTTCCATAGTGGCTGCACCAACTTACATTCCCACCAATTTAAACAGACAAAAATGCTGCCTTTTCACGTCATTCTGTGAAGTCCCTGTTGGATCTTCAGCTCAGATGCATTCGCACGTCCGTCTACAGGAAGCAGAGACCCGCCCGGGGGCAGCAGGCTGACATGCAGCCTCGAGGGCCGGGGCCGGGGCCGCACGGGGGACCCTGTGCTCGGGGCACGACACAGCGGCCACGCGGCTCACCGAGCTGGGAAGGGGCCTCCGAGCAGGACGGCGGCGGGTGGCGGGTGGCGGCCCGGCCCCGTGCCCGGGGTGGAAGGACAGGCTGGCCCACGGAGAGGGGCTCTGGGACCGCCCCCCGGGGCCCCCGCAGACGCGGACTCACCTCCGCCACAGGGCCAGGGGCTGCTCCGGTTCCCGCTCGGCCGATCCCAGCGAGGCCACGAGCGCCAGGGGCCAGGCGAGCAGCATCATCGCGGCGGCGACCAGCAGCCGGGCGGGGAAGAGCGTCAGGGTCAGGACGGCGACCTGCGGGGACAGGGCGCGGGCACTCGGGGCGGCCCCGCGCTCCTCCTCGCGCCCCTCCTCTCGCCCCTCCTCGCGCCGGGCCGGCCCCGCCCCCGGCCTCCCGCAGACGCGGCTGCCCGGCCCCGCCCCTCCCACGGCCGCTGGCCCGCGGCGCCCCGCCCCGATCCCCGCCCCCTCCCGGCGCCCCGCCCGAGCCCCGCCCCTCCCGGCGCCCGCCCGAGCCCCGCCCCCTCCCGGCGCCCCACCCCGAGCCCCTCTTCCCAGCTGCCCCGCGGTCCCCGCAGGCGAGGATGCTCTCACAAGGCCACGGGCACAGCTGCCGGCGCTGAGCTCGGAGCACGAGCAACACGGGGACAGGAGGGGGCCCAGCAAGGAGCGGGCATCCAAAGCCACAGGCCTGGTCCGGAGGGGGCGGGGAAGGCGGGTTGGGGCTCCGTGGGGAGGGGGGGCCCTGCGGGGAGGGGACAGCCGCAAACCCCGGTGGGGGTGCAGATGGACACAGGGGTTCAGCGGCCGAGGCAGGGAGGGGCCCGGGCGGACGGGCAGCTGCGACTGAGGTCCAGCACCTCTGCAGACACTGTGACATGCTGGGTCCACACGGGCGGGGGCGGGGGACACTCAGGACCAGCGTGTTTTGTGATTAACTTGATCTCAGGAGGTTGATGAGCACATGGGGGGCAGAAGGATGACAAGACTTATAAACTCACAGAGCCTTACGACCAATAGATGCAGGTTTTGATTATTCGCAAGAAAACGCACTTGAAATACTTAGGTTTGGTGCACAGGAGACGGGGGGGGGGGGGGGGGGGAAGAGACCCAGGCCCGCGGTGCCCTGTCTGAGCTGCTCACCACCCCCGGCCCCCGCCCGCTCTGGTCTCTGCCTCCTGCAGGCCTGCACACTGATTCTCTGGGGTCCCCATCAAGGCCGGCGCTGCCTGACAAGAACACAACGCAGGCCACGTGTGAACACACGAAGGTGACGCATTCACTCCACGGGCAGTTTACCCCAGCGTGCCTGAGACACCACCACTTCCGCACACACTCAGCACAGAGCGTGGACGAGCTGGTTCACACGCTCCTCGCCTCCTCAGGGAGTCCGCGTGCTCTGCACTCACAGCACGACTCATTCACACGCGCCACGTTCCAGGTGCTCTAAGCCACATGTGGCCTGGGCTGCCCACGGCCAGTGTGGCTCCAGACCTCGTGCTGGGATGACGGCGACTCAGACTGGCCTCTTCCCCCTCCCCCCGCCCACCTTTCAGGGGCCAGCGTCGCCTGGCAGAACCTCTACCTCCAGCACAAGGTGGAACAGGGCCGCGGGCCCCGGATCTGCCACGGCCACTGCTGGCGACAACGCTTCCTGTTAAATGGGGGGGGGGCCCTGCTCCAGGGGTTCAGACGGAGCAGGAACATGTTGGCAGGAAAGTGCCTCCCACCCCGGCTTTTCTAAGGGTCTCGTTTTGGGGTCAACATGAACGGGGTGAACGTCACCACACGTCTTCCCTGCATCCTGCAGGATAACTGCGTGCTCGTCTGCCACCCTGCCCACGTGACGCACGGCAGCCACAGCTTTTCTGGTGTCACAACCTCAGTCAGTTTCAGCTCTGGGGAGCCACCCGCTACAATTTCTCCCTTAAGTCTTTGCTGGGTTTGTTTGGCAACACGCGTCTGGAAGGTGACCTGGCCACAACCCCCTGCACCGCCGTCCTCGGGTCCCGCCAGACACCAGCCCACCTTGTCAGAGGAATTCCTACGGAGCTTTCTGATGGCTGTCCCGGTGATTTTTCCTTGTTGACCTAGATCCCCTATTTCCGGGAGTTATTTTGGCTTCCGTCAGCGAGGAAATCTCTGGGCCTCAGCAGGCTTCTCCTCCCACCCGATGTCCCATCACGCGTTTTCAGGATAACCGCGCAAAGCCGCTGCCCTGAAGCCACACCAACGCTGCCCTGATCTACCACGTCGCTGTTCCTGTCGTTTCTGCTTCCGAGACTCTCCGGCCTGTGCTGACAGACGTCCCCCTCCCTCACGGCCCTGTTCACAGGCCCACCCGTGCGTCTGTACCTCGTCCCCGCCGCAACCTATTCAGCCACATGAATTCTGGATCTTAGAGGAACCTCTCTCTTCTACTCTGAGTTTATGCGCAACTTCTTTCTAACTTCTTGAGAGAAGAGCCTGGAGCATTATTTTCAGAAATACTTCATTTCCCCCAACTCACATGGAAATGCAGGTTTCTCTAAGTATTTTATTTCAACAGCACAAGTTTAACATGTAGCCTTTCCTTCATTTAAAAACTTAGGGTAAGGGCTTCCTAGGTGGCGCAGTGGTTGGGAGTCCGCCTGCCAATGCTAAGGGACACGGGTTCGATCCCTGCTCCGGGAAGATCCCACATGCCGCAGAGCATCTGAGCCCGTGCGCCAAAAAAAAAAAAAAGAAAAAGTAAAATCTTAGGGTAAATATTATATCCTTTCCCACCCTTGCTGTTATCTTGTAACTGTGTTGCAGAGGGGCAGAGGGCAGAGACGCCCCGCCCCCTCCCGCCGGGCCCGCCTCTCGGGTTGTGCTGCGGGCCGGCACACCTCCTGGTCCTACGACCCACAGCTGCTGCTCCCCCACGTTGCAGAGGAGCTGAGTCACTGGGGAGTTTGCTGTGTGTCCCCACAAACAGACCCTGAAGCCAGTGCCCGTGCCACAGACAAAATGAACAGGCAGCAGAGCAACCAACCAACAGGAGCGCCGGGGGCCACCTGCGCGGAGCCCTCGCAGGTGTGCACACACACGCTCCGACTGTGTAGTCACGCTCTGTGGCCAGGGCGGCTGCTACTAGAAGTAACGGGAGAGAACAATGGATCTCAGGGTTCCAGAAAGAGCGCCGGTTTCCAGTGCCCCGCTCCACACGTCTGAGAACCCAGGCCGAACAGGGGCTCCTGGGCCCTGGGGAAACGGCACCCCAGTCCGTCCCGACCCACAGGGGCTGATGACAAGGGCTGGGAGGTGACCCCGGGGTCGGGGCAAGTGCCACCATTCAAGCTGCTGGTTGATAAACGGCTGACGTCTAGCAGGCTGGCTCACGGCCAACTCCCCGTGGACATGACCGGTGACCGTATTTGCCCCCCAAGGGAATGCATCCCTGCCCCCCCCACCACGTGCATCAGGGAGACACGGTCCTGGTGTCTGAGTTTTGCAGCAGCAGGGAAAGGATGTGTGGGTGACCACACAGTCTCGACCCTCAGCAGACGGGGCAAGTGCAGATGGAACTCGGCCGGAGCCACGGACCCGCCCTGGCGCCGGGGGGCACAGGTACAAAGCATGCGGGGGGCCGTGGAAACTGCTCGGAGGAGACGGGCACCTCCGGGAGCCTGCAGGGTGCAGGAGGGACCGACTTCCCGAGACGCTGCCCACGGCTCGGCCCCGGGCCACCATCAGGGGCCCGCCACCCTCAAAAGTGTCAGGTCAACTGCGTGGTCACCCTTCTCGAGGGCCCCATGAGGGCTGTGTCACAGCCCTAAAAGGGTGACATTCCGAGTCCCCAGCTGAGCTACTGTGACCTATTAGAAGTTGTCTACGAGAAACGGTCCCGTTAAAAAGGGGTTTAAGGGACGTCCCTGGCAGTCCAGGGGTTAGGACCCCGCACATCCACTGCAGGGGGCACGAGTTTGATCCCTGGTCGGGGAGCGGAGACCCTGCATGCCGAGCAGCCAAAAAAATAAAAAATAAAAGAGGGAGTGGTGAAGCGTAACAGGAACAGACTCAGACACGCATGTCCTCAGCACATCCGTGCCATCAGGCAGCCGGTTCAACCCAGACCTGAAGGGGCACTGCCACCCTTGCCCGGCACTCTTCACCACACGCCCCCAGCGGAACGGGTCCTGGCAGCGACCCATCCAGGCCCGGGGCACCAGCTCCCGCCAAAAGGACCCGGGGCCCCACGCAGATGGAGTGACCGGAACACAGAGAGGAAGCGTCCACGCATGATGGGAACTGGACACGGGGCACCTCACAGGCCCACGCCCACGTCCACGCCCCCCCTCCATCTGCACACGCTCTCACTCACCCACACGTCTGCTTACACACGCACACACCCCCCCAACCTCGCCAGCTGCCTTTGGACGACCCTGTGAACCCGACTCCTGATTGAGACACCGGCCGGGGGCCAGCGCCAGGCTTCGTGCTGCCCGTCCCGCGAGGCTGTCGCTCAGGGCGGCCAAGGGGTGGAGGGGGTGCGTCCGTGGACGCGCCCGCGAGGGGCCGGCACAGGCGTCCAGAGCCCACCGCCCAGGCCCACCCGCACGACACGGGGTCCTGCCCTGACGCAGACCAGCAGGTGCTCGGGGCTGGGCGTGAGGGGCCGAACGACAGCCCAACAGCAATGGAATATCTCCAGTCTAGATCAAGCCGCCAGCTTCCAGAAGACGTGGATGACCAGGACGCTGTGAGCAAAGGGCAGACCAGGAAACACAAATGCCCCCAACACACTGCAGGAAAAAATCAGAATGACGAGCTCGGAGGGGACCCTCTGATCAGAGTGTGTGTGGGGGGCGTGGGGGGTGCGGGGAGTGTGGTGGGGCGGGGGCTGGGTGGGCGTGGGGGGGCGGGGAGCCAGCCCCCCCCCCACCAAGGAGCAGGCGGGTGCCTTCGGTGGCCGCCCGGCGTCCTCGTCCTTGAGATGCAGACACACACGGGATCGTTACGGGTGACAGGGTGAAGTCTGGGCTCTGCTTCCGCGTCGCTGGTGGAAGGAGCGGGGGCGTCCGTGGGCCCAGAGGAGCTGCAAGTGAGGGACGGCTGGGGGCGGCTCGTTACATCTTCTCTGCTCTGGCGTTAGGGGCTGAACTGTGTCTCCCCCCACACTCGTGTGCTGGAGTGCTGACCCCCAGCACCTTGAAACGCGACGGTCCTTGGAGATCGGGTCTTTCAAGAGCTGGTGAAGGTACAGGAGGTCACCAGCGAGGGCACTAATCCCACGTGACTGGCGATCAGGACACAGGCACGCAGAGGGACGACCCTTGAGGACACGGGGAAGACGGCGTCCACAGGCCTCAGGAGGACCAGCCCTGCGACACCGGACCTCAGCTTCTGGCCTCGCGAACTGGGAGAAGTAAATCCCTGACGGTCAAGCCGCCCCCTCTGGGGTGCTCTGTTACGGCCGCCCAAGCGAAAACATCTGCTGTCTGTTTGAAACTTGCCGTGATGAGAACTGTGACAGTGACAAGTCTCGTTTTGGATGTGAAACTCTCTGCAGTCCTCAGTGAATTCACCGCATCCCCGGGTCTGGGATTCTCCCCAGGAGGCACCTGTGGTTCCAGCGCCCGGCTCAGACCCGCCAGGCAATCACTCCTCCTCCCTGCCAAGGCCACCAAGGCCGCTGGCGTGGCCCACATGCAAGGTGGTCCAAGCGCCTTGTGTTTCACAACCAACTTGGAAGCGCCAACGTGCTGCTTAAGAGACAAGACCTCTGGAGAGACCCATGCTCTCACCTGGGGAGGACGGGCCCCAGGGCGCCCAACGCTCGTGCTGCGCAGGACGTGCCCGCTGAGGGACCCCGGCCGGCCGCGCGAGACGATGACACAACACATGGGGCCAGGTGTGGCCAGGACAGCACAGGGGAGCTGGTTCCGGCAGCCTGGAGAACACGGGACAGCAGACACCCCCGACACTGGGCGTCACACAGCACGGCCGTCGGCACGGCACGGTGACCAGCGGGCCCAGGAGGAAACCCCACCAGGTTCCCAAGGAAACACGGTCGCCACGAGGCCGGAGGGGACTCTCCCTCCTGTGAGCAAAGAGAACGCAAACACACGCAGGGCCTGCCGGCCACACACACCCTGTGCTGAGCCCACAGCCTCGGGCATCGTCTCTGGTCTCAGAAAGTTTCTGAAAATCACGCTGATAGAAATAGAAAGAGGCTTTGTCCCCACACGCTGGGCACTCGATCTACCCGAAGTCACACAAAGCATCCCTGGCAGGTGGGTGAGATCCGTGAACTGAAAGACCAGGTGTGGACCATCGGACGCATTGGCCCCTGATGGCACGTGGCCAAAAGCTCTGCACCCCTGCTCACGGGGACGCTGAGAGCAGAGCCCGGGGCCACTGCTTCTGCCGGAGTCCACGTGCTCCTGGGGTTCTGGGAGCACCCACAGCTCAGGGTCGGTCCCCAGGCCATGAGGACGGTGCTGGAGCCTCTGTGGTGCAGGTGAGAACGCGGGGGGTGGGGGTGGGGGTGCTGTGCTGAGCGTGGGCGCCTGGCCAGCTGGCGGGCCCAGGCCCGGCTCCCCAGGGCTGCTGACGAGCGCGTGTTGCCGGTAGCAGCGGAGCTGGATGCCACCCAGGGCGCCACCGGGGGACAGGTACGCTGACGGTCACCTGTGTGACAGACGCCAGGGACCAGCCAGGGGAGGAGGACACACCCCGAGGTGACAGTCAGTAAAAACGGTAAGAAACAAAACAGGACCGACCTCTGCAAGCCAATTAGATGACTTCGCATCCTGGAAAGAAGTGTTTTCCAGGATGGCGGACCCCAGGGAGCACACGGAAAGTGGGCCTTGGGGTTGGGGGAGCAGCTGACGCCTGGATTCATGGGGGTGCCACAAGCACAGCCAACATGGGGGCCTGGGGAGCCGGCATCCAGGGCGCCCAGATCCAAGGTGGGGAGGACACAAGGTGTCCTGACCTGTGGGTCTCCCCACACCCACATGGACAGGACCCCAGGACACCGGCGCAGGGCTGACCAGCCACAAGGAACAGCCAGAGGCCGGGAGACCCCCGGCATCCCAGCCAGGAAGCCCAGCACAGGCGGAGGGGACCATGGGGACCGCTCCCCAGCTTGCAGGGTGCAGGGAAGTGGCCACAGGAACACGACAACCAGCGTTTCCCCAATCCGTTCACCCCCAGACAGTGCGGGGGGGGAGGGGTGCCTGCAGCCAGAGGAGGGGTCAGTGACAACCTCTCTGGGGAGGCAGGGCGCGGGCCACCCCCTAGAGAGAAAACACCCACCATGCATGGGCTCAGACAGGCAGCAAAAGTGAGGCCCGGCCAGGAGGTACAGCGGCGTCCCAAGGTCCGCCGCTGGTCACAGCAAAGCCAAGGCTTGAGGAGCAGCCGGGACGAGAAGGGACTGCCCTGGGGGCGGAGGGGGCATGGGGAGCCCAGGCCCGGGACCCCTTCCGTCCCGTGAGCACCCTCACGCCCTGGGACGTGGGCCTGACAGGGACAAGGCGCCTACAGTGACACCCCGGCACTCTGGGGGACCCTGCCCTGGCCCTCGGGGCCCAGAGCACTGCATGGCTGCGAGTCACCCCGACCCCAGGTCCTCACTCCGGCCTCTGCTGGACACACCGGTCTCGCTCCTCTCACCACGCCAGTACCTCCCAGCGGGGTCCTTCCCCAAATCGCCCCTCAGCCACTGAGAAGGGCCCTGCCCGACCCCCAGGGGCAAGGAGCCAGGGAGCCGGACAGGCGCCCCAGCCCCTCCCCTGCTCTAAACACCCGGACAGGTCAGCTGCAGCCCGGGAGGGGTGGCGTGCAGCCCGGGTGGGGACAGAGCTTATCTCTGGACACCAGCATGGCTCGGGGCAGAAGGGGAGGGGCAGCGGATTCTGCGGCTGCTCTTGGCCACCTCCAAGCTGTGCTGTGAGGGGCAGATTAGAAACGAGACTCACAACTTCTGCAGAAAGGTCTCCAAGGGACGTGGGACAAACCCAGGAAAGCCTTACCTAGTAAATCAATCTTTTTTGGTGTTATATATGTATTAAAAACAAACTACAAAGCCAGCTGTTTTTGAGAATCCTGATTCAGGGCAGACAGAAGGTGCTCAAACTGCCAAGGAGACAGCAGATGCCCTGGGCAGCGTGTGGCCGCACAGGGAAGCCACAGGCCCTTGGAGCTCACAGCTGGAGAGGAGAGGCACCTGCTCTGGACCTGACGCCGGGCTTCCCAGCAAACCAACCTGGGAACGCAGCCGCTCCACGTGCCCCCAGCAGCAAAACACCTCTATTAAATATGACATGCCTTCCAGTCTGAATCACGTGCTGCCTTACGAAAGGACAGGGATAAACAGTCCTTTTCACAACTACTTCGAATAGTTACAATACTTGAAAGCAAAAGTGAAACAGAAAAGGCTGGCATTCTGAACCATGGCTGTTCCCTACACCTCGTCACACACACAGCTGCTCTCCTGAAGCACCAAGTGTGGCCAAGGACCCCAGGGGTCGACAGTGGATGGCTAGTGGGGTCCGGGGGGCACAGGTCCCGTCCTGCGCTTACTGAGCACTTTATCTTAACTGGATACCTGGACTTCTTCAGCGGATTTGCCCATCTGTGTAAATCCTGGACCCAAACTCACACTGGACTCATCTGTCTTTTTCTTACTAAGGTGTGAATGTCTTCTTGACCTCGGGCCTCCACCGCCTCTCTTCTGAGGCTCTCCACCCACCTGTGTGTCTCTTAGGCACCCATCTGCACCTCCACTTGGCAAAACTCTCCTTCCAAAGCCCATGCTTACTGTGTATGCAAGCTATTTCTTCTTAGCTCTCCCACTCAAATCTAAAATTAAATATAGCTTTTCTAAAAGAGCTATTTTTTTCTTTGAATCCCTCAAGCAGGCCCAACTTCCCCACCATCCCAGTGATCCCTATTCAAGAGCTTTCAACCCAAATCTTAGTGTGTATTGCCCAATTTGGAGGCTTCTGCAAAGTGAGTGTCTTTCAGTAATTCACTGAATTTACAACTCTGTCCCACAGCCCAACACAGAGCGATTTTCCTAGACGACCATACTGACCGTTTTCAACACACCAAGCACAGGTGATCTTGTGAGGCCGCAGGGAACACCCGTGCAGACCTTTGAGGGACGAGAGCCACTCGGTCTAAGGGAACCCTAAGTGTGATGTCCCGCAACCCAGGCCGAGAGGTGACCCGCGCACCGGCCCTGCCTCCGCCCAGCCAGGGTCCCAGGGCTCCAGGGGGCAGCTTGCAGCCTTCACGTCAGCTGATCCTGCCCGGCGCGGGCCGTGCCTGGCCACGGCACTCACACTGACGGTTTCACAGGGCCGGCACGCGCGGGTCCCTGGTGTCCGGACCCCGTGGGCAGTCTGGGGCAGCGGGGACCATGGTCCACAGGTGAAGGAGGCAGGAAACCAACGCCAGGGTGAGCGATTAGCGTGGGGGGGCGGCCCGGGGCCTCGGGGAGAGTGCAGCAGAGGTCCCAGCGCCGAGGGCCCGGAGGGGGCCGGGCAGAACGCTCAGGCCAGGCTGCGGGGCTCAGGACACGTCAGCTGCAGGAGGCGGAGGAGCCTGCCCGGGAGGCCAGGGGAAGGGACCCTCGGGACACCGGGAGCTGCCTGCCACCTGGACTCCGGGTCTCCAGGGCGGTTGAGAGAGGCCCCTAGAATGATAGCTGGTGGGATTTAAGCAACGACAGAAGGAAGAGCAGGGGGAGCCGGGGGGAGCTTCCCACGTGCAGGAGGGGAGGCTGGGCCTGGAGGAGCAGGCAAGCCAGTGGGCGGGCAGGGGGGCCAGGCGGGGGCGTCCACGGCCGACGCCCTGTCCCTGCTTCTGGCCCCCGGCTGGCACCCCTCCAAGGCTGGCCCCCAGGTCTTGCCAGCACCCTCCCTGGCCCTCCTTATACCTCCTCAAGTTTTGTACAAAATCTCATCTCCTCTGGGCTTTCAGGATCCCTGTGCTGGAGGCCAGGGCTCTGTCCTGGGGTCCCCGGGATTGCGACCTGCAGCCCCTGGATGTGAAATTCACAGTAAAGCAAACCCCAGGCTGGAGCCCTGTGTGGCCCAGCGGTCCTGGCTCTCAGCAGGTACCGGGAGAAGGATGGGTGAGCAGGAGCAGAAAGGCTGGGAGGTGTGAGCTTTCTGGGCCGGGCATCCCACCAGAGACAGGGCTCCGATCCAAACACAGGCACTGGCTCAGAAACTCAGCAACCCCAACGAGGCCAGGACACCCCATAGTTTCGAGTCTGCGGAAAGGGAGCTTCCAGGGCGCTGAGCTCCTCCCCTGCAGAAATGGACCCTGAAGGCAGAAAGGAGGCCGAAAGGCTCACAAAAAGGCACAGAAGCTTAGGCCCGGCGGCAGGGCCTGCACCCCCAGCAGCCTCGTCCTAGAGTGTCTCCCCGGGGTGGCGGGTGAGAAACACGGGAGGGGAGGCTGGAGGGCAGCGGAGGCCGGGCCCCTCCACACAACACCCGGGGTCGGGGGTTCCACCCAAGTGAGTGCCAGCGGCCAGAGGGGACGTCTGCTGACGGGCGTGTCTGTCACAGGTGGCTGAGCCCCCGCCGGGTCCCAGGACGGAGGGGTCCCTGCCCTCGGGCTCTTGCACCGGCTCCCAACGGCACCGGCACCCTTTCTCACGTTTTCACGGTCTGAAGCCGGGCACGTCCTACCACGCCTGCCGGGCGGCCAGCAGGGGGTGGGGGGCCTGGGGCAGTGCCTGAGGCGGGCGTGGAGGATGCTGGGACTGCCCCCCACCCAGAACAGGCCTAGGAGGCTCCGCCCCAGCCCTCCCCAGCCCCTCCCAGCCCCTCCCAGCTGCAGCAGAGACCTCACTACCTCTGCTCACTCAGCTCAGAGCTGCCCAGAAGCCAGACCCACCCTGGCGTGCGGAAGAAGGAAATCTCTTATCTCTAGGGCCCCTACTGCAGAGTCGGAATAAAAGAATCTCGAAATTCAAGACCTGCAGCATTTCCTGCTGCTTCCACCTGCTTGGCAAATACCTGCAGGAAGCCGGTCCCAGGCCCTCTGCCGTGGAAGCTCCCCCAGCGGCCCCAGGCCCTCTGCCGTGGAAGCCCCCCAGCGGCCCCAGGTCGTCTGCCGTGGCAGCCCCTCCAGTGGCCCCAGGCCCTCTGCCGTGGAAGCCCCCCCAGCGGTCCCAAGCCTTCTGCCGTGGAAACCCCCCGGCGGTCCCAGGCCCTCTGCCGTGGAAGTCCCCCCAGCGGTCCCAGGCCCTCTGCCGTGGCAGCCCCCGCAGTGGTCCCAGATTGTCCTGGGATGTCCTGGGCGCCCAGTGGCAGGCAACACCCCGGCCTGGGCACCTCCTACCCCAGCCCACCCACAGATAGAGAGAGCACCCTCAGGGCATCCCAGCTCAATCCCACCCCCAAAGGCTGGAGGTGCCCCCAAAATGCTGGGTTCAGGCCCCCTTCTGTGGGCAGTCCCAGGGAACAGCCTTGCCCCATCCCCAGTGGTAAAGGAGTTCCCCCCCACCACATCCTGGCTCTCATCCCAGCTGTGGGACACCCCCTCTAGCTGCAAGGCGACCCACGGGCCCATTCTGTACTTCCCCAGCAGCAGGGAACACCCCCAGGGCATCCCGCCCGGCCCCCCCACCCCCCAGCAGCTGGCAGTCCCTGGCCCACCAGGCATGTTGTCGGGCCCCGGGGTCCCAGTGCTGGTCAGGAGGAGAGGAGAGGAGCCCGGGGCAGCCTGTCCCCTGGCCAGGCGGACACTCCCAAGCAGCCGGCTCACCAGGCTGGAGCGTGGTCAAACACCAAGGGTGTGCAAATGAGCAAAAGACTGCAAGCCTCGCGCCAGCGGCTGAGCGGCGACTTGGGCTTTAGAAGGACAAGCCCGCCGCTGCATTTCCACACGGTTCTTTCCAAACACACACTGTCCTCTGGGCTCATTTCAGAATAACTCACAGCGAGGCGCGCCTAAAGCTTTACAGGACACGACACACCAACCCTAACAGCGCAGGGCACCCACAAGAACTCGGCCACGGCCCACCTGCCGCGGGGGCCAGCGGCTCTGGTCCTGGCGGCCCCTGTCCCGGCCACGCGGGTGACGGCCCGGGGGCCCGGCTCTGCGACGGGGGCTCGTGGAGGCCGCGCTGGCCTCGCCGGGCACAGGAGCCCAGGGCCCCTCCTCGGACGGTCCCCGGGCCCCCTCTCAGGGACAGAATCCTGCTTTTTAAAAATGAGCAAAGAGACTGTGCTCTGCTCAGCGCAAAGAAATTAAAGCGGATGTGAGAGAAAAAAGTGTGTGCATGCGTGTGCGTGCCCGTGTGCACGCGTGTGTCTCCCTTCAGGACAGGAGAGTGTAGCAAGCGCCGAGTCCCGCAGCCTCGAATCCCCCTCCTCACTCCTCAGCACGAGCCACAACCAACTCACGTGTGCGTCCTTCCAGAAAATGCGAATCGGATTACAGGAGGCTCCCGTGAGCCAGAGGAGAAAGCAGCCGGGTCAGACACCTGCCCGGAGCCAGCCCACGCCGCCGGCAGTCCGGGGACAGCACAGGACCCGGCCTCGGCCTCCCCACCTGGACACGGGGACACGGCCCCCACGCTGCACCTGCTGCCTCCCGGGGCTGTGCTCCCAGGTCAGCCGAAGGCGGCCGGGGACTCCGGGGCCTTGGCCCCCCAGGCCCCCAGGGAGGCAGCCCGCTCCTCCCACAGGACACACGCGCTCCTGGAAGGCCTCCACGCCCATGCTCCCAGCTTCTATTACCACCAGCCCCTCTAGAACACCGGCTTCCGGCTGGGCCACCTCCCCATTCATCCCCGCCGTCCACCAGGCAGAGAGCTGGGGTCCCGGGAGGGGCTGGATGAAGAGCTGCTCGCTGTGGAGTCTGCAGCGCAGAGCACTCAGACGTGGGGGACGTGGGGGGCGTGGGGGGCGTGGGGGGCGTGGCGGGCGGGGCCCCGATGGATGCCAGCGGCAGCCTTGCCGTGAGGGGCCGGGATGTACAGGGCGTGGGCTTCTGCCTGGAGCGGCTGCCCTATCTCGGCATCCAGATGGAGCGCCGGGCACCTGCTGCTGCTCTTTTATCAGAACCCGGAGGAAAAGATGGCCCGCTTCTGGGTGATTAGACCCCACGCAGGCCGCCGCACAGCTCTGTCCCTGGAGTCACCCCTCCTGGTGACCCCCTCTGCAGACTGCATGGGGGCAGGGGTGCACGCAGGGCCTCTGCCTCCAAGGGCTCTGTCCCAAGGTGTTCGGCAAACCAAGCTGCTCTCCAGGAAGTAAACTCTCAGCGACACTGGTTCGGGGGCTTCAGAAATGGGGACGCGGCGGAGCTGGAGGGGATGTGCTCACTCCCGTGGCTTCCCGTGGGAAGTACCCCAACACCCGGGGACCTAAAACCACTGCCGAGGGAAGTACCCCAACACCCGGGGACCTAAAACCACTGCCGACTCCAAAAGCAACAATTCACCATGGGATCTTCCACTGTTCACAGCTTTTCAGATCTTCATGTGTTGTTTTCTGTCCAAAGAGATGCTTAAGCTCCTCACTAAATCTGCAGTTAAGTGACAGATGGGCCAACGGGTCATTAATCCCCAGACACGCAGCAGCCCCTCCCCCGCAGCAAATGCCCACAGGTAAATACAGGCACACTCATGTATCTCAACCCAGAACCCAGGTGAGCGGCCCTCGGGGGTCTCAGACACTGCGAGGCTGGCTTTCTTCGCTTGGATAGGCCAGTCCACTCTGCGCAAACTTTACCATAAAGATGTAGACGAAAGGGAAAAGCTTTGCAGAACACTGTTGGTGAAAAGCAAACTGTTTCTTCAGAGGGGCCTGGGAACTTACAGAGGGACGACACCCCTCACACCTGGGCCTCTGCTGCAGGCCCCGGAGCAGAAACAGGACTTTGATACAAATACACCAAAATGTCTCTGACCCCGCCTCCGAAACAGGCAAAAGGATGCGCACAAAGTCCCCCCCTGGGGGCAGGTGAACACCCCCCTCCTTCTAAACTTGGCCAGGTGCTGAGGGGAGCTGGACAGACCTGCCCCCTGTGCACCCACAGTAACAGGGGCTGCCGATGGGACAAGGACACAGAGCGGAAGGGGCTTCCTCCTGGAGGGGAGATCCCCCCCCCCCAGGCCTGAGGGAGGAGCAGGAAGGGGTCAGCCCTGCGGCAGCTGGAGCCAAGGGTGGCAGGCCTGGGGGGCCTTGGAAACCACATGAAGGAGTCGGCTTCCTCCCAGGGGGCCCCCGCCCCCCAGGAAGGTTCTCAGCAGCAGAGCAGTGGGAGGAAAGCCGGCGCGGCCGGAGAGGCAGCCAACCGTGGACCCCGAGCCCCACGGGCTGAGCCACACCTGAAGGAGCCAGGGAGCTTGCGAGGCAGCGGGGATGCGGAGGCAGGCGGGCGGGCCACACCTGGAGCGGCGGGCGGGCAGGGACAGGCCCAGCAGCCACTGGGGACAGCCCTGCCCTTCTGTGTCACCAAGGGGGCTGCCCCTGTCCTCCCCTCCTCCGTCTTCCGCCCGGGTCCCGTCCCACTGACAATCACCAGACCCACCAGGTGGCACTTGGAGAAAAGGCAGGCGTCTGGAGACGTGACAACTTTAGACTGATTTCAAGAACTTTTCACTTGAATGTTATTTCAGATGAATTGCTTTACACATTAAAAAAAACCCCGACCTCCCCACAAAAAGTTTTGTCACAGTTGGAGGGGTACTGCCCATCGGCTGGACAGCCCCTGAAGACCCAGAACTTCCCTGCTTCTAAGGACAGTTTTGGAGCAGAAGAAAGGCCGTCCTGTGACCAACGCTGCAAAAGTGCAAACACAGAGCCCGGGGTCAGAGGAGCACCCCTCCAGCTCTAGGGCCCCGGGAAGGCAGGGGGAAGGGTGGGGGCCCCTTGCTTCCTGCAGCGGCCACCCCTCAGCCGGGACCAGACCCCCCCAGATAAACCGTGCTGGAAGCAGGCCGCCCCCGCGCCGTGGCCCGGGCTGGACCAGGCTGAAGGCGACAGAATCTGGCCGCAGACTAACCCCCAAGGGAACCCACCCCCGGAAACAGCGGGAAACCGGCCACGCTGGAACCCTCCCGCCATTACCTCCAGGGGACCCCACACAAGGCCGCACCCCATGGCCGCTGGCACTGACTCAAGCGACCAACGAGGTCCCCACACACGAAGCGCATCAAGTGACAAAGTCACGTCCGGGGGGGGCCGCTCCGGCACCGCGCGGGGCCTGCGCGCGGCGGGAGGGGACGCCGGGACCCGGAGACCGCGCGGCGCGGACCGAGCGGGGTGCGGGTCCGAGGTCGGGGTGCGGCGTCCAGGGAGAAGGGAAAGGGGGATGGAGCCGGGCGCGGGGCCCTGGGGATGCGGAGCCAGGCTCGGCGCACTGGCGGCGGGAGCCGGGGTGATGGGAGCCGGGGACGAGGTGAGGACGGCGCGGGATGCCGGCTGCGGGTCGCGGCGGCGTGTGGCGGCCGGGGGCCCCGGGGGGCCGCGGGGCTGGGCCGCGCCCAAGGGCCCCTTCCCGGCCCCGGCGGGCCGCGCATCCCCGACCCTCGGCGCGGCCCCGGGCCCGGGGCGGGCGCGGCTCGCGGCGGACACCCACCTGGGCCTTCTGCAGGGCGCTGAGACGCAGCTCGTGCACGAAGGGGTTCCGCCCCGGGGGCGCCAGCCGCCGCGCGTCGCCGGCCCCCGCGCTGGAGGCGGGGGCGGCCCGGGGATGGCGTCCCCGCAGCCTCATGGCCGCGCCGCCCGCCGCGAGGGGAGCGGGGCGCCGGGCCGGGCGCGGAGCGGGGCGCGGAGCGGGCGCGGGGAGCTGGGCGCGGGGCGCGGGCTGAGGATGCGCGGCGGCTGGAGCGGGCCGGGCGCGCGGCCGCGCAGGCGCGGGAGGGGCGGCTGCATGACGTGGGCGGGGCGGGCGGGGCTAGCGGGGGGCGCCGGGGGGCGGGGCGGGGAGCGGAGGGGGCGGGGCGCCTGCTCGCCCCGCCCCGCGCGGGCCCGGAGAGGCCGCCCCGCCCCGCCCCGCCGCGCCCCCCTTCCGCGCGGGGCGCCGGCTCCCGGGTGCGCGCGCCGGAAGCGCTGGGGGCGGAGAGCCGGGGGCGGGGGCCGCACGCGCCGGGCCTGGGCCGCGAGGGGGGCGGGCGGGTCCCTTCCGCCGTCCGGGGCGCCCCGCGGGGACCGCGGACACGGGCGCGCGCTGCCCGGGCCGGGGGTGCGGGGCGCCCGGGTCCCGGGGGACACCGCTGAGCGGGGCTGGCCGGGCCGCGCGCCTGAGAGGTGCCCCTGGCTCGCCGTCCCAGACGAGCCCTCCCGCGGCTCGTCTTCCTCCTCACCTGCCCTCCTGGGATGCGCTGCCCTGCGTCCTGCCAACCCTGGCCGAGGGCGGGCCGCATCCCGGATGCCCCGGGGTCCACGCAGGCCACAGGCTCCAGGCGTTTGCTGCCTGGGACCCGGCGGTTTGAGAAGGGGGTGGTGAATCTTTCTCGTTCCCTAAGAACTCTGGTTCTTGGAATTACTCTTGGGTGAAGGGGGGACACAGGGGATCCCTAATTTGTGGCGCAGTGCTAACTAGGGCAAATGCGAAAGAGCTCCCTGTTCAAAATCCGTAAATTTCAAAAAGTCATCGCCAAACGTAGCATCAAGAACGGTTGCATTTCTGCACACTCTCCTCGTGGTCCGGACAGGCCGGAGATGGAGCAGGAGCAGGTACTGGGTGGTGGCTGAGGAAGGACACCGGAAACCTGGGGAAGGAGCCCCAGCTCTTCCCGCGTGGCTCTGGGGCTGCCTGGCTGAGCTTCTCCAAAGCCCTGGGCTCCTGGGGCTTCTGTGTTCTCCTGGGCAGCGGATGACGTGGCGAAGCCTCGCCACGCCGAGGGCCCTTCTGTGTTTCGATGGAGAGAGGGAAGCTGGGGGAAGGAAGACCAAAAGGGAGGCCGGCGGTCCCGCCTGAGGTCTCTGGCATCCTACACGCGTTGGTAATAGGGCAGGGAGAGTGCAGGGCCGGGCCCGGGCTTCCTCACAGCCTCACGCTCGGCCTGGCCAAGTGACAGCCCCTCAGAACCTCCGTGTCACATCTGTGAACGGCACTCGGGCCGTGCCTGCCTTTTCCACTGGGCCGTGACCACACAGGAGCCCTGGGGGACATGCCGGCCCATGTTTACTGGTGGACACCGGTGGGCTCCGCTCCCTTTGCCTCGGAGGCCCTGGGCCTCTGCCTGTGTCCTGGACACGCCGTTGCCAGTTGCTCTGACGGCTGGGAGAGCTGGTGGGACAGTGCGGGGGGCTGGGGAGGCTGGGGAGGGATGCCCACGCGTCCACGATAAGCAGAAGCCCGCGAGGAGAGCGGAAGGCCGCAGGAGAGCAGGGCCGGGGGTGGGGGGGGGGGTCTCTGCAGTCGCCCCCTCGGGAGGACCGGCCCGGATAGAACTGCCGTGGCCACTCTGTGGCAGTAGCCAGCGGAAGAGACCAGCCTGCAGGGCGTGGAGGGGAAAGCTGTGCGCTGGAGGCCGGGGGAGGGGAGGGTCCAGGACGGTCTGTTTGGGGAAGGGCTGGGGGCAGGAGGCAAAGAGCCAGCCCTGCAGGGGAGGCCCCGTCTCAGTCCTAGAGGGTCCCAGATCAGGGGGAGGGGCAGGACGGGCTGGGTGGGTCTGGGGGGCCCCCTCGGCTGCAGCTGGAAAGGAGGGCGGCTGCCCGCTGGGATGAGGTTCTCCATGTGGGGGCCAGTCAGCTTCGGGGGCTGAGAACGCTGGGTGGGGGCTGAGGTGGGGGCTGTGGGGAGGGTGGTGCAGGCTTGGAAGAGGGGCTGGGAAGCTTCAGTTTTTCTAGTGCGGAATGTTCCAGAAGTCCCGGAAGGCTCTGGAAGCTTGGTTGGCAGAAGCTGGTCTTGGGCAAGCAGTTATAAGCAGTTCCTTTCGGTAGAGGAGAAGGATTTCAGTCACTTTGGGCCTTAGTTTCTTGGTTTTGGAAAAACCATCAGGTGGGTCCTTTAAGCACTAAAGCCAGTCGCTTGGGGTCTCCAGGACCCTGGGACCCAGGAGCTGCCGGTCGTGCTCTTGCCCTGCTCGGTTTGGAGAAGGTGGGTGTGGAGAGAACGACTTTCCGGGCTCCAGATGCACGGGGCCCAAGCGGTACCGCCTGTTCCTGGGGCGATGGGATAGTTGGGGTTTATTTTTAATTTTTAAAAAAATTTTAGTTTTAATTTAATTTATTTTGGCTGCATTGGGTCTTTGTGGCTGCGCCCAGGCTTTCTCCAGTTGTGGCGAGCGGGGGCTACTCTTTCTTGTGGTGCGAGGGCTTCTCAGTGCAGTGGCTTCTCTTGTTGCGGAGCACGGGCTCTAGGCCCGCCGGCTTCAGTAGGTTGCAGCACGTGGGCTCAGTATTTGTGGCTCACCAGCTTAGTTGCTCTGAGGCATGTGGGATTTTCCTGGACCAGGGCTTGAACCCGTGTCCCCCGCATTGGCAGGCGGATTCTCAACCACTGTGCCACCAGGGAAGCCCCCATAAAGCCATTTCTGGATGCTCGGTTTTATTCCTTTGGCTGGTTTGTTCCTGTGCTGGTACCACACCGTTCTAACCTCTTAGCTTTGGATTAATGAGCCTTAGTCACCAGTAGGATGAATTCTGGATGGCGCTGCAAGAATTGCTTTAACGGTTCATAGAACTTAATTTTTCCATCCAAATTATAGAATCAGTTTGTGCAGTCGCTCAAAATTCCCACTGGCAGTTTTGTTTTGAATTGCATGATATGTATAGGTTGTTTTGGTAAGGATGTGCTCTAAGGCGACCTGGAATTTGTTTTAATTTGCGGTAAGACGCACAAATACAGAAAGACGGTCGCGGAGGAGGAAGTTTGGCTCACAGTTGCCTAGAGACAGGAGTGGTGACGCGCCTCGGGGGCACCAGGTTGGTCAAGAGGCCGAGGGCGAGGAGAAAGCGTGAGCAGCACCCGTCCGTGTGGTCCCCGCAGGAGGGATCGGGCCGGGCCGGGCCGGGCGAACAGCCTTAGAGTTGGCTGATGTGAGTATTTACCGTGGGCTCCGCGGTATCAGGACTGCCACTCCCCCAGCTGTGACAGCAGCCGTGAGTCTCAGAGCCCTGTGGGGGAGGGTTGGGGGGGGGGCTTGGATCGTCTGGTTGGCGTTTGAAGGGTGAGCTCTCAGGGGAGCAGCCCTAAGGGCCATCCCTCAGGGTCAGCCGGGCCCCAAGGTGTCACAGTATCAGAAAATACAGAAGGAAACAACACGACCCATACAGAAGAGGCAGATACTTTGCAATTTTAAGCATTATTTTTCACCAGTATGATTATCCTTTCACTTATTTTGGTCTTCTTTTAATTCTTTGATAGCATTTAAATGTTTTCTCCATAAAGATTCCACATTTTATTAGATGAATTCCTGCACATGTTGTAATTTTGCAGCTGTAAAATGAAGGAATCCTGTTTTTTATTACCTTTTCTAATTGTTCCTGAGTCACGTGGAGGAACAGTACTCACAGTGTTGATCTTGAAGACTGTGTGAAGTTAGACGGGGGAGGAGAGGCCCTGTAGGAGGTTCCAGCCCCGGGTGGACATGGCCCCCGGTGGACACGGCTGAAGGAGGGACCCCCCAGCATGTGCAAAGACCAAACGTCCCAGGAAAACCACAGATTCACGAGAAACAGTGAATCGTGTGCACTTCAGTCCCTGAGTGCTGGCATGGTTGTATCAACAGCGTTTTTCAAAGACAGAGGTTTAGAGGCTTCCCTGGTGGCACAGTGGTTGAGAATCCGCTTGCCAATGCAGGGGACACGGGTTCGGGCCCTGCTCCAGGAAGATCCCACATGCCGCGGAGCAGCTAAGTGTGTGCGCCACAACTATTGAGTCTGTGCTCTAGAGCCCATGTGCCGCAACTACGGAAGCCCACGCACCTAGAGCCCGTGCTCCGCAACAAGAGAAGCCACCACAATGAGGAGCCCGTGCACCACAACGAAGAGTAGCCCCCGCTCGCTGCAGCTAGAGAAACCTCGTGTGCAGCACCGAAGACCCAATGCAGCCAATAAATAAATAAACTTATTAAAAACAGAAACAAAAACAAGGGTTTACATTTTGATGAAGCCCCTTTTTTATGTTTCTTTGAAGGATCATGCTTTTGAGATCTTGGTGTTTAGAAGTAAATACTTCTACACCAGGGTCGCTAAGATTTTCTTATTTCAGAAGGATGTAGTTTCAGCTTTAACACTGTAGGCCTGGATTCCACGTCAGGTTAGCGTCTGTGAGGCCCTGTGGTGAGGACGGAGGAGAGGCTACCCAGCACCATTTGTTGACGAGAACATCCTCGCCCCGTTGACTCACCTTGGCCGCTTTGTGACAGGAGCGTGAGGGTCGGTGTCTGGGCCCGGGTAGTGTTTCATGTATCCACCACCCACACCTCTGCTGCCCCCGCGCCGCCTTCATCGCGGAACCTTTGTGTTAAACCTCCAGGTTGGGTCGTGTGAGTCCTCCAGCTTTGTCCTTCCGTGTCCAGGTTGTTTTGAGTCTTCCAGATGCTTCTGCTTCCCATATAAGTCGTAGAATCAATTTGCTGATATCTCAAAAATAGATGCTGGGATTTTTAATACGATTGTGTTGTGTTAAATCAGCATCTTACCAATATTGTTATCTACTCCTGAGCATGGTCTGTATCTCATTGATTTAGGTTTTCTTTTTCTCAATTGCCGAGACCAGCTCGGCGACTCGAGGTGAGTGACGGGTGGCGCAAGCTTGAAGGAGACACAGACACAGACTGAAGAGAAAAGTGGGATGGGGGGGCTCAAGACCTCTCGGATCAAGAGCCCTGCTGACTCATCCCACGTTGCTTTTATTGAGTTCTTCGCTAACATTCTCAGGTTACACCCATAAACAATCAAAGGCCTCACATGACTGGGGCAATGATCTTTGTTTGCCTCCTGGGTCTGAGTTGAGCAGGTGTGGATTTGAGCTGGGCGTGGAGAGCAAAACAGCCCTGGGGGCAGGAGACCTCTCTCAGATATTAGGGGTCTGTGCCCCACCCGTGTTGGCCCCTCTGCGACTGTGCCTGTCTTAGGTTGTTCCTCCCTTGAGGAATCTTACCCGTCTCTGGCTAACCAGTCATCCTCCAGGGCCAAACAGGGTGATATAAGGAAGGCTCTAGGCCCCACCCCTGTTGGCCCCTCTGCGGCTGTGCCTGTCTTAGGTTGTTCCTCCTCTAAGGAATCTTACCCGTCTCTGGCTAACCAGCCATCCTTCAGGGCCAAACAGGGTGATATTAGTCTCCACGCCCCGCACCCTCAGCTCCTCCACTGCTCAAGCAGGACGTTCTGAATCCCATCACTCGGCCCACATACTTTAACATTTTCAAGGTTTCAGAAAGGCTCCTGAATGTCTTCCCACACTCAATGTTTTATAATTTTTGCTTCTCACTTCTACGTCTTAGCTATGTTTTTCTAATTTTGCCCTTAATTATTTTATGTTTCGATGCTGTTGTAAGTGGCACTGTTTTGTTTTTTTGTTTGTTGTGTTGTTTTTATTTTTTTGGCCATGCTATGTGGCTTGTGGGATCTCAGCTCCCCAACCAAGGATTGAACCCAGGCCCCGGCAGTAAAAGCACCGAGTCCTAACCACTGCACCACCAGGGAATTCCCAAATGGAACTGTTTTTCAACTTCAGTCTCGAGAAGCATGTTGCTGGTATCGAGAAGTACAGCTGAGTTTTGTGGGTTTACTTTGTATGCTTCAACCTTGCTACATTCGTGTGTTCGTTCGGATAGCGTGTTTGTACGTTTCTTAGGATTTTCCGCATTCACAGTCATGCCACCTCTGAATAAAGGTAGCTTTACTTTCTCCTCCCTAGCACGTGTGCCTTCTGTTGTTCTTCTTTTCTCTCATTTCACTGATTAGGACGTCCGTACAGGATGCTGAGCAGAGGTGCTGCCTTGTTAACCACCTTAGGGCGAAGCATTCCTTCACGACATTAGCTGTGGGTTTTCACTTCAATAAAGTTGAGGAAGTTCCTTTCCACTCCCAGTTTGCTGAGAGTCTGTCATTTTCAAGGAGCTGTCATATAGTCTTTCTCCTTAATCCTGTTAATATGTTGAATTAAATTGGTTGATATTCCAGCCTTAAACCACCCTTGTTTTTTTTGGATAAGCCCCAGCTTGAGCCCATGTATATTTATTTTGAGTTCTTTCATGGTTGTTTTTCAATCTACTATTTTTTAAGTGAATCCTGCTTTTTAGGGTTATATCTAAAACATTCTTGCTTAATCCAAGGTCACAGATACTTTCTCCTGTCTTCAGGAAGTTTTATACTTTCATATTTTATATTTAGGTGTGTAATCCATTGTGAGCTGTTTTTTTTACTTGATGTGAGGTATATGTATATATAAGGCTGTTCTGTTTTTTGCCCACGGCATGCATGGTTCCAGACCATTTATTGTAAAGACTGTCCTTTGTCCTCGGAATTCCCTTTGTACCTTTGTCAGCGGTCAACTGACCGCCTGTTTGTGCTTCTATTTCTGGACCGTCTATTCTGCCGTTTATCTGCTTATCCATTTGATGCCAGTTCTACGCCATCTTGGTTACTAGAGGCGTATAATGTGTCTTGACATCAGTTAGGGTTGATCCTCAAGCTCAGTTCTTCTTTTTGCAAGTTGTTCCAGCTATTCTGGGTCCCTTCCATTTCCATGTGAATCTTAGATTCAGTTTGTGAATGTCCCTGGGAGAATCCTTCTGCCGTTTTGATTAGGATTATGTTGCTTTTATACATCAATTTTGGGAGAAATAACATCTCAACAATAGTGAGTGTTTTGACCCATGAACATGGTTTCTCTCTCAATTTATGTAGGCTTTCTTTAATTTCTCTCAGCAGCAGTTTGTAGTTTCCAGTGTATAACCTTGTACATCTTTTGTCACATTTATCACTAAGTATTTAAATTTTTGGTGCTACTGTACCCGATACTTTAAGAATGCCACCCCCCTTTTTAAATTGAAGTATAGTTGACTTACAATATTGTGTTAGTTTCAGGTCCACAGCAAAGTGATTCAGTTACACACATATATTTCAGATTCTTTCCCATGATAGATTGTTACAAGATATTGAATATAGTTCCCTGCGCTATGCAGTAAATCCTTTTTGGAAAACGTCCGTTTTTGATTGTTCATTGCTAGTATGTAGGAATATGATTTATTTCTAATACAGATTTCATGCTGTGAACTAACTAGATTCACTTGCACGTTCTTGTATCTTTTTCATAGGTTCTGTATTGTCTAGATAGAAAATCATGTTCTCTGCAAAAAAGACAGTTTTACTTCTTCCTTTCTAATTTGGATGCCTTTTCTTTCTTTCTTCCTGGTTGACGTCTTCCTCGTTTTGAATAGAAGTGGTGTGGTGGACACCCGGTCTTTTCCCACTTAGGTGTGATATGCTTCCCTTTGTTTACATTGTTGGATTCGTTTAAAATGTTGCAAACATTTTAAAAGGAAATTTGCATTTGTAGTCATGTGGTTGTTGCTTCCTTTCCTGTAACATGTAACATCGTATCTGGATTTGGAATCAGAGTGATGTTAGCCTTTAGAAAGAGTTGTTCAATTCTCTTGAAATTTCTGGAAGGGTTTGTGTGGAGCTGGTGCTATCTCTTCTTTAAATGTTTGGTAGAATTTCCCATGAAGCCATCTGGGTGTGCAGGTTTCTTTCTGGGAGTATTTTTAACTGAAATTCACTTTCTTTAGTAGCTATGGGGCCATGTCTGTAGGTCTCCAGTTGCCCTCTTCTTTCTCTTAGAAGGACACCAGTCACTGGATGTAAGCCTCACTCTGAATCCAGGAGGTCTTACTTTACGTACATCTGCAAAGACAGTTTCCAAATAAGGTCTCACTGTTTCCACAGGTACCAGGGGTCAGGACCTGGACATAGCATTCTGGGGTGAACACAGTCCAGCCCCCTACAGCCAGCTAATCTTGGGCAGTTTCGGCAAAATTCACGAATAGACATCAAGGATAAAATACAGCCTGTGTCGGCCCCACGTGGCCCCTGGGGCCGTCACCCCGGCCCCTCCACCACCGCATCGCGGTCAGGGCTCGGGGCTCCCCTTCCTGTGGGCCAGGGGTTATCACCTGGGTGCAAGCAGCTCAGCCAAAACGCCCACGTGCAGAAGCAGCTTGGCCGTGTCTGCGAAGGGTGGCTCAGGAAACCGCGCGCTGCACTAGCCCTGCAGCGATGCTTCTGTGGGTCTGGTGGCCCCGCTCACACTGGGGCCCATCTCACTGCAGGCTCCCCCCTCTCCTGGTTATGTTTCCTTGCTGACCCCTTTGGGGAAGTTTTCTGTACACATTTGGCCACAAAATGCCCAGGCACCCAGCTGGCTGCAGATCCTCTCTGTTCTCACTGGTTTTTTATCCCCAAGTCACGTGTGTCTTACTGGCCAGAGCTGCTCTGGACATCCGCTGCCCATCTGGTCCTTGGAGGGTTTGGGGTGGGGAGGTGTCCAGGCTGCAGTGTCCCAGTGAGCCGTGGGGGCGGCCTGTGTCCTCCTCCCGGGTCCCTCCCCCGTGCAGGGGACGGCTGCCACCGTAGGCAGAAGGGGATCGTGTGGGGGAGTGTGTTTCTGAGACCATGAAGTATCCCCTGTTGTGAGCTCTTAGTCAACTCAACACTGATGCAATCTGAAGGAAAAAAAAGAAAATATTACCTATTTTGGGACTTCAACCTGTCAAAATATAATGTTGATAAATGTCAGCCAGTTGAGAATTATTACACGTATATGTGGGTTTGTCTAGTACACAGTGAAGAGTCATGTTCTCTGTATTCAATTTAGTTTCAAGGTGCACAATCCAACATAGAAACACAAAGAAAACATTGCTTTTGTACACAAAGGAATTTACATCACCTGGTTCCTTAAAGAAAGCTTGGCCGCCAGTGTTTCCCGGGTCAGGACAGAGCTCACTCCTGTGTCCCCGCTGGGGACGGGGAGGTCCGGCTTCTAATTGGGGGGGTTTCAGAACCCTTCCTCCTCCTCAGACCTGGCAGAGGCGAGGACGTGCCCACAGAAGTCTGTGTGGCAGGAGTCCGGGTCCATCCAGAGCCGCGGCCGGAGCCGGCTGCTGGGAGCTGGTGGCCTGAGCAGTGTCACTGTCCCTTCAGTGCTGGTTTGGCGCCCTCAGCCCACAGGCTGCTCTCTGGCACCGGGGCGGGCCCAGAACCCGCTGGAGGCGGCTGGACAGCGGGGGCGGCTTCTCCGGATCGTGGGCCCGGGGTGTGCGTCTCGTCCGCGGGCTGGAGCGGCTGCACCTGTGGCCGCGGCGGGCTCCTTGCCCTCCCGCGGCCGCTCCCGCTGCCCACCCTGCCAGGTCCTGGCCCGTCAGCGTCTGGACCCTCCAGGGCGTCTCACTGCCGACCACTGTCCTCCTCGACCTTCCTCTTCGGGCTCCCAGGTGCTCCTGGGATCTCCGTCCACACTCCCTTGGCCGCTGGCTTCCCCCATCTCGTCCACCCCCGGCAGGGCCTTCCCCAGCCTCTCTCTTCCTCCCCTCCTTCCTTCCCCTTTCCCTCAGGCCCAGCAGGGCCATTTTATAGGTAGAGACATGGAGGCTTAAGAGACCGTGGCCACCAGCGAAGGCCACGGCCGTGTTTCCAGACGTCTCTCCTTCAGCTCGCGCGTCAGGATGGATGTTGCCCTGTGGTCACCCGTCTCTGCAGGGGGCCTTCCAGAGAGAGGTCCTGTCTTTACAACGCTTGGATTCCAGACGAAACCATTTTCCTCTAAGATACAGACATCGGACATCAAGTGAGGATCCAGATACTTGACGTGATCGTGTATTTTATGTGTGATTTTCGAGTGTCATGTGACGTTCAGGTACGCAGTTACAACCCACGCGGGCTAACGCTGAGACACAGCCGGCGGTCTGAAGCCACCGTCGCGAGATGCAGGCGTAAAGGGCCCCGGGGATTTGAAGTCTTGTCACACGGCCCCTCCCTTAGCGGTGTCACCTGTTCCATTTTCTCTGGCATTAAGCAGGCGATCCTCCATCCTCGGTGTGGCTCACGAGCTGATGTGACACTCTCTTCTGTGGGCCTCTGTGCAAACTAAACAGATTTCGAAACTCAGAGGCACAGCTTCTTCACACATTGGATTTGCAGAACAAATGTTTGCATGTAATTTTGCTTTCCAAAATGTCAAAAAAAGCACAAATATGAAAACATATTCTCAAAGAAGGGATCTTTTATGAAAAAATTGCTTACAGTAAGTCTTTCCAGTTGGCATTGAGAAATACTGTGTCGAATTATTTTTAATAGTTGCAAAGAGAGACCTCACTTTTCGGAAGGAGGGTGTGTTCCCGAAGGAGGAGGGGGCAGAGGCCAGGCCACACCCATCCTCACCTCCGTGATGATGGGACACCCACATATCAGAGGGACGCGTGGCCGCCCAAGATGAAGACCGCATTTCCCAACCTACCTGCCAGTTAGTTGTGGTCATGTGACTACGTTCTGGCAGCAGATAGGACCCAAGCACAGGATATGTGGCCCTTCTGGGAAGTGCCCTAAGGAGAGGGTGCCTTCCTGCTAGCTGGAAGGTGAATGTAATGGCTGGAGCTGCGGCATCCATCTTGGGCCATGAAACAACGTTGGGCGAGGAAGGCATCCTAGCGGACCATTCAGAGAGAAGGAACCTGAGTCCCAGACCCTGTGGAAGATGCTCCCAGACTTGGGCGGCTACTGCCGGCCTTCATGGCTGTGAGAAGAAGTAAGCTTCTAAAGCCCAAGGAGATGTGCTTTTGATCTTTCTGTGTGGAAATAGACTTAGATATTGATCTTTGTGCACTGACATAGATTCAGGAAGCCCCTTTAAGCCCTCTGAACATGCCTGTCTCTTGCTTCCTCTTCAACCGCCTTGTTGTTTCTCATCCCAGTTTCTACAGGACCTTCCAGCCTGGCCCCTTCCCCCCTTCCCACACCACTCCACTCCCCGAAGCCCACCCTGCTCTCCCTTCAGGAGGGCCTCCCACCCTCGGTGGTCTGACATCTCCCAAACCTTTTTATTCGCCTCAAAGCTCTAGAACAGTGTAGGGATTTAGGAGATGCTTCTCAAAGGTGCCACCCTTGCTCCGAGCTCCTGAGACATTGTGGTTGTATATCACTGTCTGAAAAAAAAAAGAGAGAGAGAATAGACTCATTTGGGGAACAAGCGTTTTCTTCTAGAAGGGTGTAGTGGCATAAATCTTCACATTCACGATCTAACTAACCCTTGGTAGGCCCTAAGCGCTGGCCAGGAGGGGGAGGTCAGGGTGAGGTTGCGAGTTTGCCCCCCAGCTGGGGAATAACACCTGCATTGTCACAGGTGGGCCCAGGTGCGTGTGGGAGAAGAGGGGCTGAGAAAGTCCAGAAGCTTGAGGAAGGGAGAAGCAACTCCTGCTGGCAGGTCAGGAAGGTCCCCAAGGAAGAGAGGGCACTTGAAAAAGTCTGGAAAGAGGCCCAGGAGGAACGTGGTGAGTGAGGAGGTGAGAACACCACCAGCCCAGGCCCAGCGGGGTTCACGGCACGTGGCGCCAGGTGGAGGTGGTCGGGGCAAGCCTGCCCCTCGCTCCCCGTGTTCCTCTCTTGGAGGTGTGAGCGGTGGGCGCCGGATGCTCAGCAAGCCCTCTTACACTTGTGGGCGCTGCCACGTCCCTCGCTCATTCCCGGAGGTGAGCGGGTGCGGCAGGTGCGGGTGGCTTGGGCGGTGGAGCCACGGGCAGCCCTGGCCTGCTGCTCACAGCCTGTACCTGCAGGCACACCTGCACCGGCGCACACACCCGCACACCTGCACACCTGCCCCTTCACCTCCCCCCAGTGCACTGGCGCCCCAGCTGCGGCACCCCGCCGCTCACTTTGTACGAGTGGATCATGCTTCAGCAAACAGGGGTGTCCTTCTGAGCGGAAGCCCTTGGTCTCTCAGAGGCCGCAGAGGAGCACCTGACCTGGCCTCTCGGCCCCGGGGTGTCGGTCATAACAGGATCCCTGTGCCTATTTTCAGCACTTAAGTTGATAAGGCCGGGAACTCGTACTGGAGCAGAGGGCTTTTATAAGCCACTTGATTTTAAAGACTCAATAAAGAGGGTGTATCTCTTAAAACAAGGGCTGGAAAGTAGCTGCTGTGTTTGAGGAAGGACTTCTGAGTCAGGACCGCGCACATCACTGGGCTTGCGGCCCTTGGTTCTCGGAAAATGTGTTTAGTCGGAATTGAAACAGCATATATTTCACTTCATCGTGTGTTTTCAGAACGACCTCCAAGTTTTTCTTTTTTGCCCTTGCCGCGTGGCATGTGGGATCTAGTTCCTGGACCAGGGAATGAACCTGAGCCCCCTGCATTGGAAGCACGGAGTCTTAAGCACTGGACCACCAGGGACGTCCCAAACGACCCCCATTTAGAACATGCATTGAAAACCCAAAATGAACCCAATTCCTCTGCAGTTGTATCTTTCAAGCTGTGAAGGAAATACTTTCGTACTGTTCAGCTGTGCCAATCTTGTCTGAGCAGGCAAGCTTGTCTGATACGGGCAGGGTTGTTTCCTGACAGTGGTCTCAGCAATTCTCCTTTCTTCTGGACTCAGAATTAAAGGATTACCTTGGAAACCCTCTCGTAACCGATGGTGATCCCAGCTGGGACAGGCTGACGCAAGTCCTGAGCCTTGTTAAATCATGGGAGTTGCATTCTGTGACACGAAGAGAAGGCAGAGCTGCGTGGCGAGCGTGGGTTCTGCCATGCCCTTGGTAGGGACTGCCTCTCTCCACCTCACTTTCCTTCCTCATCTGCAAAGTAGGGATGAGGCCGGACCTGTCTGCAGGGTCTCGGTGAAGCCCCATGTGAGCACAGGTGAGGTGCCTGGAAGGGTGTGGAAGGGCGTGGAAGGGCACCTGGCACAGCTGGTGCTCGGAAGCCCCCGCCATCTCATCAGTGCTCTTCTGCCAGAGTCAGTGCTCTTTTCACAAGGAAGTGGGAGTTGGGGGTGGAAGGGAGCACATCCCTGAATTCTCAGTAGGGTTTGTTTTGATGGGGCAGGAAAACACAAAGCGTCGAGTGCTTCATGAAGGCTAGGGAATCAGTCCCAGTTCTCTGAGAGCTGGCTCCTGATGGCCAATGCGGTTTTGAGGGAAATTGGATGTGATTTTTGCTACTGATTAGATTACTGGGGGAGAAGCATGGCCAGCTTGGTGCATTTGGTAGAAATTCTTGATTCTTACAGGAGAGGTGGCTTGTTTTGAAGTGGGCAACCCCCCACCTTCTCTTCGAACGAGTGACTTCCTCCAAGTTCACGTGCAGTTGTGTGGGTCCTGCTCTGACCATGTGCCCTGCAGTCTCCATCTTCACAGTTTGGGTTTGTTAGTGTGTAACACACACACACACACACACACACACACACACTTCTCTGGATGTACATCCCCAGCACGTGTGCACAGTGACATGACAGGTGTCTGAACATGCTTGCCGGCCAAGGGCACTGGAACGGAGGCGGCGGCTGCCCGCCGGGCCTCCTGGGACACCCGCAAGCTGGGGTGGGGGGGCCTTTGCCATGAGGGGAGCCTTGGACAAGTTAAGGGGGGCAACGAGACGACGGGTCTCCAGGGTTATTGCAAGCGGCATCTTCACGTCGACCTAAGGAAAAGCGGATCTCACGGGAAGGACTTCATAAACGGTGGCTGCCGGTATCGGCAAGAAAAGCGTGAGCTGCCCTCTCCGCTAAACACGAGAGTCCGCTGTCTCTCACGCGCCGTGCCAACCGCGTGGGCTTTCTTCTTCTTCTTCCACGAGGGGTAACATCGTGGCCTGTGTTTGGTTTGGGAGCTGCTCTGTGTTCGTGACCGTGGGTCTGTGTCCATGCTGTGGCCTCTCAGGAGCAAATCGCGCTGATATCCTGCCGTCTTTTTACAATATTATTCACATTATTATTATGTTAAATTGCAGGTGATTTCCTGTCTCTAAATGTGGACTTTTATTCGAAACCGTTAGCTCATACGTTTGCCTGTCACGGGGATGCTGTGCTTTTGTGGGAAGTTGAAGGTGACGGGAGCTGAAGGGGGCCGCCTCTAGGTCTGGATGCTAGTCCCACGCCTTCCTCACTGGAGTCCCTGCGACTGGCTGGTCTAGACCGCGTTTCCTCTTTGATCCTCGTCAGGAGGTTTACAGAGGAAATCACTGAGTAAACGTGCAGCCTCGTGCCTGGCCCACCCTGGGGAAGTGAGCTGGGCAGAGGCTGGGGGGTGAGGATGGGGGTGGGGTGGGCGGTGGGCCCGGAGCCGCGGGCACAACCGGAGGGACCACTGAATCAAACGTGGGTGGGCAGGAAGGCCGCTGTCTCCCCTTGAAGAAGAAACCTGGGGCCACGCCGCGTGCAGCAACACGGCATATCTGAGGTGGACGCGTGCAGGGCTCACGGTGGGGCTTGCGGCTCTAAACCGTCATTATGATTCACCGAGTGACCCCCGCCAGACGGTCTAGGGCCATTTCCTCATTCCTGCTTCCAGCACGTCTGGGGGGAGGGGTGTTGCAGGTTCACAGCGCTGCGCGGGGTCAAGGACACACGTCCACAGAGGATTCCTGCAGCGTCCCAGCAGGTATGATGGGGACAACACCGCCCCCACCCCCGCCCCGAGACGCGCGCGCGGGTGAATCCCCGGAGCCCGGCAGCCCCCGCGTCTGCTCTCCCGGGTGCTTCTGCAGGCGCGGTCGCACTTCACACGTGTGAAGTGGGAAGATGGGCCGCGCGCATCCTCGGGCCGCGCGCATCCTCGGGCCACGCGCATCCTCGGGCCGCGCGCATCCTCAGCCCTCGCGCTGGGAGGTGGGGTGGGCCTCCCGGCGCCCGGGACGTGTGCCCAGTGATTCGGACTCCAAGGACGAGGAGCAGGTATTTGCGGGGCCTGCTGTCTAAGCATGAAGTCTTCAGGGTTAGGGCTTGGACAGCAGAGGACAGACCCGCCCCCGAGGGCCTCCTGCGGTCAGTCGACCGGGTGGGCGGTGGAATGCCTCGTCAGGTGACGCCAGTGGTGGGATCCTGGGGGCCGCGGGACACGTGAAACAGCGCGTCCTCTAGTGAGAATGTGAGGCACCCGAACATTTTTCCAAAGGTCCACCCAGAAATGATTTCTTTCCTTAGAATCATAGTCTGCCGTACGGCGTGAAGCTCTCAGCACAATCTGCAGGAGGAAGGGGCACCCTTGCTGTCCCCTTCTTCTTCGTCCGGCCCTCACGTTGTACGTAACGAGTTTCTTAGGCGCCTGCAGCCGCGGGACCCGTTACCGAGGGCTGTGCCAAGGGCACCGCGCCGTGGGCACACCTGGGGCAGCCGCGGCTGCGCTGTGGCCCTGCCGGCTGCACGTGGAGAGGCTGCAGGGGCGTCCGCTGAGGCCCCGGCCCCAAAGCCCCCACCTCCTGGGACCCCAGGGCGGACAGGGAGCTCAGGACCAGCTCAGAGTGTGGAGAAGAGTCCCTGACCCCTGGCGTGGCGGGGACCGGCCGGGACGCCCCTGGGGAACCCGTGTGCACACGCCCAGTCAGTGGAGATGCCCACGCCCTGCGACCCACGAACAGCCCTCCTAGGGCTCCACCCCAGGGAACCCCACAGCTGAGACGGTCCTTCCTGTGGACTCGTGAGGCCTGGAGTGTCCAGCAGGAGGGAGGTGTAAGTGAGGTCGGTGGAGCCACGTCCCGTGCAGAGCCCAGAGCAGTCGGACATAAAGAGAACGGGCTGCAGCCCCGGGGCCGGCGGGGACGAGGCAGAGCCTGAGAACCACGGTGAATGGGGGCTGTCTTTCTTTTTTAGAAGCACAGAAACAATCACAGCCCAAGGCCAAAGAAGAGAGGCGCAGAGTGCCAGGGGCTTCTTTGGCGGGTGGGGACTCGGGGTCCTTCTGAGACTTGAAGCAGATTTTAGCAAGTAGAACGGAAGGTGATGAGACATCATTTGAAAGCTGAAGCAACGGTAAACCCCCCCAGGTGGCTGAGAGCGGGGACAAGGGCCGAGGTGGGGGGACAGCAGGGGGCGGGCCCGTGGCGTCTGCCTGTGGCCGCTGAGCGCTGCGTGGGGAAGCAGACCCGGCTGCGTCCGGGAGGGGCCGTGAGGCTCAGACACTCACGGGTGTGCACGCAACTACGAACGTACCCGTTAGGCGTCAAGCTTTATTCTTTCGATAATGAAACTATGGCCTTTCACACTCGTAATTTTAACCTCCAAGCTCGAGTTCTGTTTTACGTTGGAGGGGAAGGTCCGGACTGTAAGCGGTTTGACCGCTCACAGCGTTTGCAGACTCATTTTAGATGCAGCTGCGCGGCCAAGCTCTTTCACTTTCAGAATAAAATTAAAGAGAACTCGCATCTCGTTTGCACTGCCGCACTTCTGGTGGCGTCAGCACCTCTGTGGTCCGTGGGCTTTCACGGGGTTTATAGTGTCAGCAGAGGGATTATTTCAGGCTGACACTTGGCACAGACGGTCCTGAGCCAAACGTGGTTTTGAAGGGGAGGATTTGATCTCAATGATTCCATTCAGCGTCGTTGAAGGAGAGCGAGAAGAAAGAATGTATGCGGCTTCTGGTTCCGCGGTATTCTTATTTTAGAGGGAACTGCAGTGACCCTGGCCGGCAGCGCGCTTTCAGCCTGCACCGACATTTTGGCGACTTGGGAAAAAGAAACCTCATTCACACAAGCCAGGGTTTGGGAACGGCCGCCCCGCTTTCCCGCCGTGGCTGTGCTGCGATGTTGACCCAACAGGACACACAGATCCCGCTGTCCCCCGCTGGATGCCAGCCAGGCGGCCGCGGTCTGTGGAGCAAGACCACTCGGGGCGTGAGGCCAGCGCAGCCCTGGACACCTCAGCGCAGCAGAAAGCCTCTGTTCCCCTCATGACAGGCGTTGCCCAGAGGGGGTCCCGGCCCATCCTTGACCACGGGGGTGGACTCGCAGACGGACCCGGAGAGAAAGCTCTTTTTTAATTAGGTCAGCCCGTGGTGGGGGGCGTGCAGAGGACACAGGTTCTGGTTCAGTGCATGACCCGGAGGAAGGGGTCTCTGCCCCATGAATCCCTCCAGCACCTTCGAGTTCACGGGACCCTCAGGACCACCTTTCCTCAACCCGTGTTTCGTTTCCGGGGAGGGGGCACGGGCTCCCGTCAGCAGTCATGAGCCATCAGTGAGAGGGCCCCCCCACAAACCCAGGACCAGGGGCTTGGTCCAGGGGAGGCCTCCATTCCTGCAGCTTTTGTGGGATTGTTGTATTCATTTCTCAATCCTTTTCTTTTTTTTGACTTTGAAACCTGAGCTGTTTGGATGGTGCCTGGAAGGGGTTGTGGGGGGGGGATTCCCTGACCCCGAGGGGAGAGTGCATCCTGGGATGCCTGGACCTCAGCCAATGCAGCCAAAGGCGCCCGCTCTGGCCACCTGCTCTTCACCCCGCCCCACCCCACCCTGGACAGGTGAGACGGGCAGCAGGTGGTCGGTCCCAGGCACCACCACTCAGGGCCACGGGGCTCCTCGGGGGCTGTGGAGGAAGCTCTGTAGTTCCCCGGGGGATGAGGTGGGCTGGTCTGGATAAATCTACAGCCTGGCAGGGGCCTGAGGCAAACGCAGCAGGCTGCGAGCCGGGGGGGGGGGGGGGGGGGGGGGGGGGTGTAGCCGGTTCTCGGGTGGGGATGGGAGTCTTGCTCCCTATTTCAGGCCGTAGAACCGCCCCCCCTGGGGGGGGTGCTTGCCGGCCACTGTGTGATCTTTCTAGGCTGCCTTGGTGTCCAGTCAAGGGAATCTGGCTCCCCGGAGGGGACGGTTCTGCATCTCAGGGGTGGGAACTGCTGGGGCCCATTTTCAGAAATCAGCAGAGCAGAAAGAGAAGTGAGCATGCTTCCTGCTTCTCGTCCGGGGCACCGTCCTCAGAGCACCGCCCGGCCCGGGCTCCGTGTGGCACGACTGGCCGCTGGCGGCCAGCCAGGGGGCGGGCGGGCTGAGGGCTGGGCCCTCCACGCAAAACCTGCTGCAAACTGCAAAAGGGTGGGCTCCCCCCAGGGGGTCTCCCTCCCCCCCCAACCCCAGCCCTCCCCTTCTCCAACCAAAGTGTCAGGGAAGTTACTTTTACACTTTCCTGCCTCTCTGAGGCCCAGGTAGGTGCAGGATGGCTCTGCGTGGCTTTCAGGTGTTCTCCCCCGAGCACACACGTAAGGTGGGTGTTTTGGGGGCAGGTGGGTGTGTTTTGAACGTAGCCACGTGGGGTCGGGGCAGAGGGGAGAGTTTGGAGGCAGGTGACGGACGCAGGGTCTCTGTGCCAAGCGGAAGTTCTGCAGAGCCAGCCAGGGGACGCGGGCGCGGGTGGGTGGGGTCCCTGCGTGTCCCTGGCGGAGGCTGGGGACCGGGCCCTCGGCGCCTCCTCTGTGAGGGGTGAGATGGGCCCCCACCCTGTCGCCTGTGCGAATTTCCTGTGTTTCCAAGGCTCCTGTACACACCTTCATCCAAGGCTCCCCTGCAGGCCACACCCCGGGGCCTGGTGAGGACACCCTGGGGCTCAGGCCCCCGGGGCCTCTCACGGACCTCCGGCCGCTCCTCTCCGACCGTGCGGTGGCCGCGGTGGGGCCCGTCCAGGGCGGTGCAGTGCGTGAGGCTTTCAGGTAGAGGACAGGGTAATTTGGAAGCTGTCTGCTCTGTCAAAATGAGGATTCTACAACCTTGCAGTCGTCATTCCTTAGTTTCCGAGTTCCTTTCCCTGTTTGAAACCGAGCGCCGCTTCTCCGTGTCTAGCCGCGTCTGGGCGGCCAGGCCCTCAGCGCGGCCCGCCGTGCCGCCCGCTGTTCGCCCCGTGAGCGGTTTCTGATGGTTCTGATTACACACCACAGGGCAGGACAGAGGGGCAGCGTCTCAGGACCCCAGCAGCACGGTTCCTCCGCTCACCAGGGAGCCGGCCGGAGTGGACAGGGCCTGTCTGCTGCTGGGCTGGGCGGGCGGCCAGCGCTGCAGCGAGGGTCACTGCGGGGCCGCGGGCGGGCAGGCCCCCCCCCCCACCACTGACTTTGGCAGAACCAGGTCTGTCTCCGCATCCAGCGCCTCAGGGTGTTCTGTGCTGTGCTAATGTTTACTGAGTCACAGAATCTTGGGTTCCTTCCTGGAAAGGGCTCTCAGGTGTTTCCCTGCATGAGGACCTGTTGAGACGGGCCCTCCTTCTGTCAACAGCGGCAGCTTTGGTTTCCCACACATTTTCACGTGCTCCCAAAGTGATGTTCCGGCCCTTCTTGTCATTCTCCTTGAAGTTGCCACTTGGTGACTCCGCTTGTGCAGGACGCAGGGCAGGCCGGGGCCTCTGGGGGCCGGAGGGAGGACGCTGGGGGGTCGGCAGGGTCTGTGTCGTAGCGGGATGGCCAGCACGGCCCAGGGCGGGGCAGCGGCTCCTGCTGTGGCCTGCGATGCTGGGAGACTGGCCTCCTTGCCTGGATTTTCTCAGTGGAATGAAGTTACTTGAGGGTCACGTCCCTGCAAGGACAGGGTCAGGTCCCGGCGACGGAGGCCTGTAAGGAATTCAAGCAGGGGCGGGGCCTGGGCTGCAGGGGCGGGGCCTGGGCTGCAGGACGCCCCCAAGCTGGGGGAGGCGGGTCATTTTACATCCAAACCTTAAGGCGGGTGGGGGTCACATCCTTCTCAGGGACCCGGCAGGTCTTCAACAGACGGAGCTCTGGCTTTCAACCTGCCCCCCTCACGCCTCCTCCCTGCAGCGCAGGGCCGCACCACCCCCAGGACACGGCAGCATGTTCCGGCTCTGACCTGGGGGGGTTCGCACACAGGTGTGACCTGCTCAGGGAAGGCTGCCTCCGGGAAGAAACCACTGCGGGAGGCTGGCGGGAGGAGCAGCCTGCAGGACTCAGGACTGGACCAGGCAGGCGGGCGCTCAAGGCTGGTCCTCCCGTCCACAGTCAGGACCCTCCCAGGCCACGTCTCAGGGGGGTAGGGGTCCAGGGCAGGGACAGGCACCTGCGGGCTGCGTGTGAGGGAGGTTTCACCAGAATGCGGCCCCGCCCGCCGTGCACGCGTTAGCCGTCACCCTTGCCCCCTGCGTCAGGATGAGTGGTCATAGCGGGGATGGAATGGCCACAAAGCCTAATGACTCCAGGGGCCAGCCCTGCACAGGCGTTTGTGAGCCTCAGGGACCACTAGCGTTACCAAAAGCTCAGCCTCCCTGTGCACCGGCGTCGAATCAAATCTCAGAGACAGAGTTTTGGGTGAAGTAGAAAAGAAGAGCTTTATTGCTTTGCCAGGAAAGGAGGACCCACCAGGCTTCTGCCTCGAAAAGCTGTGTCCAGGCTTCCCTGGTGGCATAGTGGTTACGAATCCGCCTGCCAATGCAGGGGACACGGGTTCGAGCTCTGGTCCAGGAAGATCCCACATGCCGCGAAGCAACGAAGCCCGTGTGCCATGACTACTTAGCCTGCACTGTGGAGTCCTCAAGCCACAACTATTGAGCCCTCGTGCCACAACTACTGAAGCCCATGTGCCTGGAACCTGTGCTCCACAACAAGAGAAGCCACAGCAATGAGAAGCCCACGCACTGCAATGAAGAGTAGCCCCCGCTGGCCCCAACTAGAGAAAGCCTGAAATAAAAAAACAAATAAATAAAATTAAAACAACAACAACAACAAAAAGAAAAGCTATGTGTCCCCACCTGGGAGGATTTGATGAGGGTTTTGTAACAAGGATTCAAAGCTGGGGTCTCTGACAAGATCAGGGCTTGTGCGGGGCCCCGGGTGCTGGGTCTCCTGATCTCCATGAGCTTCTCTGGTCCCTCTAATCTGGCCTCAGGTGGTTTCGTGGGTGCTCCTCCCTTGAAGAGCAGCTGTTGGAATCCGCCCTTTGGAGCTCAGGGAAGGTCATGGAGGTGGAGTCTTGCCCACAAGAAATGGGGGAAAAAAAGGCCTCCGTGCCTGGGAGGCCCCCGGGGCCCCACTTGGTTTCACTGGGGACATGCAGGGTCCTGGCACACCCCCCCAAAGACAGACGAAGGGAGCCTTGAACGATAAGGTCGGCGTCCAGGTGAGAGCAGGTGCGGGTGGGCAGAGGCCTGACGGCCTCACGGGCACGTGGGCACGCCCTCACGGCAGCAGGTTTGCGGTGCCCAGACCACACGTGTCCGTGAAGCCACGTCCTGCTGGGAGAGCCGAGGCCTCTGCCCCTGCCGTCCACGCCGAGCCCTTGGGGGAGACTCTCTGTCTCCTGGCACCCTCCCAAGGCGCCTGCGTCCCTCGGGGCTGGAGGCCAGGGCGACACTCCCTGCTGGGGGGTTGGGGTCACTTCTGGACAAAGTTCCCGGAATCTGTGTTTTTGCAGCTGCATCCCCGGGGGAAGCTCGCTGTTGCCACAGACCTTCCTTCGGGGGACCCAGAGCCGGCCAGGGGATGGCGCCCGCGCCCCTGCGATGTGTCCTGTCAGCTCCGGAGGGGCTGCGGGGCTGCGGGGGAGGGGCTGCCCCGCCACTGCGCCCCTCCCCCCGCCCGGAATGTCTGTGCTGCAGACAGGAACTTCCCAGGTCAGCTGACGCCTGGAGACAGCAGTGCGCTGCTGACCGGGGCCAGGATGCGGGTGCGTCCGGCGTGAGGGGCGGCTGGGGCCCGCGCAGGAGGCCGGCCCGTGGCACGCCGCCCCTCAGCCGCCGTTCTGCTTGGAGGGCAGGGCCCCGGGCTCCGTGCCTGAGGCCCCGTGACCCCGGCCGGGCCTGGGCTGTCCTGCCCGGTTGGAGGCTCACAGCTGAGACCCCGGCTTCGGGCTGGGCGGCCACGAGGGGGCTTTGGAAGAGCTGGGTGGGCCCTGAGCCCCAGAGTCTGGGGGCCTTGCCGGTGGGGGCTGAGGAAGCGGCGGGGGCACCGAGGTTGCTCCCCAGACCTGCCTGGGGGGCCCCCCACCCCCCGGGGAAAGTTGCCCAAAGTTTGGCGCCTCCATCCCGTAGCATCGTCTTCTCTCTGCAGCAGTGATGATCGACCCTCAAATGTGAAAGGAAATCTGGACGCGCTCTTCCCGTCTGTCATCTCATTGGGTCTGGCTTCCTCGACTTGACCCCCGGTTCCCGGGCATCCACCCGAGAAAAGCCAGGGCTGGGCCCGGTCTTCGTGGGAGCTCAGGCCGGCAGCTCCGCCCCCAGTGCGGGCGCCCCGGCCACACGCAGTCCTCGTCTGGGCATCCTCCTCCTCCTCCAGATGCCAGGGTTGTCCTGCGGGTCTGGGCCCGGCGCCCAGGACACATGGGCCCACGAGAACCACCTGCATCCCCTCCGCAGCGCGCATGGTTTGTGCGGTCCCCCCGGGGCCCGGCGACCTTGCCGGCATCCATGCACGGAGGTATCTCCCTCCGTGGACGCCAGCACCTTGCCAAGTGGCGGACAGCTCCATCCAGGAGGCCCCTCCCCCTGATTTCTCTCAGCCCTGGAAGCCTGGGGGCGGGGGGCCTGCCAGCGCTCCCCACCCTGCCCGCCCTGCACCCTCCCCCCTGGAGAGGCAGACCCCCCCGGGAGCGAGTCTAAGCGTTGTAGGTCCTCGTCCAGGGCCCCAGCCACGTCACAAGGGCACAGGTGGTGTCACCACACCCACCCTGTCCGCAGGGGGCTGGTACACTCTTTTCCCCAGCACCCTGGGGGGCTGGTCTGACGACCCCGCCGGTCTCTGCCCTGAGCTTTCTGGAGAGCCCTTGCTCTCTGGGGGCGGGCGTCCCTCTGGCCACTGCAACTCAATGCGGGGGTGGGGGGGTGGGGAGGTGCCCAGGGCACACCCAGTGCCTTGGCTGCATCTGAGCAGCTGTCTCCGCATCACCAGCGGAGGGGGGCCCACTGCCCCCCAAGCTCAGGCCGGCCGCTCCCCTCCCCGCGGAAGACGAACGTGAAACACTGTACCTTAAAGTCTGGAGAAGTAAGTTCTGGGGCAGGATTGGTTTTTTAGAGATTATAGTTTGGAAAACTCTGGTGCATCTTGTATTTTAACCATTTTGGGCTGCAGCATTTTATGTCTGCACGTGAAACACCAGTGGTACTCCACTGTTACTGTTATTTTAACCAGGAGCTTCATCTCTGTGAAATGAAATTCATGTTTTAAGGCAAGGCAAGATAAAAAAATTTTTTTAAATGCATAATCTGGGCTTGTGCCTCAGAGGTCTGAATTTATTAGGGTCAAGGTAGGACTCAGGAAGCTCTACTTTTATTTTTTTAAATTTTTATTTTATTTTATTTTGGCTGTTTGGGGTCTCTGTTGCTGCGTGCAGGCTTGCTCTAGTTGTGGCGAGTGGGGGCTATTCTTCATTGTGGTGCACGGGCTTCTCAGTGTGGTGGCCTCTCTTGTTGTGGAGCATGGGCTCTAGGCGTGTAGGCTTCAGTCGTTGTGGCCCGTGGTCTCAGTAGTTGTGGCTCACGGGCTCTAGAGCACAGGCTCGGTAGTTGTGGCGCACAGGCTTAGTAGCTCCTTAGCATGTGGGATCTTCCCGGCCCAGGGATGGAACCCATGTCCCCTGCACTGGCAGGCGGATTCTTAACCAGTGCACCACCAGGGAAGTCCCAAGGCAAGAAAAGTTTAAACATAAAAGATTTACTCTGCCCTTTGGCCTCCCCTCTCCCCCGACTGTGCACTGTGTGTCTGCATGAGGCGTGGCCCAGACCCCGCCTCGGCAGAAATACCTGCTCAGCTGCAACGAGCAGCGTTCTCCCGGCACCCACGAGGCAGATCCTTAAAGATAACGCTCCTTCCTGGTCTTGTGAGGGCCATGACGACACTTAGCTCTAGATTGTGTAAACTGTCAATAATACATCACTTAAAGAGCAGCCCTCTGTCTCAAAACACTGAAATAACTGTGCCTGGACTTCTGACGGGTGGAAGAGTTCTCTGAGAGCTTTCTGAGACGCTGCTCTCAGGTTGTAACCCTCGAATAAAATTTTCATTTCTTTCTTAGATTAATTTTTTCATCGACGTCTGTAACATAATATCAACAATAATTACGGTAACAACAAACAGTGCTGGGGTTTGCAAAGTGTTGTGCAAAGTACCTTGGAGACCCGGCAGTGGCAGCGGGGGGGATGGGGTATCAGCTGTCCCACCGGTGAGGGCGCTTGACTTGCAGGAGAGGAAACCTCGCAGCGGCTCAGAGCTGGGGTTTAGAGGGTCCTCACGTTGCGCTCAGGGACGGCGGGGCCCATCTCCTGGTCTGTTGTCTATTTCAGAAATATTCCTTAAGCCAACTTTCCCCATAAGGTGAATTACAAAATCAAAGTAGTGCTTGGAATATCTAAGCCTTTGAAGAAATTCCTTAAAATAGGATAGAAAGTGCAGTTTTATCTGAATTCCCCTAAAATATGTAGATGGTAGAGCTGAGACAACCTCTAGCAAGTTAATGCTGCGAGTTCTGTGGGAGAAGAAAGGCTGCCGAGGAAGCAGCCATCCCGGAACACAAGGTCTGGCAGTCGCCCTCCTTAAGGAGAAAGGGGCGTCTCCTCAGTAGGCGGGACCCCCGCAGGGAAGCAGGCGTTCCCGCGGCCTGGCCCTGTTTGGGCGCCTCTGGATTTTGCTGCAGTGACGGTGTGACTCTGAAGGCGGGTGCAGGCGTGGCTTTCCCCAGCACCCACCGTGTCCCAGCTCCACTGCTGGCTGGGGTGAGGCAGGGCAGCCGGTGGCCCTGCTGCAGGGCGCTGACACACTGCGTGCCAGGCTCACGTCCCCTGGTCTGTCTTTGGCAGGGCTACAGAGGCGGAGTTCATCTTCAGAAGGCCCCTTGGGGTTCACGGTCAGGCAGTAGCTGTTTACAGAAGGCCCACGGGACACTGGGCGCTGGGCTGGCCCCCACAGGTGTGCTCCTGGCTGTGTCACCACGGCCCTCAGAAGAGGGTGTCCGTTCCAGGACCTGGCTGGTGGGCCCACCGCTGGCCTCTCATCCCCTCCTGGCTGCCTCTGTGCTAAGTGATGCTCACATCTCCCCCCGAGACGCATACGCTGGATGTCGGGGGAGCCCCCGGGTGCAGGATGGCCCTGGAGGAGAGAAGAGTAAAGGCCAGGCAACCACACCGGTCCTCACGGTCCTGCTTCTGTGCTCTCGGATGCACCTGCTCACTGAAGTCCGTCTGTGACTCCAGATCCACGCGTGGTCCCACCACGGGGTGCCAGCCCAGGTCCGAGAGGCGACACTGCCTCCTGTCTCAGCTCCAACGGTGACGTGTGGCCTTCTTGAGGTTTACGAAGAGTTGTCTTTTTTGCATTTTTGTGCTTTCTTTGGGCGATTTTGCTGCTTTCAGTGCCCCCAAGCCCAGTGCAGAAGGCTGTGCGTCAGGAGACAGGGCCTGGGAGAGAAGCTACCAGGGGGCCGGAGCCGCACGCTCTTGGCTGCGGGCCTGTGGCAGCCACAGTCGCTATCCGGGAAGGTGTCCCTCAGCAGAAACACACACACGACACGGGTAGGCATGGACCGGCTGGGGGAAATGTGACCCGAGCCGCACAGGAGCCCAGCCCTGCGTCCCCAGGAGCAGAGGCTCAGGAGCGCCCCCTCCGGGCTTGGGAGTCCCTATGGAACGGTTACTGCGCATCAAGATGCAGCCCCACTCTGCTGGAGGGGGACAAGCGTTTTTTAAAAAAAGAAACAGTGTCCTTCAACTGTAAACCCGCAGGGATGAGTAAGTGGAGCATCAGTTTCTAAAGAAGAGAAAACGCGGGTCTTCCTTAGCTGCCCCAGGGCTGACCTTCCCCCACGTTGGGTCGGGAGTGCCCTGATGTGACAAGCTGAACGCCCCCACCAGGGACGGGTATTTCAGGGCCGCGGGCACTCTGAAAACTCCGTTATTCCGTGACACATTCGTGGCTGCTCCTTTTCTCCGACGGCCCTGAGGAGCAGGGTCATCTGATTCTGACTCACACACTGGCGCGGTGCCCTGGAGGGGAGACGATGGGATGGCGGATGGTGGCCCACCCTGGAGGAGCCTGGGGGGTGGGGAGCGTGTCAGGAGACCGGGACTAGAGGCCCCCCGATCACTGCCCCCGATCAGACTGGTGCACGTATGGACCCGGAGGGGAAGCCCTGGGGGAAGCCGGCTGGAGCCTGAGACAGGCGGGGCGGCTCCGTCCTGCCGGGTCGTGGCAGTGGCCCCTGGGGGCATCTCCAGCTCCTGCTGCACACTCGCCTATTGTCCGGACGGAAGCCAGAGCTACCTGTGAAGTGTCACTCAGCGTGACGGCTGATGTGACGGGTCAGCCTAACCGGATCCCCGAGTGGCCAGGTGTTTGGTCCGACTTTATGCGGGTGTTTCTGGATGAGAATAGCCCTCGATTCCGTGCACGCGGTCAAGCGGACGGGCCTCCCCAGGAGCTGGGCCTCCTCCCATCGTTGCACTCACTTTCTGCCTGTTTCTCTTGCCGGCCAGGATGCTCCTTCCGGGATGGCAGGGACGTGGTCCGTACCTAGGGTAGTGCCCGGCTCACCTGTGGAATGAGTTTTATTGGAGATAAAGATGGGTTCAGACGGGCCGGCTCTGTATGGTCGCCAACTGTTATGACTGACACTGAAACTTCACTCCTGAGGGGGTGACTGGGGACCTGGTTTTAATGACTGACGAGTCTGAATTAGAGGGTTTCTTTAAGGAAATACAGGCTAGTTTCATCACATTAGAGAACATATGGGAAAAATTCAATAACTAAGTGCTTCCAAGAAGAATTCCTGCCAGTAGGTGATGGATAAATAAAGGTAGTCCATCCAGACAGTGGAATATTATTCAGTGCTTAAAAGAAATGAGCCATCAAGCCATGAAAAGTCGTGAACGAACCTTAAATGCATGTTACTAGGTGAGAAAAGTCAATCAGAAAAAGCTACAGATTGTATGATTCCAACTGTGACATTCTGGAAAAGACAAACTATGCAGACAGTGAAAAGATCAGGGGTTCCAGGGTTTGGTGGGAAGGATGAACGGGTGGAGCACAGAGGGGTTTCAGGGCAGGGAAACTACTCTGAACGATTTTATAATGGTGGATACATGTCACCATACATTTGTCTACACCCGCAGAATGCACAGCACCAAGAGGGAATCCTGAGGGAACTGTGGACTTCAGTTGGTACAGTGTATCAGTGTTGCCTCATCAGGTGTAACAAGCGCACCACACCAGTGCAGGAGATTAGTAACAGGGAAAACTGCGGGTCAGGGGGGAGGAGGTACGTGAGAACGCTCTGTACTTTCTGTTCAATTCTTCTGTAAACTTAACAGTGTTTTAAAAATAAAGTCTATGAATTATTTAAAAATCTGTTGTCTTTGTATATTAGCAAAAACAATTAGAGAAAATTTCTAAGTATTTAGAATTGCACTAAAAAAATCAAGGAAAAATCTAATCAAACATGCTCAAAATCTTTTACAAAAACCTACACAGCATCATTCAGAGAAAAAATTTAAATCCTGAAGGATAGAGAGATATACCATGTTCATGAATTGGATGCCTCATATTTAAAGATGTTGACTCTCTCCAAGGTGATTTGTAGATTCACTATAACCCAATCAAAACTCAGCAGATTGTGTGTGTGTGTGTGTGTGTGGACATTGAAAATACATTTCTGAAAAGTATACTGAAATACCAAGAGTCAGTGATAGGCATAATCTCAAGGAAGAACACAGTTGGAGAACTACCGCTCCTGGATGGGGGACTTATTTTAAAGTTACAGTAACACAATGTGGGACTCTAGAAAGAAAAACAGACCAGCAGGACAAATAGGGCCTCCAGAAAAAACCACACGTAGGGACATTTCACTTACAGCCAAAATTAAGAATTTCTGCCCCCCCCCCAGGAAGGTTAAAATGAAAAAGACAGAAACAGTGAGTGACGGCGTCAGGGTGGAGTGGCTGGAGCTGGAGGCGTGCGGATTGGCACCGAAGCTGCACGTGGGAACACGCAGCCACCTGCGATGCCACCCCCAGGCATGTACCCAACACAAACGCATACACGGATGGTCACCACAACACGCGTGTGAAGCTTCACAGCTCCAGACCGGGCACAACCTCAGCGCTCGTTAGAACACCGTGGAGGCGCAGACGGTGGGGGGCGAGCACAGGAGAATCTAGAGACCCAGGAGGATGAACGTACTGCAGACGTGCTCAGCACTGGGACGGGCTCAGGAGTGTGGTGCTGGAAGCCAGGCGCCACGTGTGTGCAGGCCTCAAAGCCGGGCAAAGCTCCCTGGGGGTGTGGGGGGGGGACGGGGTCCCTGAGGGGCCGAGCAGGGGCTGGGCCGTGGGGGCCGTGAATGTGCTGGTTTTGAGTTCTGGGTACACTGGTGTGGCCACAAAATGCATGAAATTAAACACTATTTGACTGTCACGTCATCAAAGTTTTCTAAAAGAGATAACATGCTATATAAACAGTCCACTTAAACGCACTCGTGCCACCTAAACAAGCATGTCAAATCCAATAGTTAATTTAAACCACCAAGCTTTCAAAGAGCTCTCGGTGAAAGCAAATCTGTTTCAATCGATTGCCTTATTTGCTAAGCACGGAATCATTATTTTCTCTTGGCCGGAATGGCTCCCCACGTGTCAAGGGCAGACGGGTTGAGGAGGCTGTGGCTGGTAGACACCTCCTCCCACCCCACACCTGCGACAGTGTTGCGCCGTGGTGGCCCCCGCAGCCCCCATGGGGAGCAGAAGAGGCCGGAGGTCGGCCTGCGGTGCCCGGCCTGGGGCAGCCTCTGGGGATCTTGGTGGCTTCACCCTCGTTTTCTTCAGATCGCAAATCACCTAGAGCTCCTACAAACGTCTCACTTCCAAACTCTCCTCTCTCCCCTGAGCCCCGTGCTCCAGCAGACTCAGCTGGGACATGAGGACTGGAGAGGGTCCCCAGGTCGCATGGCCCTCGGGCAGAGCTCCAGGCCCAGTGGGCAAAACAGGCAGGGAGAACGCTTTCCCTGAGTTTCAGCTTTCGGTTATAATTAGACACTCGAGGCGGGCACGCAGGACACACCGGAGAGCGCGTGGTCCCGTCCCCACGACACAGACCCGTGTCTGTCCAGCTGCCTTTCCTTGTAGGGGGGTGGGTAGAACGTCCTGCCGACATCCTGGCTACAGAGAAAGGAGGCGTCGCGCTGTAAACACATGGGTACAGTTGTTTTAGCGACGGTTCAGTGACACAGCTGGCATGCCCGTGTGTGTCCACTGCCCAGTGAGCGCAAACACGCGTCTCCAGAGTCACCCGAGACCACGGGGTGCCCTCCGGTGAGCATTTGCTTCAGCTGCACCCCCGGGCGTTTGGGCACTTCTGGTCACTGTGAGCAACCATCACCAGCGAGACCCACGCTTGCCTCTGCGCCGGCCCGCTTTCCCACAGATGTGGTCCTCGTCCACGGAGCAGGTGGTCCAGCTTTCGGCCGCCGGGTCAGTGGCTGACCTGCTCCCGCTGAATCCGAGGGGGCATGGGCCCCGCTGGCGATGGTGGTGGCCAGGAGGCCTGGTGTTGGACAGCGGCCGCCAGGCCTCGGTCCGGGTCCCGGTGTTGGGGCTGGTTCTGGTCCTTGAGGTCCGTTTTAGGTCAACAACGCACCAGTGATCTGCTCTGTTGAGCAGATGAGCCTGTTTGAACGCGTGAACTCTCTCGTGTCGATTTAATGAACTTATCAAGTTGTCCTGCCTTGAAATACACACGGAAGCTGACCAGCCTTCTCTCTGCTTCAATGAGGAGATAAAAGCTGGGCACTGACGTTCGGTGCTGGCCCAGGAATGAGCGATGAAAACAAAAGAAGCCTTCTTAGGGCTTCAGATTTTCTTCCTAATCAGGAAGCTGAAACCCGCCCGTCCACTCACCCTCCTGTGGAAGGCGGCTGGGGTGATGCCCTGAGGCGCCCTGAGGCGAGGCTCGCCCGCCGGAGCCGGGAGGGGGACGGCCCCGTGTGGCTGGCTCCTGCAGTCCCCTCAGAGGCCACGTGGGTGGCAGCAGCCCCTCGTCCTGGTTCCTTCCCACCTGGGTTGACACAGGCTGGTCCATCCGCTGACCCCAGGTGGGCGCTACTTCAGAGGCAGCACCCAACACCCCCGTGACCCTTTGAAATACCCGTCTCTCCACTGACCAGCCTGATGGACATACAGCTGGGTTATCGGCTCCCGTCCAGCCAATGCCATCGCCTGCTTGAACACATTTGGACCACAGTCAGCCTGGGAATCTCCCAGAGAGGTTATTTTCAGGGATGGTTCAATGTGGGACATTTTGAGGATAATAGAGGAAAGTGGAGGGGTGTTACCTGAGGACTGGGGCAGTGTTTACATTTAAACATTTGATTCCAAGAGCTAACAAATCTACACTCCCACCTGCAGTGAGGGGAGAGCCAGCAGCCGTAAGGATTTGCCTCGGCGGCTGTGCACAGAAAGCTGAAAAGAGCAGGGACTTGAAAGCAAAATCTGGTGGGCCATCCTGGCATGGCTGCCCTGCTAGCTCGTGGACAGGTGGGGACCCACGCCCTTCATTTTGTGGTTCTGTCATCCTCCACCAGCAGGTCCACTTTGAGCTAAGCTCCAGCCTTCATGTCCCCCCAGGAACCAGCCAATAAAAGGGAAGATGTGCTTACATACCCCCCACCCCCACTAGCCTGGGGGTACACAGCCTCCCCTCTGCTCACGGCCACGACGGGCCACGACGGGCCACGACGGGCCACGTGGCCGCGCAGGTGCAGGGAAGCCGGGAGGTGAACCTTCCCTGGAAGCCATGTCCCAGCTCAGTGTCAGGGACTCTCTTCCAGGGAACAAGAAGGGATGCACGTGCTGGACTTCTGGGGTCAGCCACAGACCTGTCCCCTCTTCCCCCGAGAAAAGACCCAACCGTAAATGACTGCAGCCTGAGCCGTGGAAAACCGTCACTTCGATTTGCATTGTGCTGTTACCAGAGAGGCTGAGAAGTTCCTCTTTTCTTAGTGGCCATCCGGCTTTCCTCCTCTGATACCATCTGCTTCTGCCTCGTCTTCCTGTTGAGTGCCTGTTCTGTGTGGACCTTCCGGGTTCTCTGCGGACGCCGGGTCACGGCTCTGATTGCTGTTTATGTCCACAGCTGTCCTGCTTGGTGTATTTACTGTCTTTTAACTTAGAAGTTACAAGTTTTGAGGTGATCAACTTGATCAGCCGTTTTGTTTATTACGTCTTTCGATTTTAGTACTTGGTTTAAGACGGTCCTAATTCCCAAAGATTATAAACCCACAGTTTTACTTTTGCTTCTGATACATGGGTTCTTTGCCGAAATTTAGGTCTGAAAGTATTCGGCATTTGTCTTTGGGATGTAATTTTATGTTTTTTTTTCCTCAAATGAACACTCATTTGTCCAAATGTGATTTGTTGAACAATTTATCTTTTCTCCATGGGTTTTTTCATAAACTGCATGGTGTGTTCTTACACGTACATGGGTCTGCTTCCTGGATTTATTTGACTAGGCCCATGCTGACACTGCAGTTTCATAGTGTTCCTTCTTTCTTGGTGGGGAACATGCCCTATCCCTACCATTTTTTTTGCTTTTATCAAGCATTTCTTGGTCATTTTTGTAGTTTATCCTTCTACATGAATTTCAGAGGCCTCATTCTGTTGCGATTTTGGTTAGGGTTACAATGAATTTATAGAACTGACACGTTATGAAACTGGGTATTTCCATTCACGAACATGGTATAGCGCTCCAGTTAGTTAAGTATTTCCATGCTTTGGAACTTAATCTTTCTGTCCTGTTTCACTAATATACAGGAAAAAAAATACATGAACTGTAATAAAAGAGCAGTTCACGTTTTACAAATGGAGGGTGGAGGTGAATTGGATAGAAGGTGAGATGTAAAAGCTGCTGCCTTTGGAGGAGGACAAAGTCCTGAGGGCCCTCAGTGCTGTTTATGGTCACCTGTCCTTTGTGGCCTGGGGCTTGCTGGGTCTTGGGTTCCTGGCACACCCCCGTCTGTCACAAGTTTCCTTCTACTTCCAAGGCATTGGGCGGCAATGCCCAGAGATGATGAAGAAGAAGATGTGCCTTAAGAATTTCATAATAAAATAAACGTGATGTTAGAAATGTGTGACACAGGAACCACAGATGAGAACGCGTGTTTCAGAGATTAACTCTCTCGCCCGTGGATTTCCTTTCGTCTCCGTGGGAGCCTGGATCTAGACCCAGGGCAGGGTTGTCATGTTGGCTTTCTCGCGTCTGATCCCCTTTCTGCATTTGGGGAGCCCAGGCCTGGGGGCTCATGGTGCGGGCATCCCCCTCAGAAACCAGGACAGCGCTTCCTGGGGGCCCCAAGGCTCCTGGACCCCATCGCTCAGGACCCCACCCTTCAGGTTCCTGTGGTCAGTGGTCAGCAGACACAAGCTCTGGTAGAGGATGAAGCCCCGCCAGCCAGGGAAGGGCCCCGTGGTAGCGGCTCAGCTCCCCACGGCGTCTCCCTCTGCAGCCGCTTTCCCTCTACAGGGCTGGGTCCCCCCGTGAGGGGCCCCGAGTCCCCACATCCTTGGGCTTTTATTCCTTACACTTGAGGGGTGCTGTGTCACCATGACGTAGCCCTCACCTATGTCCTTCTGTGTTGCTTGAGGACTGGGCTCCACGTACATGTGGCCAGGGAGCCGCCACCCGGGTCGTCCATCAGGAAGGGTCCCACATGGCCCGGGGTCTCCCAGGAATCAGCCCACCACGCACACTGAGAGTCAGGTGCAGAGCAGAATCCACTCCAGGGAGGGTGAGCGGTCACCGGGGCTCCCGGGGTCCAGTGGCTGAGGTGGGACGCTGTCCGGGCTGCTCCTGGGCCCCCGCCTTGGCGGGTCTCTGTCCTCCTGCCTCCCTTGGAGCCCACGTTCTGGACCTCCCTCTCCAGCCTCCCTGGAAAGCCGGAGACCACCTGGTGTCCTCCCAGTGACTCCAGTGCTTCTGATGTTGGGCAGAATTGTCTTTCCATGGTTCATGGCCAGGAGCTGCCAGCCCTGTCTTGTCCACATCCTGACTGCAGAACCTGTGAATGTGACCTTTCTTCAGTAGGAGAAATGTGATTCAGCAGACGTGATCAAGTTAAAGATCTTGCGAGGAGGTTATCCTGGATGAATGGGTTGGCCCTAAAAGCATCACAGGTGTCCCGAGGAGGGAGGCGGAGGGGATTAGAGACGCATGGGGAGGGGGTGGGACACGTGAAGCCTGAGGCCGGGACCGGAGTGATGTCCCGCCCTGCAGCTGGACGAGGTGGGAGGGTTGGATGGAGTGGGGCCTCCATGTCGCACTCCGGCTTCCAGAATGCGGGGAGGACACATCTGCTGCTTGAAGCCACCGGTGTGCGGTCATTTGTGGTGCAGCCCCAGGACACGCAGAGCCTCACCCTCTGGGCAGCCTGCCCGGCATCGGGAAGGGGACCGCTCGGGACAGCCGGCCGCCTCCCCTGGGCAGAAGGAGCCCCACGGTCCTGCCCTCAGCTGGCCTGGAGCCTTCAATGGCAGCTACACGTGGACCCGTGGGCCACCCGCTGGGACCCTCAGAACCACAGAGCCCCTGCAGGCAGCTGCAGCCCCGCCGCCCACCCCTCCCCCGCCCGCGCCTGACCCCAGCCTCCTCTGACCCGTCTGCTCTGGACTGGGGACACCCCCTCCCCCCACCGAGCGCGGTACCGTCTCACCCCGTCCCGCGTCTCTGTCCGCGTCGCCCTTGGCGTGAGCTCGGGGCCGTGCCTGCTGCCTGCCCCTCGGTGTGCCGGGGGCTGCTTTCCGAGCCCACGGATTTGGGGTGAGGCGGGGGGGCCCCGCCTGTGATGGGGGAGGTCACGCGGCGGCAGCTGGGCACCTTCGGTGGCTCCCGAGGCCTCTGGTCTCTTGGGACGAGGCCCTTGTCACCGACAACCTGTCTGACAGGCACGGAGGCCTTCTCCCCCTCTGAGAGTTTACAGGTGGCCTCGCGGGTTCACCCTGGGTGCTCACAACAGAAAATGCCCCGAACGCACCTGGGTCCCAACCAGCCGCGCGGTCTCAGACGAGGAAGCGGCCGGGGACGGCGGGCCTGGGCCCAGGAGCCTCCCAAACCCGGGGCTTGAGAGACCCGTCACGGACTTCGGGGCGTCTAGAATTTGGAAGGTTCCAGAGGCTCTGGGGTGGGCGTCCGGGCTTGGCCGAGCTGGAAGGCAGGGTGTCGGGACGTGGGGCGGCG